>NC_082725.1:73401377-73701377 GCF_030144855.1 Hypanus sabinus | reverse complement strand
TAACCATGTCAGGTCAGTGTGCCTTCTCCATTCAAACTGCTAACCATGTCGGGTCAGTGTGCCTTCTACATTCAAACTGCTAACCATGTCGGGTCAGTGTGCCTTCTCCATTCAAACTGCTAACCATGTCGGGTCAGTGTGACTTCTCCATTCAAACTGCTAACCATGTCAGGTCAGTGTGCCTTCTCCATTCAAACTGCTAACCATGTCAGGTCAGTATGCCTTCTCCATTCAAACTGCTAACCATGTCGGGTCAGTGTGCCTTCTCCATTCAAACTATTAACCATGTTGGGTCAGTGTGCCTTCTCCATTCAAACTGCTAACCATGTCCTATCACCAGTGTGCCTTCTACATTCAAACTGCTAACCATGTCGGGTCAGTGTGCGTTCTCCATTCAAACTGCTAACCATGTCGGGTCAGTGTGCCTTCTCCATTCAAACTGCTAACCATGTCAGGTCAGTGTGCCTTCTCCATTCAAACTGCTAACCATGTCAGGTCAGTTTGCCTTCTCCATTCAAACTGCTAACCATGTCGGGTCATTGTGCCTTTTCCATTCAAACTGCTAACCATGTCGGGTCAGTGTGCCTTCTCCATTCGAACTGCTAACTATGTCGGGTCAGTGTGCCTTCTCCATTCCAACTGCTAACCATGTCGGGTCATTGTGCCCTCTCCATTCAAACTGCTAACCATGTCGGGTCAGTGTGTCTTCTCCATTCAAACTGCTAACCATGTCGGGTCAGTGTGCCTTCTCCATTCAAACTATTAACCATGTTGGGTCAGTGTGCCTTCTCCATTCAAACTGCTAACCATGTCCGATCACCAGTGTGCTTTCTACATTCAAACTGCTAACCATGTCGGTTCAGTGTGCGTTCTGCATTCAAACTGCTAACCATGTCGGGTCAGTGTGCCTTCTCCATTCAAACTGCTAACCATGTCAGGTCAGTGTGCCTTCTCCATTCAAACTGCTAACCATTTCGGGTCATTGTGCCTTTTCCATTCAAACTGCTAACCATGTCGGGTCAGTGTGCCTTCTCCATTCGAACTGCTAACCATGTCGGGTCAGTGTGCCTTCTCCATTCAAACTGCTAACCATGTCGCGTCATTGTGCATTTTCCATTCAAACTGCTAACCATGTCGGGTCAGTGTGCCTTCTCCATTCAAATTGCAAACCATGTCGGGTCAGTGTGCCTTCTCCATTCAAATTGCTAACCATGTCCGATCACCAGTGTGCCTTCTCCATTCAAACTGCTAACCATGTCGGGTCAGTGTGCCTTCTCCATCCAAACTGCTAACCATGTCGGGTCAGTGTGCCTTCTCCATTCAAACTGCTAACCATGTCGGGTCAGTGTGCCTTCTCCATTCAAACTGCTAACCATGTCAGGTCAGTGTGCCTTCTACATTCAAACTGGTAACCATGTCCGATCACCAGTGTGCCTTCTCCATTCAAACTGCTAACCATGTCGGGTCAGGGTGCCTTCTCCATTCAAACTGCTAATCATGTCGAGTCAGTGTGCCTTCTCCATTCAAACTGCTAACCATGTCATGTCAGTGTGCCTTCTACATTCAAACTGCTAACCATGTCCGATTAACAGTGTGCCTTCTCCATTCAAACTGCTAACCATGTCGGGTCAGTGTGCCTTCTCCATTCAAACTGCTAACCATGTACGATCACCAGTGTGCCTTCTCCATTCAAATTGCTAACCATGTCCGATCACCAGTGTGCCTTCTCCATTCAAACTGCTAACCATGTCGGGTCAGTGTGCCTTCTCCATCCAAACTGCTAACCATGTCGGGTCAGTGTGCCTTCTCCATTCAAACTGCTAACCATGTCGGGTCAGTGTGCCTTCTCCATTCAAACTGCTAACCATGTCAGGTCAGTGTGCCTTCTACATTCAAACTGGTAACCATGTCCGATCACCAGTGTGCCTTCTCCATTCAAACTGCTAACCATGTCGGGTCAGGGTGCCTTCTCCATTCAAACTGCTAATCATGTCGAGTCAGTGTGCCTTCTCCATTCAAACTGCTAACCATGTCATGTCAGTGTGCCTTCTACATTCAAACTGCTAACCATGTCCGATTAACAGTGTGCCTTCTCCATTCAAACTGCTAACCATGTCGGGTCAGTGTGCCTTCTCCATTCAAACTGCTAACCATGTACGATCACCAGTGTGCCTTCTCCATTCAAACTGCGAACCATGTTGGGTCAGTGTGTCTTCTCCATTCAAAGTGCTAACCATGTCTGATCACCAGTGTGTCTTCTCCATTCAAACTGCTAACCATGTCCGATCACCAGTGTGCCTTCTCCATTCAAACTGCTAACCATGTCCGATCACCAGTGTGCCGTCTCCATTCAAACTGCTAACCATGTCCGATCACCAGTGTGCCTTCTCAATTCAAACTGCTAACCATGTCCGATCACCAGTGTGTCTTCTCCATTCAAACTGCTAACCATGTCCGATCACCAGTGTGCCTTCTCCATTCAAACTGCTAACCATGTCCGATCACCAGTGTGCCTTCTCCATTCAAACTGCTAACCTTGTCCGATCACCAGTGTGCCTTCTCCATTCAAACTGCTAACCATGTTGGGTCAGTGTGTCTTCTCCATTCAAACTGCTAACCATGTCCGATCACCAGTGTGCCTTCTCCATTCAAACTGCTAACCATGTCGGGTCAGTGTGTCTTCTCCATTAAAACTGCTAACCATGTCAGGTCAGTGTGTCTTCTCCATTCAAACTGCTAACCATGTCGAGTCAGTGTGCCTTCTCCATTCAAACTGCTCACCATGTCCAATCACCAGTGTACCTTCTCCATTCAAACTGCTAACCATGTCAGGTCAGAGTGTCTTCTCCATTCAAACTGCTAACCATGTCGAGTCAGTGTGCCTTCTCCATTCAAACTGCTAACCATGTCCGATCACCAGTGTGCCTTCTCCATTCAAACTGCGAACCATGTTGGGTCAGTGTGTCTTCTCCGTTCAAAGTGCTAACCATGTCCGATCACCAGTGTGCCTTCTCCATTCAAACTGCTAACCATGTCCGATCACCAGTGTGTCTTCTCCATTCAAACTGCTAACCATGTCCGATCACCAGTGTGCCTTCTCCATTCAAACTGCTAACCATGTCCGATCACCAGTGTGCCTTCTCCATTTAAACTGCTAACCATGTCCGATCACCAGTGTGCCTTCTCCATTCAAACTGCTAACCATGTTGGGTCAGTGTGTCTTCTCCATTCAAACTGCTAACCATGTCCAATCACCAGTGTGCCTTCTCCATTCAAACTGCTAACCATGTCGGGTCAGTGTATCTTCTCCATTAAAACTGCTAACCATGTCAGGTCAGTGTGTCTTCTCCATTCAAACTGCTAACCATGTCGAGTCAGTGTGCCTTCTCCATTCAAACTGCTCACCATGTCCAATCACCATTGTACCTTCTCCATTCAAACTGCTAACCATGTCGAGTCAGTGTGCCTTCTCCATTCAAACTGCTAACCATGTCAGGTCAGTGTGTCTTCTCCATTCAAACTGCTAACCATGTCCGATCACCAGTGTGCCTTCTCCATTCAAACTGCTAACCATGTCCGGTCACCAGTGTGCCTTCTCCATTCAAACTGCTAACCATGTCGGGTCAGTGTGCCTTCTCCATTCAAACTGCTAACCATGTCCGACCACCAGTGTGCCTTCTCCATTCAAACTGCTAACTCTGTTGGGTCAGTGTGCCTTCTCCATTCAAACTGCTAACCATGTCTGGTCAGTGTGCCTTCTCCATTCAAACTGCTAACCATGTCGAGTCAGTGTGCCTTCTCCATTCTAACTGCTAACCATGTCGAGTCAGTGTGCCTTCTCCATTCAAACTGCTAACCATGTCGGGTCAGTGTGCCTTCTCCATTCAAACTGCTAACCATGTCGGGTCAGTGTGCCTTCTCCATTCAAACTGCTAACCATGTCGGGTCAGTGTGCCTTCTCCATTCAAACTGCTAACCATGTCCGATCAACAGTGTGCCTTCTCCATTCAAACTGCTAACCATGTCGGGTCAGTGTGCCTTCTCCATTCAAACTGCTAACCATGTCCGATCAACAGTGTGCCTTCTCCATTCAAACTGCTAACCATGTCGGGTCAATGTGCCTTCTCCATTCAAACTGCTAACCATGTCGAGTCAGTGTGCCTTCTCCATTCAAACTGCTAACCATGTCGGGTCAGTGTGCCTTCTCCTTTCAAACTGCTAACCATGTCGGGTCAATGTGCCTTCTCCATTCAAACTGCTAACCATGTCGAGTCAGTGTGCCTTCTCCATTCAAACTGCTAACCATGTCCGATCAACAGTGTGCCTTCTCCATTCAAACTGCTAACCATGTCGGGTCAATGTGCCTTCTCCATTCAAACTGCTAACCATGTCGAGTCAGTGTGCCTTCTCCATTCAAACTGCTAACCATGTCGGGTCAGTGTGCCTTCTCCATTCAAACTGCTAACCATGTCGAGTCAGTGTGCCTTCTCCATTCAAACTGCTAACCATGTCCGATCAACAGTGTGCCTTCTCCATTCCAACTGCTAACCATGTCCGATCACCAGTGTGCCTTCTCCATTCAAACTGCTAACCATGTCGGGTCAGTGTGCCTTCTCCATTCAAACTGCTAACCATTTCCGATCACCAGTGTGCCTTCTCCATTCAAACTGCTAACCATGTCGGGTCAGTGTGCCTTCTCCATTCAAACTGCTAACCGTGTCGGGTCAGTGTGTCTTCTCCATTCAAACTGCTAACCATGTCGGGTCAGTGTGCCTTCTCCATTCAAACTGCTAACCATGTCGGGTCAGTGTGCCTTCTCCATTCAACCTGCTAAACATGTCGGGTCATTGTGCCTTCTCCACTCAAACTGCTAACCATGTCCGGTCACCAGTGTGCCTTCTACATTCAAACTGCTAACCATGTCGGACCACCAGTGTGCCTTCTCCATTCAAACTGCTAACCATGTCGGGTCAGTGTGCCTTCTCCATTCAAACTGCTAACCATGTCGGGTCAGTGTGCCTTCTCCATTCAAACTGCTAACCATGTCAGGTCAGTGTGCCTTCTACATTCAAACTGGTAACCATGTCCGATCACCAGTGTGCCTTCTCCATTCAAACTGCTAACCATGTCGGGTCAGGGTGCCTTCTCCATTCAAACTGCTAATCATGTCGAGTCAGTGTGTCTTCTCCATTCAAACTGCTAACAATGTCATGTCAGTGTGCCTTCTACATTCAAACTGCTAACCATGTCCGATTAACAGTGTGCCTTCTCCATTCAAACTGCTAACCATGTCGGGTCAGTGTGCCTTCTCCATTCAAACTGCTAACCATGTACGATCACCAGTGTGCCTTCTCCATTCAAACTGCGAACCATGTTGGGTCAGTGTGTCTTCTCCATTCAAAGTGCTAACCATGTCCGATCACCAGTGTGTCTTCTCCATTCAAACTGCTAACCATGTCCGATCACCAGTGTGCCTTCTCCATTCAAACTGCTAACCATGTCCGATCACCAGTGTGCCGTCTCCATTCAAACTGCTAACCATGTCCGATCACCAGTGTGCCTTCTCAATTCAAACTGCTAACCATGTCCGATCACCAGTGTGCCTTCTCCATTCAAACTGCTCACCATGTCCAATCACCAGTGTACCTTCTCCATTCAAACTGCTAACCATGTCAGGTCAGTGTGTCTTCTCCATTCAAACTGCTAACCATGTCGAGTCAGTGTGCCTTCTCCATTCAAACTGCTAACCATGTCCGATCACCAGTGTGCCTTCTCCATTCAAACTGCGAACCATGTTGGGTCAGTGTGTCTTCTCCGTTCAAAGTGCTAACCATGTCCGATCACCAGTGTGCCTTCTCCATTCAAACTGCTAACCATGTCCGATCACCAGTGTGTCTTCTCCATTCAAACTGCTAACCATGTCCGATCACCAGTGTGCCTTCTCCATTCAAACTGCTAACCATGTCCGATCACCAGTGTGCCTTCTCCATTTAAACTGCTAACCATGTCCGATCACCAGTGTGCCTTCTCCATTCAAACTGCTAACCATGTTGGGTCAGTGTGTCTTCTCCATTCAAACTGCTAACCATGTCCAATCACCAGTGTGCCTTCTCCATTCAAACTGCTAACCATGTCGGGTCAGTGTATCTTCTCCATTAAAACTGCTAACCATGTCAGGTCAGTGTGTCTTCTCCATTCAAACTGCTAACCATGTCGAGTCAGTGTGCCTTCTCCATTCAAACTGCTCACCATGTCCAATCACCATTGTACCTTCTCCATTCAAACTGCTAACCATGTCGAGTCAGTGTGCCTTCTCCATTCAAACTGCTAACCATGTCAGGTCAGTATGTCTTCTCCATTCAAACTGCTAACCATGTCCGATCACCAGTGTGCCTTCTCCATTCAAACTGCTAACCATGTCCGATCACCAGTGTGCCTTCTCCATTCAAACTGCTAACCATGTCGGGTCAGTGTGCCTTCTCCATTCAAACTGCTAACCATGTCCGACCACCAGTGTGCCTTCTCCATTCAAACTGCTAACTCTGTCGGGTCAGTGTGCCTTCTCCATTCAAACTGCTAACCATGTCTGGTCAGTGTGCCTTCTCCATTCAAACTGCTAACCATGTCGAGTCAGTGTGCCTTCTCCATTCAAACTGCTAACCATGTCCGATCAACAGTGTGCCTTCTCCATTCAAACTGCTAACCATGTCCGATCACCAGTGTGCCTTCTCCATTCAAACTGCTTACCATTTCGGGTCATTGTGCCTTCTCCATTCAAACTGCTAACCATTTCCGATCACCAGTGTGCCTTCTCCATTCAAACTGCTAACCATGTCGGGTCAGTGTGCCTTCTCCATTCAAACTGCTAACCGTGTCGGGTCAGTGTGCCTTCTCCATTCAAACTGCTAACCATGTCGGGTCAGTGTGCCTTCTCCATTCAAACTGCTAAACATGTCGGGTCATTGTGCCTTCTCCACTCAAACTGCTAACCATGTCCGGTCACCAGTGTGCCTTCTACATTCAAACTGCTAACCATGTCGGACAACCAGTGTGCCTTCTCCATTCAAACTGCTAACCATGTCGGGTCAGTCTGCCTTCTCCATTCAAACTGCTAACCATGTCGGGTCAGTGTGCCTTCTCCATTCAAACTGCTAACCATGTCAGGTCAGTGTGCCTTCTACATTCAAACTGGTAACAATGTCCGATCACCAGTGTGCCTTCTCCATTCAAACTGCTAACCATGTCGGGTCAGGGTGCCTTCTCCATTCAAACTGCTAATCATGTCGAGTCAGTGTGCCTTCTCCATTCAAACTGCTAACCATGTCATGTCAGTGTGCCTTCTACATTCAAACTGCTAACCATGTCCGATTAACAGTGTGCCTTCTCCATTCAAACTGCTAACCATGTCGGGTCAGTGTGCCTTCTCCATTCAAACTGCTAACCATGTACGATCACCAGTGTGCCTTCTCCATTCAAACTGCGAACCATGTTGGGTCAGTGTGTCTTCTCCATTCAAAGTGCTAACCATGTCCGATCACCAGTATGTCTTCTCCATTCAAACTGCTAACCATGTCCGATCACCAGTGTGCCTTCTCCATTCAAACTGCTAACCATGTCCGATCACCAGTGTGCCGTCTCCATTCAAACTGCTAACCATGTCCGATCACCAGTGTGCCTTCTCAATTCAAACTGCTAACCATGTCCGATCACTAGTGTGTCTTCTCCATTCAAACTGCTAACCATGTCCGATCACCAGTGTGCCTTCTCCATTCAAACTGCTAACCATGTCCGATCACCAGTGTGCCTTCTCCATTCAAACTGCTAACCATGTCCGATCACCAGTGTGCCTTCTCCATTCAAACTGCTAAACATGTCGGGTCAGTGTGTCTTCTCCATTAAAACTGCTAACCATGTCAGGTCAGTGTGTCTTCTCCATTCAAACTGCTAATCATGTCGAGTCAGTGTGCCTTCTCCATTCAAACTGCTCACCATGTCCAATCACCAGTGTACCTTCTCCATTCAAACTGCTAACCATGTCAGGTCAGTGTGTCTTCTCCATTCAAACTGCTAACCATGTCGAGTCAGTGTGCCTTCTCCATTCAAACTGCTAACCATGTCCGATCACCAGTGTGCCTTCTCCATTCAAACTGCGAACCATGTTGGGTCAGTGTGTCTTCTCCGTTCAAAGTGCTAACCATGTCCGATCACCAGTGTGCCTTCTCCATTCAAACTGCTAACCATGTCCGATCACCAGTGTGTCTTCTCCATTCAAACTGCTAACCATGTCCGATCACCAGTGTGCCTTCTCCATTCAAACTGCTAACCATGTCCGATCACCAGTGTGCCTTCTCCATTTAAACTGCTAACCATGTCAGGTCAGTGTGTCTTCTCCATTCAAACTGCTAACCATGTCGAGTCAGTGTGTCTTCTCCATTCAAACTGCTAACCATGTCCAATCACCAGTGTGCCTTCTCCATTCAAACTGCTAACCATGTCGGGTCAGTGTATCTTCTCCATTAAAACTGCTAACCATGTCAGGTCAGTGTGTCTTCTCCATTCAAACTGCTAACCATGTCGAGTCAGTGTGCCTTCTCCATTCAAACTGCTAACCATGTCGAGTCAGTGTGCCTTCTCCATTCAAACTGCTAACCATGTCAGGTCAGTATGTCTTCTCCATTCAAACTGCTAACCATGTCCGATCACCAGTGTGCCTTCTCCATTCAAACTGCTAACCATGTCCGATCACCAGTGTGCCTTCTCCATTCAAACTGCTAACCATGTCGGGTCAGTGTGCCTTCTCCATTCAAACTGCTAACCATGTCCGACCACCAGTGTGCCTTCTCCATTCAAACTGCTAACTCTGTCGGGTCAGTGTGCCTTCTCCATTCAAACTGCTAACCATGTCTGGTCAGTGTGCCTTCTCCATTCAAACTGCTAACCATGTCGAGTCAGTGTGCCTTCTCCATTCAAACTGCTAACCATGTCGAGTCAGTGTGCCTTCTCCATTCAAACTGCTAACCATGTCCGATCACCAGTGTGCCTTCTCCATTCAAACTGCTAACCATGTCGGGTCAGTGTGCCTTCTCCATTCAAACTGCTAACCATGTCCGATCACCAGTGTGCCTTCTCCATTCAAACTGCTTACCATTTCGGGTCATTCTGCCTTCTCCATTCAAACTGCTAACCATTTCCGATCACCAGTGTGCCTTCTCCATTCAAACTGCTAACCATGTCGGGTCAGTGTGCCTTCTCCATTCAAACTGCTAACCGTGTCGGGTCAGTGTGTCTTCTCCATTCAAACTGCTAACCATGTCGGGTCAGTGTGCCTTCTCCATTCAAACTGCTAACCATGTCGGGTCAGTGTGCCTTCTCCATTCAAACTGCTAAACATGTCGGGTCATTGTGCCTTCTCCACTCAAACTGCTAACCATGTCCGGTCACCAGTGTGCCTTCTACATTCAAACTGCTAACCATGTCGGACCACCAGTGTGCCTTCTCCATTCAAACTGCTAACCATGTCGAGTCAGTGTGCTTTCTCCTTTCAAACTGCTAACCATGTCAGGTCAGCGTGCCTTCTCCATTCAAACTGCTAACCATGTTGGGTCAGTGTGTCTTCTCCGTTCAAAGTGCTAACCATGTCCGATCACCAGTGTGCCTTCTCCATTCAAACTGCTAACCATGTCCGATCACCAGTGTGTCTTCTCCATTCAAACTGCTAACCATGTCCGATCACCAGTGTGCCTTCTCCATTCAAACTTCTAACCATGTCCGATCACCAGTGTGCCATTTCCATTCAAACTGCTAACCATGTCCGATCACCAGTGTGCCTTCTCCATTCAAACTGCTAACCATGTTGGGTCAGTGTGTCTTCTCCATTCAAACTGCTAACCATGTCCAATCACCAGTGTGCCTTCTCCATTCAAACTGCTAACCATGTCGGGTCAGTGTGTCTTCTCCATTAAAACTGCTAACCATTTCAGGTCAGTGTGTCTTCTCCATTCAAACTGCTAACCATGTCGAGTCAGTGTGCCTTCTCCATTCAAACTGCTCACCATGTCCAATCACCATTGTACCTTCTCCATTCAAACTGCTAACCATTGTCGAGTCAGTGTGCCTTCTCCATTCAAACTGCTAACCATGTCAGGTCAGTGTGTCTTCTCCATTCAAACTGCTAACCATGTCCGATCACCAGTGTGCCTTCTCCATTCAAACTGCTAACCATGTCCGATCACCAGTGTGCCTTCTCCATTCAAACTGCTAACCATGTCGGGTCAGTGTGCCTTCTCCATTCAAACTGCTAACCATGTCCGACCACCAGTGTGCCTTCTCCATTCAAACTGCTAACTCTGTCGGGTCAGTGTGCCTTCTCCATTCAAACTGCTAACCATGTCGGGTCTGTGTGCCTTCTCCATTCAAACTGCTAACCATGTCCGATCAACAGTGTGCCTTCTCCATTCAAACTGCTAACCATGTCCGATCACCAGTGTGCCTTCTCCATTCAAACTGCTTACCATTTCGGGTCATTGTGCCTTCTCCATTCAAACTGCTAACCATGTCAGGTCAGTGTGTCTTCTCCATTCAAACTGCTAACCATGTCGAGTCAGTGTGCCTTCTCCATTCAAACTGCTAACCATGTCCGATCACCAGTGTGCCTTCTCCATTCAAACTGCGAACCATGTTGGGTCAGTGTGTCTTCTCCGTTCAAAGTGCTAACCATGTCCGATCACCAGTGTGCCTTCTCCATTCAAACTGCTAACCATGTCCGATCACCAGTGTGTCTTCTCCATTCAAACTGCTAACCATGTCCGATCACCAGTGTGCCTTCTCCATTCAAACTGCTAACCATGTCCGATCACCAGTGTGCCTTCTCCATTTAAACTGCTAACCATGTCAGGTCAGTGTGTCTTCTCCATTCAAACTGCTAACCATGTCGAGTCAGTGTGTCTTCTCCATTCAAACTGCTAACCATGTCCAATCACCAGTGTGCCTTCTCCATTCAAACTGCTAACCATGTCGGGTCAGTGTATCTTCTCCATTAAAACTGCTAACCATGTCAGGTCAGTGTGTCTTCTCCATTCAAACTGCTAACCATGTCGAGTCAGTGTGCCTTCTCCATTCAAACTGCTAACCATGTCGAGTCAGTGTGCCTTCTCCATTCAAACTGCTAACCATGTCAGGTCAGTATGTCTTCTCCATTCAAACTGCTAACCATGTCCGATCACCAGTGTGCCTTCTCCATTCAAACTGCTAACCATGTCCGATCACCAGTGTGCCTTCTCCATTCAAACTGCTAACCATGTCGGGTCAGTGTGCCTTCTCCATTCAAACTGCTAACCATGTCCGACCACCAGTGTGCCTTCTCCATTCAAACTGCTAACTCTGTCGGGTCAGTGTGCCTTCTCCATTCAAACTGCTAACCATGTCTGGTCAGTGTGCCTTCTCCATTCAAACTGCTAACCATGTCGAGTCAGTGTGCCTTCTCCATTCAAACTGCTAACCATGTCGAGTCAGTGTGCCTTCTCCATTCAAACTGCTAACCATGTCCGATCACCAGTGTGCCTTCTCCATTCAAACTGCTAACCATGTCGGGTCAGTGTGCCTTCTCCATTCAAACTGCTAACCATGTCCGATCACCAGTGTGCCTTCTCCATTCAAACTGCTTACCATTTCGGGTCATTCTGCCTTCTCCATTCAAACTGCTAACCATTTCCGATCACCAGTGTGCCTTCTCCATTCAAACTGCTAACCATGTCGGGTCAGTGTGCCTTCTCCATTCAAACTGCTAACCGTGTCGGGTCAGTGTGTCTTCTCCATTCAAACTGCTAACCATGTCGGGTCAGTGTGCCTTCTCCATTCAAACTGCTAACCATGTCGGGTCAGTGTGCCTTCTCCATTCAAACTGCTAAACATGTCGGGTCATTGTGCCTTCTCCACTCAAACTGCTAACCATGTCCGGTCACCAGTGTGCCTTCTACATTCAAACTGCTAACCATGTCGGACCACCAGTGTGCCTTCTCCATTCAAACTGCTAACCATGTCGAGTCAGTGTGCTTTCTCCTTTCAAACTGCTAACCATGTCAGGTCAGCGTGCCTTCTCCATTCAAACTGCTAACCATGTTGGGTCAGTGTGTCTTCTCCGTTCAAAGTGCTAACCATGTCCGATCACCAGTGTGCCTTCTCCATTCAAACTGCTAACCATGTCCGATCACCAGTGTGTCTTCTCCATTCAAACTGCTAACCATGTCCGATCACCAGTGTGCCTTCTCCATTCAAACTTCTAACCATGTCCGATCACCAGTGTGCCATTTCCATTCAAACTGCTAACCATGTCCGATCACCAGTGTGCCTTCTCCATTCAAACTGCTAACCATGTTGGGTCAGTGTGTCTTCTCCATTCAAACTGCTAACCATGTCCAATCACCAGTGTGCCTTCTCCATTCAAACTGCTAACCATGTCGGGTCAGTGTGTCTTCTCCATTAAAACTGCTAACCATTTCAGGTCAGTGTGTCTTCTCCATTCAAACTGCTAACCATGTCGAGTCAGTGTGCCTTCTCCATTCAAACTGCTCACCATGTCCAATCACCATTGTACCTTCTCCATTCAAACTGCTAACCATTGTCGAGTCAGTGTGCCTTCTCCATTCAAACTGCTAACCATGTCAGGTCAGTGTGTCTTCTCCATTCAAACTGCTAACCATGTCCGATCACCAGTGTGCCTTCTCCATTCAAACTGCTAACCATGTCCGATCACCAGTGTGCCTTCTCCATTCAAACTGCTAACCATGTCGGGTCAGTGTGCCTTCTCCATTCAAACTGCTAACCATGTCCGACCACCAGTGTGCCTTCTCCATTCAAACTGCTAACTCTGTCGGGTCAGTGTGCCTTCTCCATTCAAACTGCTAACCATGTCGGGTCTGTGTGCCTTCTCCATTCAAACTGCTAACCATGTCCGATCAACAGTGTGCCTTCTCCATTCAAACTGCTAACCATGTCCGATCACCAGTGTGCCTTCTCCATTCAAACTGCTTACCATTTCGGGTCATTGTGCCTTCTCCATTCAAACTGCTAACCATTTCCGATCACCAGTGTGCCTTCTCCATTCAAACTGCTAACCATGTCGGGTCAGTGTGCCTTCTCCATTCAAACTGCTAACCGTGTCGGGTCAGTGTGTCTTCTCCATTCAAACTGCTAACCATGTCGGGTCAGTGTGCCTTCTCCATTCAAACTGCTAACCATGTCGGGTCAGTGTGCCTTCTCCATTCAAACTGCTAAACATGTCGGGTCAGTGTGCCTTCTCCATTCAAACTGCTAACCATGTCGGGTCAGTGTGCCTTCTCCATTCAAACTGCTAAACATGTCGGGTCATTGTGCCTTCTCCACTCAAACTGCTAACCATGTCCGTTCACCAGTGTGCCTTCTACATTCAAACTGCTAACCATGTCGGACCACCAGTGTGCTTTCTCCTTTCAAACTGCTAACCATGTCAGGTCAGCGTGCCTTCTCCATTCAAACTGCTAAACACGTCGGGTCATTGTGCCTTCTCCACTCAAACTGCTAACCATTTCCGATCACCAGTGTGCCTTCTCCATTCAAACTGCTAACCATGTCGGGTCAGTGTGCCTTCTCCATTCAAACTGCTAACCGTGTCGGGTCAGTGTGTCTTCTCCATTCAAACTGCTAACCATGTCGGGTCAGTGTGCCTTCTCCATTCAAACTGCTAACCATGTCGGGTCAGTGTGCCTTTTCCATTCAAACTGCTAACCATGTCGGGTCAGTGTGCCTTCTCCATTCAAACTGCTAACCATGTCGGGTCAGTGTGCCTTCTCCATTCAAACTGCTAACCATGTCCGACCACCAGTGTGCCTTCTCCATTCAAACCGCTAACTCTGTCGGGTCAGTGTGCCTTCTCCATTCAAACTGCTAACCATGTCTGGTCAGTGTGCCTTCTCCATTCAAACTGCTAACCATGTCGAGTCAGTGTGTCTTCTCCATTCAAACTGCTAACCATGTCGAGTCAGTGTGCCTTCTCCATTCAAACTGCTAACCATGTCCGATCACCAGTGTGTCTTCTCCATTCAAACTGCTAACCATGTCCGATCAACAGTGTGTCTTCTCCATTCAAACTGCTAACCATGTCGGGTCAGTGTGCCTTCTCCATTCAAACTGCTAACCATGTCGGGTCAGTGTGCCTTCTCCATTCAAACTGCTAACCGTGTCGGGTCAGTGTGTCTTCTCCATTCAAACTGCTAACCATGTCGGGTCAGTGTGCCTTCTCCATTCAAACTGCTAACCATGTCGGGTCAGTGTGCCTTCTCCATTCAAACTGCTAAACATGTCGGGTCATTGTGCCTTCTCCACTCAAACTGCTAACCATGTCCGGTCACCAGTGTGCCTTCTACATTCAAACTACTAACCATGTCGGACCACCAGTGTGCCTTCTCCATTCAAACTGCTAACCATGTCGAGTCAGTGTGCTTTCTCCTTTCAAACTGCTAACCATGTCAGGTCAGCGTGCCTTCTCCATTCAAACTGCTAACCATGTTGGGTCAGTGTGTCTTCTCCGTTCAAAGTGCTAACCATGTCCGATCACCAGTGTGCCTTCTCCATTCAAACTGCTAACCATGTCCGATCACCAGTGTGTCTTCTCCATTCAAACTGCTAACCATGTCCGATCACCAGTTTGCCTTCTCCATTCAAACTGCTAACCATGTCCGATCACCAGTGTGCCATTTCCATTCAAACTGCTAACCATGTCCGATCACCAGTGTGCCTTCTCCATTCAAACTGCTAACCATGTTGGGTCAGTGTGTCTTCTCCATTCAAACTGCTAACCATGTCCAATCACCAGTGTGCCTTCTCCATTCAAACTGCTAACCATGTCGGGTCAGTGTGTCTTCTCCATTAAAACTGCTAACCATTTCAGGTCAGTGTGTCTTCTCCATTCAAACTGCTAACCATGTCGAGTCAGTGTGCCTTCTCCATTCAAACTGCTCACCATGTCCAATCACCATTGTACCTTCTCCATTCAAACTGCTAACCATTGTCGAGTCAGTGTGCCTTCTCCATTCAAACTGCTAACCATGTCAGGTCAGTGTGTCTTCTCCATTCAAACTGCTAACCATGTCCGATCACCAGTGTGCCTTCTCCATTCAAACTGCTAACCATGTCCGATCACCAGTGTGCCTTCTCCATTCAAACTGCTAACCATGTCGGGTCAGTGTGCCTTCTCCATTCAAACTGCTAACCATGTCCGACCACCAGTGTGCCTTCTCCATTCAAACTGCTAACTCTGTCGGGTCAGTGTGCCTTCTCCATTCAAACTGCTAACCATGTCGGGTCTGTGTGCCTTCTCCATTCAAACTGCTAACCATGTCCGATCAACAGTGTGCCTTCTCCATTCAAACTGCTAACCATGTCCGATCACCAGTGTGCCTTCTCCATTCAAACTGCTTACCATTTCGGGTCATTGTGCCTTCTCCATTCAAACTGCTAACCATTTCCGATCACCAGTGTGCCTTCTCCATTCAAACTGCTAACCATGTCGGGTCAGTGTGCCTTCTCCATTCAAACTGCTAACCGTGTCGGGTCAGTGTGTCTTCTCCATTCAAACTGCTAACCATGTCGGGTCAGTGTGCCTTCTCCATTCAAACTGCTAACCATGTCGGGTCAGTGTGCCTTCTCCATTCAAACTGCTAAACATGTCGGGTCAGTGTGCCTTCTCCATTCAAACTGCTAACCATGTCGGGTCAGTGTGCCTTCTCCATTCAAACTGCTAAACATGTCGGGTCATTGTGCCTTCTCCACTCAAACTGCTAACCATGTCCGGTCACCAGTGTGCCTTCTACATTCAAACTGCTAACCATGTCGGACCACCAGTGTGCCTTCTCCATTCAAACTGCTAACCATGTCGAGTCAGTGTGCTTTCTCCTTTAAAACTGCTAACCATGTCAGGTCAGCGTGCCTTCTCCATTCAAACTGCTAAACACGTCGGGTCATTGTGCCTTCTCCACTCAAACTGCTAACCATTTCCGATCACCAGTGTGCCTTCTCCATTCAAACTGCTAACCATGTCGGGTCAGTGTGCCTTCTCCATTCAAACTGCTAACCGTGTCGGGTCAGTGTGTCTTCTCCATTCAAACTGCTAACCATGTCGGGTCAGTCTGCCTTCTCCATTCAAACTGCTAACCATGTCGGGTCAGTGTGCCTTCTCCATTCAAACTGCTAAACATGTCGGGTCATTGTGCCTTCTCCACTCAAACTGCTAACCATGTCCGGTCACCAGTGTGCCTTCTACATTCAAACTGCTAACCATGTCGGACCACCAGTGTGCCTTCTCCATTCAAACTGCTAACCATGTCGAGTCAGTGTGCTTTCTCCTTTCAAACTGCTAACCATGTCAGGTCAGCGTGCCTTCTCCATTCAAACTGCTAACCATGTTGGGTCAGTGTGTCTTCTCCGTTCAAAGTGCTAACCATGTCCGATCACCAGTGTGCCTTCTCCATTCAAACTGCTAACCATGTCCGATCACCAGTGTGTCTTCTCCATTCAAACTGCTAACCATGTCCGATCACCAGTGTGCCTTCTCCATTCAAACTGCTAACCATGTCCGATCACCAGTGTGCCATCTCCATTCAAACTGCTAACCATGTCCGATCACCAGTGTGCCTTCTCCATTCAAACTGCTAACCATGTTGGGTCAGTGTGTCTTCTCCATTCAAACTGCTAACCATGTCCAATCACCAGTGTGCCTTCTCCATTCAAACTGCTAACCATGTCGGGTCAGTGTGTCTTCTCCATTAAACCTGCTAACCATGTCAGGTCAGTGTGTCTTCTCCATTCAAACTGCTAACCATGTCGAGTCAGTGTGCCTTCTCCATTCAAACTGCTCACCATGTCCAATCACCATTGTACCTTCTCCATTCAAACTGCTAACCATTGTCGAGTCAGTGTGCCTTCTCCATTCAAACTGCTAACCATGTCAGGTCAGTGTGTCTTCTCCATTCAAACTGCTAACCATGTCCGATCACCAGTGTGCCTTCTCCATTCAAACTGCTAACCATGTCCGATCACCAGTGTGCCTTCTCCATTCAAACTGCTAACCATGTCGGGTCAGTGTGCCTTCTCCATTCAAACTGCTAACCATGTCCGACCACCAGTGTGCCTTCTCCATTCAAACTGCTAACTCTGTCGGGTCAGTGTGCCTTCTCCATTCAAACTGCTAACCATGTCGGGTCTGTGTGCCTTCTCCATTCAAACTGCTAACCATGTCCGATCAACAGTGTGCCTTCTCCATTCAAACTGCTAACCATGTCCGATCACCAGTGTGCCTTCTCCATTCAAACTGCTTACCATTTCGGGTCATTGTGCCTTCTCCATTCAAACTGCTAACCATTTCCGATCACCAGTGTGCCTTCTCCATTCAAACTGCTAACCATGTCGGGTCAGTGTGCCTTCTCCATTCAAACTGCTAACCGTGTCGGGTCAGTGTGTCTTCTCCATTCAAACTGCTAACCATGTCGGGTCAGTGTGCCTTCTCCATTCAAACTGCTAACCATGTCGGGTCAGTGTGCCTTCTCCATTCAAACTGCTAAACATGTCGGGTCAGTGTGCCTTCTCCATTCAAACTGCTAACCATGTCGGGTCAGTGTGCCTTCTCCATTCAAACTGCTAAACATGTCGGGTCAATGTGCCTTCTCCACTCAAACTGCTAACCATGTCCGGTCACCAGTGTGCCTTCTACATTCAAACTGCTAACCATGTCGGACCACCAGTGTGCCTTCTCCATTCAAACTGCTAACCATGTCGAGTCAGTGTGCTTTCTCCTTTCAAACTGCTAACCATGTCAGGTCAGCGTGCCTTCTCCATTCAAACTGCTAACCATGTCAGGTCAGTGTGCCTTCTCCATTCAAACTGCTAACCATGTCGGGTCAGTGTGACTTCTCCATTCAAACTGCTAACCATGTCAGGTCAGTGTGCCTTCTCCATTCAAACTGCTAACCATGTCAGGTCAGTGTGCCTTCTCCATTCAAACTGCTAACCATGTCGGGTCAGTGTGCCTTTTCCATTCAAACTGCTAACCATGTCGGGTCAGTGTGCCTTCTCCATTCAAACTGCTAACCATGTCGGGTCAGTGTGCCTTCTCCATTCAAACTGCTAACCATGTCCGACCACCAGTGTGCCTTCTCCATTCAAACCGCTAACTCTGTCGGGTCAGTGTGCCTTCTCCATTCAAACTGCTAACCATGTCTGGTCAGTGTGCCTTCTCCATTCAAACTGCTAACCATGTCGAGTCAGTGTGTCTTCTCCATTCAAACTGCTAACCATGTCGAGTCAGTGTGCCTTCTCCATTCAAACTGCTAACCATGTCCGATCACCAGTTTGTCTTCTCCATTCAAACTGCTAACCATGTCCGATCAACAGTGTGTCTTCTCCATTCAAACTGCTAACCATGTCGGGTCAGTGTGCCTTCTCCATTCAAACTGCTAACCATGTCGGGTCAGTGTGCCTTCTCCATTCAAACTGCTAAACATGTCGGGTCATTGTGCCTTCTCCACTCAAACTGCTAACCATGTCCGGTCACCAGTGTGCCTTCTACATTCAAACTGCTAACCATGTCGGACCACCAGTGTGCCTTCTCCATTCAAACTGCTAACCATGTCGAGTCAGTGTGCTTTCTCCTTTCAAACTGCTAACCATGTCAGGTCAGCGTGCCTTCTCCATTCAAACTGCTAACCATGTTGGGTCAGTGTGTCTTCTCCGTTCAAAGTGCTAACCATGTCCAATCACCAGTGTGCCTTCTCCATTCAAACTGCTAACCATGTCCGATCACCAGTGTGTCTTCTCCATTCAAACTGCTAACCATGTCCGATCACCAGTGTGCCTTCTCCATTCAAACTGCTAACCATGTCCGATCACCAGTGTGCCATCTCCATTCAAACTGCTAACCATGTCCGATCACCAGTGTGCCTTCTCCATTCAAACTGCTAACCATGTTGGGTCAGTGTGTCTTCTCCATTCAAACTGCTAACCATGTCCAATCACCAGTGTGCCTTCTCCATTCAAACTGCTAACCATGTCGGGTCAGTGTGTCTTCTCCATTAAAACTGCTAACCATGTCAGGTCAGTGTGTCTTCTCCATTCAAACTGCTAACCATGTCGAGTCAGTGTGCCTTCTCCATTCAAACTGCTCACCATGTCCAATCACCATTGTACCTTCTCCATTCAAACTGCTAACCATTGTCGAGTCAGTGTGCCTTCTCCATTCAAACTGCTAACCATGTCAGGTCAGTGTGTCTTCTCCATTCAAACTGCTAACCATGTCCGATCACCAGTGTGCCTTCTCCATTAAAACTGCTAACCATGTCCGATCACCAGTGTGCCTTCTCCATTCAAACTGCTAACCATGTCGGGTCAGTGTGCCTTCTCCATTCAAACTGCTAACCATGTCCGACCACCAGTGTGCCTTCTCCATTCAAACTGCTAACTCTGTCGGGTCAGTGTGCCTTCTCCATTCAAACTGCTAACCATGTCGGGTCTGTGTGCCTTCTCCATTCAAACTGCTAACCATGTCCGATCAACAGTGTGCCTTCTCCATTCAAACTGCTAACCATGTCCGATCACCAGTGTGCCTTCTCCATTCAAACTGCTTACCATTTCGGGTCATTGTGCCTTCTCCATTCAAACTGCTAACCATTTCCGATCACCAGTGTGCCTTCTCCATTCAAACTGCTAACCATGTCGGGTCAGTGTGCCTTCTCCATTCAAACTGCTAACCGTGTCGGGTCAGTGTGTCTTCTCCATTCAAACTGCTAACCATGTCGGGTCAGTGTGCCTTCTCCATTCAAACTGCTAACCATGTCGGGTCAGTGTGCCTTCTCCATTCAAACTGCTAAACATGTCGGGTCAGTGTGCCTTCTCCATTCAAACTGCTAACCATGTCGGGTCAGTGTGCCTTCTCCATTCAAACTGCTAAACATGTCGGGTCATTGTGCCTTCTCCACTCAAACTGCTAACCATGTCCGGTCACCAGTGTGCCTTCTACATTCAAACTGCTAACCATGTCGGACCACCAGTGTGCCTTCTCCATTCAAACTGCTAACCATGTCGAGTCAGTGTGCTTTCTCCTTTCAAACTGCTAACCATGTCAGGTCGGCGTGCCTTCTCCATTCAAACTGCTAACCATGTCAGGTCAGTGTGCCTTCTCCATTCAAACTGCTAACCATGTCGGGTCAGTGTGACTTCTCCATTCAAACTGCTAACCATGTCAGGTCAGTGTGCCTTCTCCATTCAAACTGCTAACCATGTCAGGTCAGTGTGCCTTCTCCATTCAAACTGCTAACCATGTCGGGTCAGTGTGCCTTTTCCATTCAAACTGCTAACCATGTCGGGTCAGTGTGCCTTCTCCATTCAAACTGCTAACCATGTCGGGTCAGTGTGCCTTCTCCATTCAAACTGCTAACCATGTCCGACCACCAGTGTGCCTTCTCCATTCAAACCGCTAACTCTGTCGGGTCAGTGTGCCTTCTCCATTCAAACTGCTAACCATGTCTGGTCAGTGTGCCTTCTCCATTCAAACTGCTAACCATGTCGGGTCAGTGTGCCTTCTCCATTCAAACTGCTAACCATGTCTGGTCAGTGTGCCTTCTCCATTCAAACTGCTAACCATGTCGAGTCAGTGTGCCTTCTCCATTCAAACTGCTAACCATGTCGAGTCAGTGTGCCTTCTCCATTCAAACTGCTAACCATGTCGAGTCAGTGTGCCTTCTCCATTCAAACTGCTAACCATGTCCGATCACCAGTGTGCCTTCTCCATTCAAACTGCTTACCATTTCGGGTCATTGTGCCTTCTCCATTCAAACTGCTAACCATTTCCGATCACCAGTGTGCCTTCTCCATTCAAACTGCTAACCATGTCGGGTCAGTGTGCCTTCTCCATTCAAACTGCTAAACATGTCGGGTCATTGTGCCTTCTCCACTCAAACTGCTAACCATGTCCGGTCACCAGTGTGCCTTCTACATTCAAACTGCTAACCATGTCGGACCACCAGTGTGCCTTCTCCATTCAAACTGCTAACCATGTCAGGTCAGTGTGCCTTCTCCATTCAAACTGCTAACCATGTCGGGTCAGTGTGACTTCTCCATTCAAACTGCTAACCATGTCAGGTCAGTGTGCCTTCTCCATTCAAACTGCTAACCATGTCGGGTCAGTGTGCCTTTTCCATTCAAACTGCTAACCATGTCGGGTCTGTGTGCCTTCTCCGTTCAAACTGCTAACCATGTCGGGTCAGTGTGCCTTCTCAATTCAAACTGCTAACCATGTCGGGTCAGTGTGCCTTCTCCGTTCAAACTGCTAACCATGTCGGGTCATTGTGCCTTCTCCATTCAAACTGCTAACCATGTCGGGTCAGTGTGTCTTCTCCATTCAAACTGCTAACCATGTCGGGTCAGTGTGCCTTCTCCATTCAAACTGCTAACCATGTCCGATCACCAGTGTGCCTTCTACATTCAAACTGCTAACCATGTCGGGTCAGTGTGCGTTCTCCATTCAAACTGCTAACCATGTCAGGTCAGTGTGCCTTCTCCATTCAAACTGCTAACCATGTCGGGTCAGTGTGCCTTCTCCATTCAAACTGCTAACCATGTCGGGTCAGTGTGTCTTCTCCATTCAAACTGCTAACCATGTCTGGTCAGTGTGCCTTCTCCATTCAAACTATTAACCATGTTGGGTCAGTGTGCCTTCTCCATTCAAACTGCTAACCATGTCCGATCACCAGTGTGCCTTCTACATTCAAACTGCTAACCATGTCGGGTCAGTGTGCCTTCTCCATTCAAACTGCTAACCATGTCGGGTCAGTGTGCCTTCTCCATTCAAACTGCTAACCATGTCAGGTCAGTGTGCCTTCTCCATTCAAACTGCTAACCATTTCGGGTCATTGTGCCTTTTCCATTCAAACTGCTAACCATGTCGGGTCAGTGTGTCTTCTCCATTCAAAGTGCTAACCATGTCCGATCACCAGTGTGCCTTCTCCATTCAAACTGCTAACCATGTCCGATCACCAGTGTGTCTTCTCCATTCAAACTGCTAACCATGTCCGATCACCAGTGTGCCTTCTCCATTCAAACTGCTAACCATGTCCGATCACCAGTGTGCCTTCTCCATTCAAACTGCTAACCATGTCGGGTCAGTGTGCCTTCTCCATTCAAACTGCTAACCATGTCAGGTCAGTGTGCCTTCTCCATTCAAACTGCTAACCATTTCGGGTCATTGTGCCTTTTCCATTCAAACTTCTAACCATGTCGGGTCAGTGTGCCTTCTCCATTCAAACTGCTAACCATGACGAGTCAGTGTGCCTTATCCATTCAAACTGCTTACCATGTCGGGTCAGTGTGCCTTCTGCATTCAAACTGCTAACCATGTCCGATCAACAGTGTGCCTTCTCCATTCAAACTGCTAACCATGTCCGATCACCAGTGTGCCTTCTCCATTCAAACTGCTTACCATTTCGGGTCATTGTGCCTTCTCCATTCAAACTGCTAACCATTTCCGATCACCAGTGTGCCTTCTCCATTCAAACTGCTAACCATGTCGGGTCAGTGTGCCTTCTCCATTCAAACTGCTAACCATGTCCGATCAACAGTGTGCCTTCTCCATTCAAACTGCTAACCATGTCGGGACAGTGTGCCTTCTCCATTCAAACTGCTAACCATGTCGAGTCTGTGTGCCTTCTCCATTCAAACTGCTAACCATGTCGAGTCAGTGTGCCTTCTCCATTCAAACTGCTAACCATGTCCGATCACCAGTGTGCCTTCTCCATTCAAACTGCTAACCATGTCGGGTCAGTGTGCCTTCTCCATTCAAACTGCTAACCATGTCGAGTCTGTGTGCCTTCTCCATTCAAACTGCTAACCATGTCGAGTCAGTGTGCCTTCTCCATTCAAACTGCTAACCATGTCCGATCAACAGTGTGCCTTCTCCATTCAAACTGCTAACCATGTCCAATCACCAGTGTGCCTTCTCCATTCAAACTGCTAACCATGTCGGGTCAGTGTGCCTTCTCCATTCAAACTGCTAACCATGTCGAGTCAGTGTGCCTTCTCCATTCAAACTGCTAACCATGTCCGATCAACAGTGTGCCATCTCCATTCAAACTGCTAACCATGTCCGATCACCACTGTGCCTTCTCCATTCAAACTGCTAACCATGTCCGATCACCAGTGTGCCTTCTCCATTCAAACTGCTTACCATTTCGGGTCATTGTGCCTTCTCCATTCAAACTGCTAACCATTTCCGATCACCAGTGTGCCTTCTCCATTCAAACTGCTAACCATGTCGGGTCAGTGTGCCTTCTCCATTCAAACTGCTAACCATGTCCGATCAACAGTGTGCCTTCTCCATTCAAACTGCTAACCATGTCGGGTCAGTGTGCCTTCTCCATTCAAACTGCTAACCATGTCGAGTCTGTGTGCCTTCTCCATTCAAACTGCTAACCATGTCGAGTCAGTGTGCCTTCTCCATTCAAACTGCTAACCATGTCCGATCAACAGTGTGCCTTCTCCATTCAAACTGCTAACCATGTCCGATCACCAGTGTGCCTTCTCCATTCAAACTGCTAACCATGTCGGGTCAGTGTGCCTTCTCCATTCAAACTGCTAACCATGTCGAGTCTGTGTGCCTTCTCCATTCAAACTGCTAACCATGTCGAGTCAGTGTGCCTTCTCCATTCAAACTGCTAACCATGTCCGATCAACAGTGTGCCTTCTCCATTCAAACTGCTAACCATGTCCAATCACCAGTGTGCCTTCTCCATTCAAACTGCTAACCATGTCGGGTCAGTGTGCCTTCTCCATTCAAACTGCTAACCATGTCGAGTCAGTGTGCCTTCTCCATTCAAACTGCTAACCATGTCCGATCAACAGTGTGCCTTCTCCATTCAAACTGCTAACCATGTCCGATCACCAGTGTGCCTTCTCCATTCAAACTGCTAACCATGTCCGATCAACAGTGTGCCTTCTCCATTCAAACTGCTAACCATGTCCGATCACCAGTGTGCCTTCTCCGTTCAAACTGCTAACCATGTCGGGTCAGTGTGCCTTCTCCATTCAAACTGCTAACCATGTCGAGTCTGTGTGCCTTCTCCATTCAAACTGCTAACCATGTCGAGTCAGTGTGCCTTCTCCATTCAAACTGCTAACCATGTCGAGTCAGTGTGCCTTCTCCATTCAAACTGCTAACCATGTCCGATCAACAGTGTGCCTTCTCCATTCAAACTGCTAGCCATGTCCGATCAACAGTGTGCCTTCTCCATTCAAACTGCTAACCATGTCCGGTCAGTGAGCCTTCTCCACTCAAACTGCTAACCATGTCCGGTCGCCAGTGTGCCTTCTACATTCAAACTGCTAACCATGTCGGACCACCAGTGTGCCTTCTCCATTCAAACTGCTAACCATGTCGAGTCAGTGTGCTTTCTCCTTTCAAACTGCTAACCATGTCAGGTCAGCGTGCCTTCTCCATTCAAACTGCTAACCATGTCAGGTCAGTGTGCCTTCTCCATTCAAACTGCTAACCATGTCGGGTCAGTGTGACTTCTCCATTCAAACTGCTAACCATGTCAGGTCAGTGTGCCTTCTCCATTCAAACTGCTAACCATGTCAGGTCAGTGTGCCTTCTCCATTCAAACTGCTAACCATGTCGGGTCAGTGTGCCTTTTCCATTCAAACTGCTAACCATGTCGGGTCAGTGTGCCTTCTCCATTCAAACTGCTAACCATGTCGGGTCAGTGTGCCTTCTCCATTCAAACTGCTAACCATGTCCGACCACCAGTGTGCCTTCTCCATTCAAACCGCTAACTCTGTCGGGTCAGTGTGCCTTCTCCATTCAAACTGCTAACCATGTCTGGTCAGTGTGCCTTCTCCATTCAAACTGCTAACCATGTCGGGTCAGTGTGCCTTCTCCATTCAAACTGCTAACCATGTCTGGTCAGTGTGCCTTCTCCATTCAAACTGCTAACCATGTCGAGTCAGTGTGCCTTCTCCATTCAAACTGCTAACCATGTCGAGTCTGTGTGCCTTCTCCATTCAAACTGCTAACCATGTCGAGTCAGTGTGCCTTCTCCATTCAAACTGCTAACCATGTCCGATCACCAGTGTGCCTTCTCCATTCAAACTGCTTACCATTTCGGGTCATTGTGCCTTCTCCATTCAAACTGCTAACCATTTCCGATCACCAGTGTGCCTTCTCCATTCAAACTGCTAACCATGTCGGGTCAGTGTGCCTTCTCCATTCAAACTGCTAAACATGTCGGGTCATTGTGCCTTCTCCACTCAAACTGCTAACCATGTCCGGTCACCAGTGTGCCTTCTACATTCAAACTGCTAACCATGTCGGACCACCAGTGTGCCTTCTCCATTCAAACTGCTAACCATGTCAGGTCAGCGTGCCTTCTCCATTCAAACTGCTAACCATGTCAGGTCAGTGTGCCTTCTCCATTCAAACTGCTAACCATGTCGGGTCAGTGTGACTTCTCCATTCAAACTGCTAACCATGTCAGGTCAGTGTGCCTTCTCCATTCAAACTGCTAACCATGTCAGGTCAGTGTGCCTTCTCCATTCAAACTGCTAACCATGTCGGGTCAGTGTGCCTTTTCCATTCAAACTGCTAACCATGTCGGGTCAGTGTGCCTTCTCCGTTCAAACTGCTAACCATGTCGGGTCAGTGTGCCTTCTCAATTCAAACTGCTAACCATGTCGGGTCAGTGTGCCTTCTCCGTTCAAACTGCTAACCATGTCGGGTCATTGTGCCTTCTCCATTCAAACTGCTAACCATGTCGGGTCAGTGTGTCTTCTCCATTCAAACTGCTAACCATGTTGGGTCAGTGTGCCTTCTCCATTCAAACTGCTAACCATGTCCGATCACCAGTGTGCCTTCTACATTCAAACTGCTAACCATGTCGGGTCAGTGTGCGTTCTCCATTCAAACTGCTAACCATGTCGGGTCAGTGTGCCTTCTCCATTCAAACTGCTAACCATGTCGGGTCAGTGTGTCTTCTCCATTCAAACTGCTAACCATGTCTGGTCAGTGTGCCTTCTCCATTCAAACTATTAACCATGTTGGGTCAGTGTGCCTTCTCCATTCAAACTGCTAACCATGTCCGATCACCAGTGTGCCTTCTACATTCAAACTGCTAACCATGTCGGGTCAGTGTGCCTTCTCCATTCAAACTGCTAACCATGTCGGGTCAGTGTGCCTTCTCCATTCAAACTGCTAACCATGTCAGGTCAGTGTGCCTTCTCCATTCAAACTGCTAACCATTTCGGGTCATTGTGCCTTTTCCATTCAAACTGCTAACCATGTCGGGTCAGTGTGTCTTCTCCATTCAAAGTGCTAACCATGTCCGATCACCAGTGTGCCTTCTCCATTCAAACTGCTAACCATGTCCGATCACCAGTGTGTCTTCTCCATTCAAACTGCTAACCATGTCCGATCACCAGTGTGCCTTCTCCATTCAAACTGCTAACCATGTCCGATCACCAGTGTGCCTTCTCCATTCAAACTGCTAACCATGTCGGGTCAGTGTGCCTTCTCCATTCAAACTGCTAACCATGTCAGGTCAGTGTGCCTTCTCCATTCAAACTGCTAACCATTTCGGGTCATTGTGCCTTTTCCATTCAAACTTCTAACCATGTCGGGTCAGTGTGCCTTCTCCATTCAAACTGCTAACCATGACGAGTCAGTGTGCCTTATCCATTCAAACTGCTTACCATGTCGGGTCAGTGTGCCTTCTGCATTCAAACTGCTAACCATGTCCGATCAACAGTGTGCCTTCTCCATTCAAACTGCTAACCATGTCCGATCACCAGTGTGCCTTCTCCATTCAAACTGCTTACCATTTCGGGTCATTGTGCCTTCTCCATTCAAACTGCTAACCATTTCCGATCACCAGTGTGCCTTCTCCATTCAAACTGCTAACCATGTCGGGTCAGTGTGCCTTCTCCATTCAAACTGCTAACCATGTCCGATCAACAGTGTGCCTTCTCCATTCAAACTGCTAACCATGTCGGGTCAGTGTGCCTTCTCCATTCAAACTGCTAACCATGTCGAGTCTGTGTGCCTTCTCCATTCAAACTGCTAACCATGTCGAGTCAGTGTGCCTTCTCCATTCAAACTGCTAACCATGTCCGATCACCAGTGTGCCTTCTCCATTCAAACTGCTAACCATGTCGGGTCAGTGTGCCTTCTCCATTCAAACTGCTAACCATGTCGAGTCTGTGTGCCTTCTCCATTCAAACTGCTAACCATGTCGAGTCAGTGTGCCTTCTCCATTCAAACTGCTAACCATGTCCGATCAACAGTGTGCCTTCTCCATTCAAACTGCTAACCATGTCCAATCACCAGTGTGCCTTCTCCATTCAAACTGCTAACCATGTCGGGTCAGTGTGCCTTCTCCATTCAAACTGCTAACCATGTCGAGTCAGTGTGCCTTCTCCATTCAAACTGCTAACCATGTCCGATCAACAGTGTGCCTTCTCCATTCAAACTGCTAACCATGTCCGATCACCAGTGTGCCTTCTCCATTCAAACTGCTAACCATGTCCGATCACCAGTGTGCCTTCTCCATTCAAACTGCTTACCATTTCGGGTCATTGTGCCTTCTCCATTCAAACTGCTAACCATTTCCGATCACCAGTGTGCCTTCTCCATTCAAACTGCTAACCATGTCGGGTCAGTGTGCCTTCTCCATTCAAACTGCTAACCATGTCGGGTCAGTGTGCCTTCTCCATTCAAACTGCTAACCATGTCCGATCAACAGTGTGCCTTCTCCATTCAAACTGCTAACCATGTCGGGTCAGTGTGCCTTCTCCATTCAAACTGCTAACCATGTCGAGTCTGTGTGCCTTCTCCATTCAAACTGCTAACCATGTCGAGTCAGTGTGCCTTCTCCATTCAAACTGCTAACCATGTCCGATCAACAGTGTGCCTTCTCCATTCAAACTGCTAACCATGTCCGATCACCAGTGTGCCTTCTCCATTCAAACTGCTAACCATGTCGGGTCAGTGTGCCTTCTCCATTCAAACTGCTAACCATGTCGAGTCTGTGTGCCTTCTCCATTCAAACTGCTAACCATGTCGAGTCAGTGTGCCTTCTCCATTCAAACTGCTAACCATGTCCGATCAACAGTGTGCCTTCTCCATTCAAACTGCTAACCATGTCCAATCACCAGTGTGCCTTCTCCATTCAAACTGCTAACCATGTCGGGTCAGTGTGCCTTCTCCATTCAAACTGCTAACCATGTCGAGTCAGTGTGCCTTCTCCATTCAAACTGCTAACCATGTCCGATCAACAGTGTGCCTTCTCCATTCAAACTGCTAACCATGTCCGATCTCCAGTGTGCCTTCTCCATTCAAACTGCTAACCATGTCCGATCAACAGTGTGCCTTCTCCATTCAAACTGCTAACCATGTCCGATCACCAGTGTGCCTTCTCCATTCAAACTGCTAACCATGTCGGGTCAGTGTGCCTTCTCCATTCAAACTGCTAACCATGTCGAGTCTGTGTGCCTTCTCCATTCAAACTGCTAACCATGTCGAGTCAGTGTGCCTTCTCCATTCAAACTGCTAACCATGTCGAGTCAGTGTGCCTTCTCCATTCAAACTGCTAACCATGTCCGATCAACAGTGTGCCTTCTCCATTCAAACTGCTAGCCATGTCCGATCAACAGTGTGCCTTCTCCATTCAAACTGCTAACCATGTCCGGTCAGTGAGCCTTCTCCATTCAAACTGCTAACCATGTCAGGACAGTGTGCCTTCTCTATTCAAACTGCTAAGCATGTCGGGTCAGTGTGCCTTCTCCATTCAAACTGCTAACCATGTCGGGTCAGTGTGTCTTCTCCATTCAAACTGCTAACCATGTCCGATCACCGGTGTGCCTTCTCCATTCAAACTGCTTACCATTTCGGGTCATTGTGCCTTCTACATTCAAACTGCTAACCATGTCGGGTCAGTGTGCAATCTCCATTCAAACTGCTAACCATGTCCGATCACCGGTGTGCCTTCTCCATTCAAACTGCTTACCATTTCGGGTCATTGTGCCTTCTCCATTCAAGCTGCTAACCTTGTCAGGTCTGTGTACCTTCTCTACATTCGCAGCAAAGACGCTCAGAGAATAACCTGCTCAGCTTTCACTTGCTGACCCACATTGAGATCTAGCGTGCTCTTCCTGAAGTCCACAAACACGTCCTTGCTCTCTATGACACTGAGTGCAAGGACAGGCTTGCTGGCTGACTTCTCTCCTGTACGCACCCCTGTCATCATTGTATGCATCTGCAGGAGCTTCTAGAGAATTCTGTTTATACTCATACTGTACCTGCAGTCGACACAGGAAACTGCAGATACTGGAACCTGGTGTAACCAATAAACTGCGGGAAGAACTGCACAATATCTGCGGGAGTAACTGTATCTGAGAGGGTAAATTGATAATCAACTTTTGGGGTCAGACCCTGCATCAACAAGGGGATAGGGATGAAAATGGGTGATGAGGCTGGAGGTAAAGGAACAAAATGTGAAGACCAAAGGCAGATTAGAATGAGAGAGACAGAGCAAGCAAGAAAGAAGTGGTGAGCAAGACAAGCAAGGCAGAGAGAGAGAGACACACACACGCACGCACACACACACACACACACACACACACACACACACACACACACACATGGACAGAGAGACAGAGACAGGTTCTTGGGCAACACAAGTGGTAGGAATGATTTAATCTTAAAGATTCAGTGTTCATACCATGTCTATGAAGGCAGAATATGAGGTGGTGTAATTTGTGTTGGGTCTCACCATAGCAGCGGAGAAGGCTGCGGATGAACAGGGCCGTGTGGGAATGGGAAGGAGAGTGGCAATAGCGTATTAAAAGCTGAGTCTGTTGCAGTGTGGCTCCAGTTGTTTTAAAGGCCACATAATGTAGTACTGGGATATTATAGCATTAGGCTTATTCAATCTTCCAAAAAAATTAACAATAAGTTTATTTTCTACAGCTGTTTGTACTCTTCTGGACATTAACAACAACTCCATCATTGAACAAGGGAATTCTGAAATCAGACTCCATCCCTTAGGAAATCCGGAATTCAGAGAGACAACGTGATTTTCCTTCCAAAAATATGGTGAGCTGGAGAATGCACTGTGAAACAGGGTACTTTGGGACTGGTTGGGGATTGTTGTGGAGAACTATAGTGCCGTATATTCTAACTGTGACCAATGGGGCAATAGTAAGCAAAGCCCTTAGTAAAACAATCAAGATGAAGATGCTGGCAACGCTGAGTGGAGTTTGCAGTGCTGGATTGTACTGTCAGCAAATATCATCAGTCTTTGAATAACCAAGGCTAACTTCAAAACAAAATGCCTTTGACTGGGGCAGCCAATTGCTGAGAACTGCTTCTCACTGTACAGCTTTCTTAGCCACAGATTTAACATTGGCTTGCTACAGTCACAGAAACAGGATCAAAGGGAAAAAAAAAATCTCAAGCCTAAACTAACCAATTCCCAAATGTGTACCGTAAGCAATAACAAAAGCAAAACAGACTTGGATTTCTACAGCATCCTTCACAACCTCAGAGCATCCTAAAGCACCTTTTGTACAGGGAAGTTTATGTCACAAGGCACTCGAGTGAGGACTAAGACCTCACCTTGTCTCTTGCCGTATGCTGGGAAAATGATATAGTGTGTTGTTTCTGCACAGAATACAGTAAGTCATCAGTAAAACAAGTACAAAATATATCGGCCATCTCCCACGTAATGGGGGGCTTGGTTCCTGGAACACGGTCCATATCACCACTCCTGTTCACAAAGCTGTGCCACCTGTGTATGCACCAAGAAAAAATCTGTTTATTCATATACAGTACAATTTGTCATATACATTTTATAAGAGCAAATTTTTATTCTGTATCCGAGATTTTTTTTGTTGTTGTTTGTGAGCTCCATTAGGGAAAATTTCACTGCCATAACATAGAGGTTTCCTATATACTTTGGCTTGTTCTTTTGATTTTGAAAATGTTTTTTTTATTTTTAAATTCCATCTTTTACTTGGGTTATCTCATATTCATATACAACATAGAAAAGGCCATTCAGTCCATCAAGGCTGTGCCAGTTCACAGAGCATTCCATTCTCAAGCAATTCTCCCTATAGGCTCATCAATTCCATCACTCACCTACACGCCAGGGACAATGTACAGCAGCCAGTTCACCTACTGACCCACACATCTTTGCCATGTGGGATGGAATCAGAGCACCCAGAGGAAACTGGGAGTACAGGAACACTGATAACAGCAGAGGTCGGAACAGAAGCAGAATTCCTATTTAGAGAAATAACTCAATAGTTCTACTCCCTGCACGAAACCATTACCCCACTGCAAAAGTGTTGCTTAGTCAGTAGCATTGTCTGACAGAGACGCAGGAGACTGCAGATGCTGGAATATGGAGTGAAGAACAAAATGGTGGAGGAAGTCAAGGGCTCAGCCAGCCTCTGTGGAGCCAAAGAGACAGTCAGCATGTTGAGTCAAGACCTTGGATCAGGCAGAAAGTGAAGATTGCAGGTGGAAGATGATGGTCAGATGGAGCTGGGGGGGAGTTGTTTGGAGACAGAGATAAGTGGGTAATAGGTGAAAACAGGTCATGAAAAATGCTGTATCAATTAGACAGATGAAAATAGGCGGAAAATCAAGACAGAGGCTGAAAGGTAAAAAGTATAAGCATATAAGTTTCAAATTCCTTGATGTCCACATTTTCGAGGATCTCACCTGGTCCCTGAACTCCTCCATCCTGATCAAGAAGACGCAATGGTTCCTCTATTTCCTGCAGAGCATCAAGAAAGCTCAGGATACTGACGGACTTTTACTGCTGTACCATTGAAAGCATACTCACCAACTGCACCTCAGTGTGGTAAGGGAATTGTCCCATATCAGACCGCAAGACACTCCAGCAGGTGGTGAAAACTGCCCAGTGGATTATCAGCACCCAATTGCCCAGCATTGAGAACATCTACCATAAACGCTGCCTAGGCAGGGTGAAAATCATTATCAAGGATGCATCTCACCCCAACCATGGACTCCTAACTCTCCTCGCATCCGGTAGGTGCTACAGGACCCTCCGCTCCCGCACCAGCAGGCACAGAAAGAGCTTCTTCCCTGAGGCTGTGACCCTGCTGAACCTCACATCACAGTATCGCACCCATATTGTACTGTCTCAGTACTTTCATATTTGTGTGCTGTAGCACTTACTTTTCATTCACAGTTATTTTGTAAATAACACAATACTTTGCATTTCTGGTTAGATGCTAACTGCATTTCATTGGCTGTGTATCTGTACTCGGCACAATGACAATAGAGTTGAATCTAATCGAACAAGCGAAGGATGGTGGGCAGGTGGAACCAGCTGGGGGAGGGGAGTAGGGAGGGTGGGAAGCGAACAAGAGAAGGATGGTGGGCAGGTGGAACCAGGTGGGGAGGGGAATAGGGAGGGTGGGAATCGAACAAGAGAAGGATGGTGGGCAGGTGGAACCAGCTGGGGGAGGGGAATAGGGAGGGTGGGAATCGAACAAGAGAAGGATGGTGGGCAGGTGGAACGAGCTGGGGGAGGGGAATAGGGAGGGTGGGAATCGAACAAGAGAAGGATGGTGGGCAGGTGGAACCAGCTGAGGAAGGGGAATAGGGAGGGTGGGAATCGAACAAGTGAAGGATGGTGGGCAGGTGGAACCAGGTGAGGAAGGGGAATAGGGAGGGTGGGAATCAAACAAGCGAAGGATGGTGGGCAGCTGGAACGAGCTGGGGGAGGGGATTAGGGAGGGTGGGAATCGAACAAGAGAAGGAAGGTGGGCAGGTGGAACCAGGTGGGGAGGGGAGTAGGGAGGGTGGGAATCGAACAAGTGAAGGACGGTGGGCAGGTGGAACCAGCTGGGGGAGGGGAGTAGGGAGGGTGGGAATCGAACAAGTGAAGGATGGTGGGCAGGTGGAACCAGCTGGGGGAGGGGAGTAGGGAGGGTGGGAATCGAACAAGAGAAGGATGGTGGGCAGGTGGAACCAGCTGAGGAAGGGGAATAGGGAGGGTGGGAATCGAACAAGAGAAGGACGGTGGGCAGGTGGAACCAGGTGGGGAGGGGAATAGGGAGGGTGGGAATCGAACAAGCGAAGGATGGTGGGCAGGTGGAACCAGGTGAGGAAGGGGAATAGGGAGGGTGGGAATCAAACAAGTGAAGGACGGTGGGCAGGTGGAACCAGCTGGGGGAGGGGAATAGGGAGGGTGGGAATCGAACAAGAGAAGGATGGTGGGCAGGTGGAACGAGCTGGGGGAGGGGAATAGGGAGGGTGGGAATCTAACAAGAGAAGGACGGTGGGCAGGTGGAACCAGGTGAGGAAGGGGAATAGGGAGGGTGGGAATCAAACAAGCGAAGGACGGTGGGCAGGTGGAACGAGCTGGGGGAGGGGAATAGGGAGGGTGGGAATCGAACAAGCGAAGGACGGTGGGCAGGTGGAACCAGCTGAGGAGGGGAATAGGGAGGGTGGGAATCTAACAAGAGAAGGACGGTGGGCAGGTGGAACCAGCTGAGGAAGGGGAATAGGGAGGGTGGGAATCTAACAAGAGAAGGACGGTGGGCAGGTGGAACCAGCTGGGGGAGGGGAATAGGGAGGGTGGGAATCGAACAAGCGAAGGATGGTGGGCAGGTGGAACCAGCTGGGGAAGGGGAATAGGGAGGGTGGGAATCGAACAAGAGAAGGACGGTGGGCAGGTGGAACCAGCTGGGGGAGGGGAATAGGGAGGGTGGGAAGCGAACAAGAGAAGGATGGTGGGCAGGTGGAACCAGGTGGGGAGGGGAATAGGGAGGGCGGGAATCGAACAAGAGAAGGACGGTGGGCAGGTGGAACCAGCTGGGGGAGGGGAATAGGGAGGGTGGGAAGCGAACAAGAGAAGGACGGTGGGCAGGTGGAACCAGCTGGGGGAGGGGAATAGGGAGGGTGGGAATCGAACAAGAGAAGGATGGTGGGCAGGTGGAACCAGGTGGGGAGGGGAATAGGGAGGGTGGGAATCGAACAAGAGAAGGACGGTGGGCAGGTGGAACCAGCTGGGGGAGGGGAATAGGGAGGGTGGGAATCGCACAAGTGAAGGACGGTGAGCAGGTGGAACCAGCTGGGGGAGGGGTATAGGGAGGGTGGGAGCAGAGCAGAAGGAAACCTGATGAAAGGGGGGTGTATGATGGTCAGATGGGTGTAACTGGGATGGGTGACAATTCTAGTTAACAGGAAGTGGAATGGCAAAGTGAACAAAGGGAGAGAGACCCTTTGGGACAACTGGGGGTCACTGCAAGTAAGGCAGGTGGGGGCGGGGGCTTTGTCCAAAAGGTGATGCTGCAGAGGCTTCTTTTGAGTTTGCCCTACAGGTCTGAGATTGTTCCTGTGTGCGAGGATGAGAGTAGGAAGGATGAGCAACCAAACCACAACACTATGGTTCAGGGAGCCATTCAAGAGGGGGAGAGAAAAGAGATATAAATTTGCAGTTGAGCATAGTACAGTCAGGGATATAAACACAATTCTCTGTGCAAGGATCAAGGGTCCTGAAGGGTGTGTTGTCTGCCTGGTATCCAGGCTTGGAACACCTCATCTGACCTGCAGAGGAATTTGGAATGGGAGGGAAAGTATTCAGTTGTTGTGGTTTATTTGGATACCGACAATATAGAAGAACAAGAAAAAACCTGCTAAGAGAACTTGAGCAACTAGGGGCTGAATTAAAATTCAGAACCAGGTAATAATGTCTGGATTGCTACCGGGGCCATGTGCAAATTGGATCAGAGAGCTAAATGCTTAACTGAGAGACTGGTGTGAGAGAAGTGGATTTGAATTCATAGCACCTGTATTGCGAAGGAAGGAGCTGTTGCAATAACATACAACCCTGAGACTGACTTCCTTGCAGGCATGTCCAATAAACCCACAGAATAATAACCAGAACAGAATCAATGAAAGACCATAACAAATTGTGTGTAAAAGACAACAGACTGAAAATTCAGAAAGAAAGGAAGAAAGTAATAATAATAAAAAATGAATGAGCAATAAATATCGAGAACACGGAGATGAAAGTGAGTTGATAAGGAACATCTCAGTTATCGGACAAGTGAGGTTGAATGAAATTGCCCCTTTTGGTTCAAGAGCCTGATGGCTGAGGGGTAATAATTATTCCTGAACCTGGTTGTGTGAGTTATGACACTCCTGTACCATCTTTCTGGTGGCAGTAGTGTGAAGAGAGCATGACCCGGGTGGCAGTGGTCCCTGATGATTGATACTGCTTTCCTACAACAGTGTAGATGCACTCAGTGGTGGGGAGAGCTTTACCCATGATGGGCTGGACCATATCCACTACTTTTCATAGGATTTTTTATTCAAGGGCACTGATGTTTCCATACCAGGCTGTGATGCAGCCAGTCAATATACTCCCCACTACACAACTATAGAAGTTGGTCAGTTTCAGATCTCGTGCTGAATCTTCGCAAACTCCTAAAGAAGCAGAGGTACTGATGCGCTTTCTTAGTAACTGTACTTAACGGCTGGGCTGAGGACAGGTCCTCTGAAACAATAACACCTAGCAATTTAAAGTTGCTGACTTTCTCTACTTCTGATCCTCCAGTGAGGGCTGGCTCTCTGCTTTCCTCCTCCTGGTCAATAATCAGCTCCTTGGTCTTGCTGACATCGAGGGAGCTGTTGTGGAACCACTCAGCCAGATTTTCAGTCTCCGTCCTATAAGCTGATTCATCACCATTTCTGAATCGGCCTCTGTAGCTGTATTTGTCAGCTAACTTGAATATGGTATTGGAACTCTGCTTAGCCTCACAGTCATAAGTGTAAAGTGAGTAGAGCAGGGGGCTGAGCTCCAGCCTTGTGGTGCCCCTGGAGATCGTGGAGGAGATGTTGTTGTCAATCCGAACTGACTGTGGTCTGCAAGTAAAGAAATTGAGGATCCAATTGCACAAGGAGGTGTTGAGGCTAAGGTCTCAAAATTGAAAGAGGCGAAATTGAAAAGGGTGGTGAATACAGCACTGAAAGTGTTATATCTGAATGCATACAGTATATGGAATAAGTCAAATGATCTTGTAACAGTTAGAAATTGGTAGGTATAATATTGAGGGCATCATTGAGCCATAGCTGAAAGAAGATCACAGGCATCTAAGGGTACACGTTGTATCAGAAGGACAAGCACATAGACAAAGGGGGTGTAATGGATCTGTTGGTATAAAATGTAATCAATCCTTAGAAGGAAGTGACATATTATTGGAAGATATAGATTTCTTATGGGTAGAGCTAAGAAACTGCAAGGGTAAAAAAAGACCCTGGTGGGAGCTACATGCAGGCCTCCAAATAGTAGCCAGGATGTTGTCTACAAATTGTAATGGGAGATAGAAAAGGAATGTAAAATGGGCAGCATTATGATACTCATGGCAGATTTCAATATGAAGGCAGATTGGGAAAACTAGGTTGGTGCAGGATCCCAAGAGAGGGAATTTGTAGGATGTCTATGAGATGGCTTTTTAGAGCAGCTTGTGGTTGTGTCATAGAGGGGGGGGGGCGTTGGGAGTGGACCCAAAAGCAAGACACAGACACTGAACTACCAGGAACAGGACTAGGCGTGAGAAGGAAGCAAAGGAAGTGAGGGAGAAAGAACGCTGGACATGACACAGGCCCCGGACGAGACAAGGATTCCGGGCCTGGGCTAGGACTTGCCAAGGATAGTGGAACCAGGACATGGAACTGGGAACTAGGAGCCTGGGCTCAGGCTCCCAGCCAGAGACTGGACCTTGACTCGGGCTCGGACTCCAGAACCTGGCGCAGTCAAGATGTGGCTACAGGACGAGGGGAGGCACAGGACTGGACATGAGACTCCTGCACAGGACAAGGGAACCCCAGGGAAGCCCATGGGATTTATGTGAGGTGTCCAAGACAGGTCGTCTGAGATAGTGACACCCCGGAATTTAACGTTACTGACCCTCTCTGCCTCTGAACCTCCATTGATTACTGGCTCACATTTTCCTCTGGCTCGTGGTCCTCTGTTCCCCTCTCCAGAAGTCTACAATCAGTGTCATGCTCTTATTGGCACTGAGTGAGAGGTTGTTGTTATGACACCACTCAAGTGGCATCATCAGTAAACCTGTGTATAGTGTTGGAGCTGTAGTTAGGTGCAAATCAAGAAGAGCAGAGCTAAGCAGACATCTCTGTGGTGCTTCGGTGCTGATGGAGATCGTGGAGGAGATGCTTTTGCCAATCCGGACTGACTAGTGAGGAAATCCAGGATCGAATTGCACAAGGAGGTATTGGAATTGACTGATCAGTTCTGAGGGGATGATGGTATTAAATACATTTGTGAGACAATGTTGGTCAGTGTCACATACTCTTTCACTGGCCATGCTGATGCCCCTCTGGGGGCTCCTTCATATGTGGTGGAGGTGTACCTTCAGTTCTAGATTTTTCCTCTTGCTTGTCTCCCATGGAATCAAAAGGGAAACTACAGCAGTTAATATTTTTTCCCCATTTTGTGCTTTAAGGAGAGGTCCTACCATAGAAGCCTCTTTGCAGGCTTGCCACTGCTGTGTCTGGATTTTACATGATTATTTGCTCCAGAAGTTAGAGGTTGCCTTCTGCTGCAAACTTTCCGTGTTGGAGACCAGTGTGATATTGTTTGCTTCTATATACAGCTGCAATAAGTCTCTCTCCATGTCAACATATCTAGTTTCTGCTAATGTAGCTGCTTGAATATACAAGTGCTATCGGCTTGACAACCTTTGAAAGGAGGATCTACCTGTAAGGTGCCAGGCCATTCTTTGTTGTCATGTAGCTCGCACTATTTCCTTCAGCTGGTTAAGTCTGACTTGATAAGATTTTGGCAACTGTCTTTCTTTTGCTTGACGGTTGTCCCTTCTCCCTGGGTGGGGAATGGAAGGCCTCACCAATTGAATTATCCCTGGAGAGTCTCTTCCTCTCGCCACAGCAGCCTCTATCTCAGTTATGGCCTTGGTCTTCTGCAGACTAAGCTTCTCTCTGACTCGCCCCCCCCAAGGATTGAAATTCTTTCTGCTTTATGATGCATTGTCAGCCTTCATTTTCACGTTTAATTATCATTCAAACCAGACACAGATACATCTGATCAAGACAGTGTTCCTCTAGGGCCAAGGTGCAAAACATTCAAAATAACAAGGCAGCGAACAAAGAAGCATATTCACTCGGAAACAAAACATATATAATCCAAGACCCTGAGAGCCAGCGCCCGGCAATCGGATGGCGCAGTCTCCCAGCAGACCCACACAATCCAGCCTGTCGAACACGGGAGGGCAGCACTGAAGCCAGACGCCAGACTCTGTCCTTTAGCACTTCCATGTCTCTCAGCTGGTCTGCAGCAGCAGGTAAGCCAGAGGTCTGAGGCCTAGTTCTCACCACAACTCAGGCTACACGGCTCCCGTGTCGTCTGTCCCTCACCAGGCAAGGGTAACAGGCCTGCAGCAGCCTAGATAATCACTGTCCTGTAGTCGCAAGTGACAATCTCCCACAGTTATACTGCACCAACTCCGACACAGACCAGACAGTCCCTCTGATGCCAAAGCAGATCCTCCAGCATATCAATGGGCTCCTCTGATATCCGAACCCATCTCCTTACGGATATCACGATTAACTTTGACTGGCTCCACCACCAACACCAGTCCAGCTACTCCGATCATTGATGTTCTGACCAGATGTTCTTGGAGTAGAATTGTCTTTAGATTGTAAAAAACAAATCTTACAAAGAGAAAAGCACCTTTGGTTGGCCCCCGAGAAGTCAGTACATCTGCACGCATCACCATCTCCAGTTATCTTGAGTCCAATCTATCTGTTTCACTGTTCTCCTGTGTCCAATTTGGTATATGAACAGAGAGCGTAGAACATCAAACGGTACAGCACAGGAATATGTCCTTTGGCCCACAATGTTATGCTGCAGCAGCTAAAAAATAAATCTTAAAAAACAGAAAAACTAATCCCCCTACATACACAATGTCCTTATCCCCCCACCTTCTTCACATCTATGAGCCTATCTAAACATCTCTTTAAAGCCTCTACTGTATTTACCTCTACCACCGTACCGGGCATCCACCACTCTCTGAGTAAAAAACTTACCCCTCACATCCCCTTTGAACCTTGTCCCTCTCACCTTCACTGCATGTCTTCTGGTATGAGGCATTTCAACCCTGGCAAACAGATACACCCTGTCTGCTCTATCTCATTAACCTCCATCAGATCTCTCCTCAGCCTCCGCCACTCCAAAGAAAACAACCCCAGTCTGTACTGCCCCTCCCTCGCACTCTCCAAACCAGGCAGCAGAATCAGAATCCAAATCAGGTTTATTATCACCGGCATGTAACGTGAAATTTGTTGACTCCAATACATAATATAGAAGAGAAAAAATAATAAATAAATAGCATTGGAGAGAGATAGGAGCAGACAAGTTAAGAAAATGTTTAATTGGAGTAAGGGGAAATATGAGGCTATCAGGCAGGAACTAGGAAGTATAAATTGGAAACAGATATTCTCAGGGAAACATATGGAAGAAATGTGGCAAATGTTCAGGGGATATTTCCATGGGGTTCTGCATAGGTACATTCCAAAGAGACAGGGAAAGGATGGTAGGGTACAGGAACTGAGGTGCACAAAGGCTGTTGTAAATCTGGTCAAGAAGAAAAGAAGAGATTATGAAAGGTTCAAAAACTAGGTAATGATAGAGATCTAGAGGATTATAAGGTGAGCAGGAAGGAGCAAACCTCCCAGCCATGATATTGGTTCCCCTCCAATTCAGGTGCAACTGAGCCTCTTGTACGGGTCACCCCTTCCCGAGAAATAGTTCTAATGATCCAAGAACCAAGATTATGAACAAAGTGGATGAACTTAGAGCATGCATAAGTACTTGGAGTTATGACATTGAGTTATTACAGAGACTTGGATGGATCAAGGGCAGGAATGGCTATTTAAAGTGCCAGGCTTTAGATGTTTCAGAAAGAACAGGGAGGGAGGCAAAAGAGGTGGGGAGTGTGGCACTGTTGATCAGAGATAGTGTCACAGCTGCAGAAAAGGAGGATGTCATGGAGGGATTGTCTACCGTGTGTCTATGGGTGGAGGTTAGAAACAGGAAGAGGTCAATAACTCTACTGGGTGTTTTTATAGGCCATCAATAGTAATAGGGACATCGAGGAGCAGGCAAGGAGATAGATTCCCAGGTAAGTGTGAGGTGGTTCATTTTGGTGGGTCAAATATGATGGCAGAATATAGTATTAATGGTAAGACTCTTGGCAGTGTGGAGGATCAGAGGGATCTTGGGGTCCGAGTCCATTGGGCACTCACAGCTGCTGTGCAGGTTGACTCTGTGGTTAAGAAGGCATACGGTGTATTAGCCTTCATCAACCGAGGGATTGAGTTTAGGAGCCGAGAGGTAATGTTACAGCTATATAGGACCCTGGTCAGACCCCACTTGGAGTACTGTGCTCAGTTCTGGTCACCTCACTACAGGAAGGATGTGGAAGCCATAGAAAGGGTGCAGAGGAGATTTACAAGGATGTTGCCTGGATTGGGGAGCGTGCCTTATGAGAATAGGTTGAGTGAACTCAGCCTTTTCTCCTTGGAGCAACGGAGGATGGGAGGTAACCTGATAGAGGTGTAAAAGATGATGAGGGGCATTGATCATGTGGATAGTCAGAGACTTTTTCCCATGGCTGAAATGGTTGCCATGTGAGGTCACAGGTTTAAGGTGCTGGGGAGTAGGTACAGAGAAGTCAAGGGTAAGTTTTTTACGCAGAGTGGTGAGTGCATGGACTGAGCTGCTGGTGATGGTGGGGGAGGTGGATACGATAGGGTCTTTTAAGAGACTCCTGGATAGGTACATGGAGCTTAGAAAGTTAGAGGGCTATAGGTAAGCCTAGGTAATCTCTAAAGTAAGTACATGTTCAGCTCAGCATCATGAGTGAAGAGCCTATGTTGTGCTGTAGGTTTTCTGTGTTTCTATGCACCATCTCCTCAGTCACTCACTCCTAATCACTCTAGAGATTACTCCCTTGAAGGTTCTTCTCTTCAGCCTCTTTCTTAATTCTATGTACTCTTCCCCTTTTCTGCCTCTGTCATTGTACTACGGCCTCTGGCTCTTCGCCCTCTCCCTTGAGGAAATCCTGCAACCGCTCTGATACGTCCTAGACCCTGAAACCCAGGATCATCCTGGTATTTTGTTTGCTGCCACAGAATCTCCTTTTGAGTCTCCTCTCACTATTGCACTCTCTGCCTCTGCTGAGACTCAGAGCCGGCCTGGCTGCTGCTGCCATGTCCTGATGGGTCATCTCCCCCATGCTGAGGGGAATGGCCGCAGGGGAACCCTGCTCTGGCTGGAGGCTTCCTATCTACTGTCTGAAGCCTGTACTCTGGGTATGACCACCTCTTCAAAAATCTCATCTATAATGTCTTCAGCCTCCCGGATGATCCTGAGCACATCCAACTCCAGCTCCAACTCTGAGTCTGGAGCTGAAGCTGGGTGCACTTGCTTCAGATATAGCCATCAACAGCACCGTCAGTCATCCTGAATTCCTGAACATGGACGTGATTGTCGCTTGTCCCCTCACTCGTGTGGAGAAAGGAGACATTGGCTTTGTCATCTCCTCCGAGGATTGATGTCCATTGCTCGATTTAACTCATCCAAAGAGTCACAGAGAGCTATAGCATGGACACAGGCCATTCAGCCCACAGTCTGCTCTGAACCATCAGCTACCCTGATTTCTACTAACCCTACCCCTCCCTAGTTTATCCTTTTCCATCAGATTCACCAGATTCTACTGCTAACCTATTGATTAGGAACAACTTGCAGTGATCAATGAACCTACCAAGTTGCATGGAGGAAACCCATGCACACACCAGTAGAGCATGTGAACTCCACGCAGACAGCACCCAAGGTCGGGATGGAACATGGGTCTCCAGTAGAGCATGTGAACTCCACGTAGACAGCACCCAAGGTCGGGATGGAACATGGGTCTCCAGTAGAGCATGTGAACTCCACGTAGACAGCACCCAAGGTCTGGAGCTCTCTGCACTGCAACACTGCACCAGCCTTTGGGCTGAAACACATTCCAGCTTTCATTAAGCTGAAAAGTCAAAGCTGGAAGTTGCATTGTAGAAGTAGTGTGTTAAATGTTATCAGTGGTGAAGTTTGCACTATTGTCACACTCCAAAACCCACTGCTGCATTGACGTGAAGCACTGCCACAGGTAGGCAACCTCCATCTGGCCCATGCCATCTTCTCATAACTACCTTCAAGTAGAAGCCTGAAGTCCCACACCACCTGGTTCAAGAACAGTTACTTCCTTCAATCAACCAGTCTGCACAAACCTCATCACTACCTTGGCATAGCAACACCGACAACTTCTACTACTTCACACTGTTGTCGACTTCTTTTAGTCTTAATTATGGTCCTTTTTAGATAATTTTGTTCAATTTTTGGTTAATTTATGTTTTTCTTGTGAATGCTGTGTCTCTGACCCGATATGCCTGTGATGCAGGAAGGATGTGTGCATCCATTATTGTGCAAATGACTGTAAAATTGACTTTGATTTGACAGCTACCATGTTACAACTTAAAGAGCAAACACGAGGAAATCTGCAGATGCTGGAAATTCAAACACACACGAAGGGTCTCGGCCTGAAATGTCGACAGTGCTTCTCCCTATAGATGCTGCCTGGCCTGCTGTGTTCCACCAGCACTTTGTGTGTGATGTTACAACCTAGTTGCGTTTAGAGCAACCCATTTTCAAATCAGAACCCTGATTTTTATTTAGAAATGCAGCATAGAAAAGACCCTCCCAACCAACGACCTGCACGCCTCAACAACCCACTTAGTTAACGGTAGCCGTATGACAGGACAGTGTACAATCTGCTAACTGCTACGCCTACGGGAACGTGGGAGGAAACTGAAGCATCCTGAAGAAACCCATGCAGTCTGGGGAGAACATACAAGTTCCGTATAGATGGTGCTTCAATTAACCGCTGAACTCCAGAGGGCCCTGAGCTGTGATAGCATCACACGAACTGCTGTGCTACCGTGGCTCCTTCCAGTATCAGTAAATTAGACCATCCATCTTCCTACAAAACACTGTGAATCAGTGAACGATGCTGTTAAACAAAATAGTGTACAAAGCTCTATGCTAATTCTGGAATCAGAGGTCAGAGACTCAGAGTAAGAGGTCAATCATTCAGTAGAAAGGTGGAGAAATTCCTTCACCCAGAGCCAGTTAATCTTTGGACTTCTCCATTCAAGAGGACGGTGGAGACTCAATCATTAACCATATTGAAGAAAGAGGGAGGTTGACAGTTGTTTTGGATGTTAGTTCTGAGAAGTGATGCCGAGATAAGAGATTGACCATGGATGGCAAAGCAGACACTAGGGACTCATGCTGTTTCTCATTTTATAATAAATAATGAGACACTTTGGTTTCCTCCGCTGTGTAAGTCTAGGGAACACAATCTCCGGTCCTGCCAAACGTGTGAGAGTGAGGGACGAGTGCCCCCAACCCCCTTGTTTGTGTGGATTCTGTGTAATTCGCTACCCTGTTACAAATTAGTACCAGACAGTCCACTGCATACGATTAAATGAATTATATTTATGAATCTTAACTAAAGGGTTAGTAAAGAATAACAAAAAGAAAAGAGCCCATTCTAATTAAACAGTCCAATGTGCACAAGCTGGAGCTCAACTTGAACTTCTCTGTCACTCATGGTCAGCGTGAACACCCACACCACCTTCCGAACATCACTCGCGATCCATCTCAAACAAACGGGTCTCCCACCAGTTCGTACGCTATGACTGGTTCTCCCCAGCATCTTCTCTCTTTATTTCTCAAACAAATCCCAAGACCAACCTTATTGTCCCTCTCCACAAAAAACCGCCCGCAAATTGGATGGCACACATTCCACATCATCCCTCATCAACAATAACCCAAAGAGGCTGACAGCTGAACAGACGGCTCTTACAGAGCTGTGAAATGAAATACCGACAGCATAGCAGTAAAGAGGTGAACCAGGGCGTTACAACAACATGAAATAAAATGTTTAATATATAACAGACATTGGTGAGGCCTAATCTGGAATATTGTCTGTCGTTTTGGTCATCTACCTGCAAGAAAGATGTAAACAAGGTTGAAAGAGCACAGAGAAAATTCTCAAGATGTTGTCAGATCTGGAGGACCTGAGTTATAAGGAAAGATTGAATTGGTTAGGACTTTATTCCTCAGAACATAGAAGATTGAGGGGAAATTTGGTAGAGGTATACAAACTTATGAGGGGTATAGACAGGGTAAATGCAAGCAAGCTTTTTGCACTGAGGTTGGCTGGGATTATTACCTGAGGTCATGAGTTAAGTGTGAAAGGTGAAAAGTTTAAGAGTACGTGAGGGGAAATTTCTTCACTCAGAGGATCAAGTAAGTGTGGAACAAGCTGCCAGCGCAAGTGGTGTATGTGAGCTCGATTTCAATGTTTAAGAGTTTAAATAGTCGTGGAATGGACTAGATGGGCCAAAGGGTCTGATTCTGTGCTGTACTTCTCTGTGGCTTTGTGAAATAATTTTGCAGGGCGGACATTATTGTAACTTTGAAGTGGGTGTCAGATGCTACAGACTGTAAAGTGGTAATGGCCAATGGACTTCTCAGTCATGCTGTCTGATGGATCTTACACTGGCTCACTTTTGTTCGTGCCTGCTAAGATACAGTGGTGTTGTGATGTGCCTAGTGGGTAGTGCTTGTCGCTCTCACTTTCAGCTTCCTCTGGCTAGAGGCCTTGTGAAAAGGACAGCTGAATGTACAAGTCTCTCCTTGCCAGCGCACAGCCCCTCCAACAGCAAGCCTCCTCGCTGGCGACACACGGAAACTGAACTCCTTTCGGACACAGACTGAACAACAGAGGATGGCGAGGAGGTCTGGCCCCACACACGTAACACATAGGCTATGTGTGCACGCCCTGGTCACCAGCTCAGAATCAGAATCAGACTTTAATCGCCAAGTACCTGTACACATACAAGGAATTTACTTCCGGCAAATGTTGTCTCTCTGCTCATAACAATAATAATGATAAATATAAATGAAAATATAGATTATACATACAAGTAGTGCAATCCAAGTAATAGTTAGCCGACAGTTAACTGGCAGTTAACTGTTCAGCAAAGTGACCGCAGTAGAGAAAAAACTTCTCCAGTGCCTATTAGTCTTAGTCTGGAGGGATCTGAAGCGCCTACCAGACGGAAGCAGTTCAAACAGTCCGTGCGCAGGATGGAAGGAGTCCTTTATGATGTTCCCCGCCCTCTTCTTCAACCTGGAAGAGTACAGGTCCACAATAGAGGGCAGGGAGGCTCCAATGACGCACTCGGCAGTCCTCACTGTGCGCTGTAGTCTGGTTCTATCCTGCTTGGTGGCGGCTCCAAACCACACAGTGTTGGAGGTGCACAGGACAGACTCAATGACTGCAGTGTAGAACTGCAGCAGCAATTCCTGAGGCAGACCATATTTCCTCAAGAGCCACAGGAAGTACATCCGCGATGTACTTACCAAGATGTGGGTAAGAGTCCCACTGCCTTGTGGAGGGACAAAGAAGACAGGAATAAACACAGACAGCAGATCCAGAGCGGAGCCCCCAGGGTAGCTGGACATCTTTGAACATCCTTCCAGTAGCTTCTGCAGCCAACCTGGTGTCAAACATACAGACAGACAGACATACTTTATTGATCCCAAGGGAAATTGGGTTTCATTACAGCCGCACCAACCAAGAATAGTGAAGAAATATAGCAATATAAAACCATAAATAATGAAATAATAATGTTAATCATGCCAAGTGGAAATAAGTCCAGGACCAGCCTATTGGCTCAGAGTGTCTGACACTCCGAGGGAGGAGTTGTAAAGTTTGATGGCCACAGGTAGGAATGACTTCCCATGACGCTCAGTGTTACATCTCGGTGGAATGAGTCTTTGGCTGAATGTATCCTGTGCCTAACCAGTACATTATGGAGTGGATGGGAGTCACTGTCCAAGATGGCATGCAACTTGGACAGCATCCTCTTTTCAGACACCACCGTCAGAGAGTCCGGTTCCACCCCTACACACACTGGCCCTACAACATCACTGGCCTTACGAATGAGTTTGTTGATTCTGTTGGTGTCTGCTACCCTCAGCCTGCTGCCCCAGCACACAACAGCAAACATGATAGCACTGACCACCACAGACTCGTAAAACATCCTCAGCATCGTCCAGCAGATGTTAAAGGACCTCAGTCTCCTCAGGAAATAGAGACGGCTCTGACCCTTCTTGTTGACAGCCTCAGTGTTCTTTGACCAGTCCAGTTTTTTGTCCATTCGTATCCCCAGGTATTTGTAATCCTCCACCATGTCCACACTGACCCCTTGGATGGAAACAGGGGTCACCGGTGCCTTAGCTCTCCTCAGGTCCACCACCAGCTCCTTAGTCTTTTTTACATTAAGCTGCAGATGATTCTCTTCACACCATGTGACAAAGTTTCCCACCGTAGCCCTGTACTCCACCTCATCTCCCTTGCTGATGCATCCAACTATGGCAGAGTCATCAGAAAACTTCTGAAGATGGCAGGACTCTGTGTTGTAGTTGAAGTCCGAGGTGTAGATGGTGAAGAGAAAGGGAGACAGGACAGTCCCCTGAGGAGCCCCAGTGCTGCTGACCACTCTGTCTGACACACAGTGTTGCAAGCGCACGTACTGTGGTCTGCCAGCCAGGTAATCAATAATCCATGACACCAGGGAAGCATCCACCTGCATCACTGTCAGCTTCTCACCCAGCAGAGCAGGGCGGGTGGTGTTGAACGCACTGGAGAAGTCAAAAAACATGACCAAAACATGACTATAAGCTTTCCTTTGGACTACACTGGTGAGGCCGAGAGGGGGATCTTGACAACTGGGCATCTCAGGATCTGCATATCTTCTGCCCAGGCTTGTAATGATAATCACCCATCATCACCCATTGTCTTCCGAGAGAGACGGTGCCAACCAACCAGGATACAGTGACAAGTTTTCTTTTGCATATCATCCAGATGCATCACGCTATACATAAATACATTGAAGCAATACAAAAAGCACAGAATGAAGAATATCACATTTCAGTTGCAGACAATGTGCAGAGTAGGTGGACAAAAGAAGTGCAATGGCCACCAGAGGTAAATTGTAAAATCCAGAGGTCCATTTAAGAGAGAGAGGTTGTCCTTGAGTCTGGTAGTATGTGTTCAAATTTTTGTGACTTCAGCCCAATGGAAGAGATAATGAACGTGGTGAGAGAGGCCCTGACTGTTTTCCCGAGGTATGCAGGCAGTCTCAGTGGGGAGGAAGCATGATGGGCTGGGCCACACTCACAGCTCGTTGCCATTTCCTGAGAACTGGGGGCAGAGGATCTACCACACCAAGTCATCGTGCCACTGCACAGGATGCTTTCTATGGTGATGTGCATGTATTAGTCAGGGTCAGCAGGGGCTGAGGAAGCAGAGACATTGAGGATCCTTCCTTGACAACAGCATCAACGTGGCTGGATCTCAACAAGTCGCTGGCGATATTAATTGGCTATTTAATGGCTGCAAATTTCACCTAGTGTGTGGCAGAAACTGAAGGGAGTTGGTGAGAAAGCAGGGAGAAAGAATGTAAAATTAGCACAAAGGGAAAGCTGGAAGACAGGAGACTGAAGGGTCTGCTTCTGTGCTCAATGTCCCAATGACATTATTAGCCAGGGAGAATACCCCATCTGAGGGCAGGGAGAAGCCTGGTTTAACAGAACATTACAGGAGAGTACAGTAGCAGGCCCTTTGGCCCACAAAGTCTCTGCCTGAGTTAAACTGAATCCCCTCTGCCCCTCCTTTTGCCACACATTCATGTGACTGTCTAACAACTGTGTAAGTGCCAATATTATGTCAGCTGCCAGCGCTACCTCTGCAGCTCATTCCAGGTACACCACACTCTGAGTTAAAACAAACCTATTCCACATGTCAGACTGGGAGACCGTTTCGCTGAACACCTACGCTCGGTCTGCCAGAAAAAGCAGGATCTCCCAGTGGCCACACATTTTAATTCCACGTCCCATTCCCATTCTGATATGTCTATCCATGGCCTCCTCTACTGTCAACATGAAGCCACACTCAGGTTGGAGGAACAACACCTTATATACCGTCTGGGTAGCCTCCAACCTGATGGCATGAACATTGATTTCTCTAATTTCCGTTAATGCCCCTCCTCCCCTTCTTACCCCTTCCCTAATTTTTAATTTATTTTTTTCTCTCTCTTTCCCTCTCACAATCACTCTTTGCCTGCTCTCCATCTTCCTCTGGTGCTCCCCTCCCCCTTTCTTTCTTCCAAGGCCTTCCGTCCTGTGATAACCCCCCCCCCCCCTCACTCCAGCCTTGTATCCCTTTCGCCAATCACCTTTCCAGCTCTCAGCTTCATCCCCTCCTGTCTTCTCCTATCATTTCGGATCTCCCCCTCCCCCTCCCACTTTCAAATCTCTTACTATCTCTTCTTTCAGTTTGTCCTGAGGAAGGGTCTCGGCCTGAAACGTCCACAGTGCTTCTACTTATAGACGCTGCCTGGCCTGCTGCGTTCCACCAGCATTTTGCGCGTGTAGCCACACACCTCCTTTAAACATTTCCCCTCTCACCTTGATGCCTATCTTGTAATGCTTGACATTTGGGAAGAGGAGTCCCTCATCGATCAGCCTCCAACATTCCAGAGACAGCAGGGCAGCTTGAATTCTATCCTCAGATTTCTGGAGTGGGACTTGAACCCAGAAACGTTTAAAGCAGTTCAGTTACTGAGCCTCGTCTAACATTGTGGGGAAGGGGGGAGTTGGCAATTTTTTAAAAATTCCCTGTAAAAAAGTACATTTCAATTTATAAAGCCTTTTGGTTTTGTTTTTAAGAGAGTATTTGGAATTATGGTTTCAGTTAGAGATTAAAGGCAGTTCTGTATGAAATGCGGAAGTGCTGGTGGAGTCTTACCTTCATCCTCTGCAGTGAAGCTATAGCCCATTGGCTTGACTTGCTCTATAAATAGAAGACAGATTGCATCACATGGTTTAGAAACTGCAGTTCTTCATTCCCTATCCTATGCATGGTTTAAAGGCAACTTGAGAAACACTCAACAGCTAGGACAAGATAGAATGAACTCCTGCTTTGTCAAAGATCAGATCGTTAGGTTTCACACTTCACTAAACATCCTCACTTGTGCTGGAAGCAGACAACTGCTGTTAAAAGCTCCAATCTACAGAGAGCCCTCGTCTTGCCTCTGGACAGGTAATGAGGAAGTGACCAGGACCAGGACCACACAGTAAATGTATGGCAGCCAGTAGATGAAAAGTTGCGTAAAAAATAGGCTTGGTAATTATTTCTGAATGAATTAGGTAACATGGATGTGGCATACCAAATTCTTCCTAAACCAGGCTCTAAATGCCTTTATTTTCAAAGCATTTACTGAATTGACTTTATTACTCACATCCTTCACATACATGAGGAGTAAAAATCTTTACGTCTCCATCTGAGTGGGCAGTGCGCAATTTAGAACAACTTGTAATAAATAGAGTGTACAACAGGACATAGAAACACAATTGTATCAGCATGAATTAATCAGTCTGATGGCCTGGCGGAAGAAGCTGTCCGGAGCCTGCCTGTAGCTCTCAGCTTTTATGCTGCCTTACCGTTTCCCGGATGGTAGCAGCTGGAGCAGTTTGTGGTCGGGGTGACTTGGGTCCCCAATGATCCTTCGCACTCCTTTTATTCACCTGTCTCTGAAAATGTCCTGAATAGTGGGAAGTTCACAACTACAGATGCGCTGGGCTGTCCGCACCACTCTCTGCAGAATCCTGTGATTGAGGGAAGTACAGTTCTCATACCAGGCAGTGATGCAGCCAGTCAGGATATTCTCAGTTGTGTCCCTGTGGAAAGTCCTTGGGATTTGGGGACTCCTAAGTCCATTTACCTTAGAAATTAAGGGCAGTGAATAACTCTCTGAATACAGTCACTGGTGTGGTACAGGAAACATGTGTACACAACGAATCCCACAAACAATAAGAGATGGGCCTGCTGCCATGATGACAAACAGCCATAATTCGAACAGGCCCTTCCAGCCTGTCAAGTCATGCTGCCCAGCAATCCCCCGATATAATCCTAGCTTAATCACAGGACAGTTTTCCCTGACCAGTTAACCTTCTGGTACACCTTTGGACTGTGGGAGGAAATCAGAGCACCCGGAGGAAACCCACGTGGTCACAGGGAGAACATATGAACTCCTTACAGGCAGCGACGGGAACTGAACCTAGGTCGCCTGTTCTGTTGTGCGAACCACAATGCTGGCCACCCCTCCAAAGCACCTTTAATGTACAGTATCTACTGCAAACAAAAGTGAAGTTGATGGCTTTGTGGCAAAGTTTACGGATGATATGAAGATGGGTGGAGGGGTAGGTAGTGCTGAGGAAGCAATGCCATTGCCGCAGGACTTTGACAAATTGGAAGAATGGGCAAAAAAGTGTCCGATGGAATACAGCATTGGGAAAGGTTTGATAATGTATTTTGGTAAAAGGAACAATAGCATGGACTATCATCTAAATGGGGAGAAGGTTCAAACACCAGAGGTGCAGAGGCTCTTAGGAGTCCTGATGCAGAACTCCCAGAAGGTTCATTTATAGGTTGAGTCTGTGGTGAAGAAGGCAAATGCAACGTTAGCATTTATTTCAAGAGGAATAGAATATAAAAGCAAGAAGATAATGCTGAGCCTTTATAAGACACTAATCAGGCCACACTTGGAGAATTGTCAACAGTTCTGGGCCCCATATCTTAGGAAGATAGTGTTTTCATTAGAGAGAGTCCAGAGGAGGTTTACAAGAATGATTCTGGTAATGAAGGGGTTAACATATGAAGAGCACTTGGCAACTTTGGGCCTGTACTCACTGGAATTTAGAAGGATGCGGGGGAACCTCATTGAAACCCACCGAATGTTGAAAGGACTAGATGGGGTGGATGTGGAGAGGATGTTTCCTGTGGTGGGGGTATCCAGAACTAGAGGGCACAGCCTCAGAAATGAGGGGAGACCTTTTCGAGCAGAGGTAAGGAGGAATTTTTTTGGCCAGAGAGTAGTGAATATGTGGAATGGTCTGCCATAGACTGTGGTGGAGGCCAAGTCTGTGGGTATATTTAAGGTGGAAGTTGACAGTATCCTGATCGGTCAGGGCATCAAAGGATATGGCGAGAAGGGAGGTGTATGAGGTTGAGTGGGATCCAGGATCAGCCATGATGGAATGGTGGAGCAGACTCGATGGGCTGAATGGCCTAATTCTGCTCCTATGTCTTATGGACAATGGAAAATAAGCCTGGGTGGAAGGTATCAAGATCTTTCAATGCCCAGGCATCAAGATCCCCCTCTCGACCTCACCAGGAAAGGAAAGCTTATGAAGCAATACATTAGGGTGGTAGTGGGGACGATCTCCTACTACTAAACAAATACTCTTCATGGTGTGTATCTCAAACAGCCTCTGACAACCAAGTCCAGCTCCTGGCCTTCACGTGTGGCATAGTTCTCATGCCCGGCGGAGCCGTTCTCACTGACAGGAGAAGGGGCAAAGGCAGACACTGGGGCCTTAAAACCAGTTGCTCCAGACAGATGGGGTGCGTTAACCACGGATGGTAGCTCATCTAGGAGAGGGAAAACTCTGATTTCAAGCCTCCGCTGCTTTGCTCACAGGAAAGGCTTTGGGAGTAAACCCCGAGGAAAAATCCGGAGTCGAAGTCCCGAAGGCGGCTGACTGCTGTACCCAGCATCGGCACGGCAACTCCTGCGACGCTGCTGGCACTAAACCGTATCGACTCTCGTCGTTCCTTTGGACCGGTCGTCAGCATGGAAAGGGGGGTCCCACTGCATGGGCAACAGATGGATCCCCATATCAACTCTGACCTAGCTTGCGCCCTGGAGAGGCTACTCCCAGTGACTACCAGAGGCGCAGCACCCACGGTCGACCACAACCGACAGAGGCCACTACCCACTACTATTTGGCACCAGCTTGTCTGCAGGAGCTGCTGGAAGGATATTCATAACGTCCGTTCATTTTAGGGGCTCCACTCTGGATTTGCTGTCTGGGTTTATTCCCATAGCCTTGATCTCTCCCGAGACTCCCTAGAAGGTAGTGGGGCTATTTACCCATAGCTGAGGATCTTAGGAAGCTAGCATTGTGGCCCTGACAGTGGTGGATTCCCAGAGGGCATCATGGAAAGAGATCAGCTGAACTTATTCAGTTTGGCAGCACGTCACCAGTGTGGTTGGAACAGATTCTGTCCTCCAGCATGACATTCAGTTCAGAACAGCTTAGCCAAGCACTGCCCTCAACAGTGGTGACATCTCCATGTAGAGTGAATGACCAAGTGTTACATTCAGAGAGTAAAGACAATATATACAAACACTGGCTACAGTTCTCAATGAAGTTTGCATGGGCTCACACACAACATATACATATACGGACACACGCACATCCACACACATCACATACATATGCACAGTACTGTGCAAAAATCTCAAGTACATATATACAGTGGTGCTAGAAAGTTTGTGAAGCCTATTTCTCTATTTCTGCATAAATATAACCTAAAATATGATCAGATCCTTATGTAAGTCCTAAAACTGGATAAAGAGAACCCAATTAAATAAAAAAACACAAAAACTTGTTCATTTATTTCTTGAGAAAAAAATATCAAAGGTTACATATATTTGTTGGAAAAAGTATGTGAACCTTTGCTTTCAGTAACTGGAGTGACACCCCCCCCCCCACCCCCCGCTTGTACAGTAGTAACTTCAACCAAACATTTCCAGTAACTGTTGATCAGTCCTGCACGTAAGCCTGGAGGAATTTTAGGCCATTCCCCCTTACAAAGCTGCTTAAACTCTGGGATGCTGGTGGGCTTCCTTGTATGAACTGCTTGCTTCAGATCCATCCACAACATTTCTATAGGATTAAGACTCTAATACTTTAACACAACCACTCTAAGGCATGACTTTTCTTCTTTTTAAACCACTCTGTTGTTGATTTACTCGTGTTTCAGATCATTGTCTTGTTGCATTATCCAACTTTTATTAAGCTTAAGGTGACGGACTGCTACCCTGACATTCTCCTGTAAAATGTCTTGATGCAACTTTGAATTCATTGTTTCCCCAACAATTGCAACCTGTCGAGATCCTGAGGCAGCAAAGCAGCCACAAACCATGATGCTCCTTCCCCCATGCTTCACAGTTGGGATGGGGATTTGGTGTTGGTGTGTAGTGCCCTTTTCCCTCCAAACAGAGCAATGTGCATTTCTGCAAAAAGTTCAACTTTTGTCTTATCTGTCCACAGAACATTGTAGAATATCCAGGTGGTCTTTTGCAAACTTGAGACATGCAGCAATGTTCTTTGGAGAGCAGTGGTTCCCTCCATGGTGTCCTTCCATGAACACCATTCTTATCCAGTGTTTTTCTTATAGTGGACACACGAATGAAGACTTTAGCAAGTTCTAGTGATTTCTGCAGATCAGACAAACAAACATACTTTATTGATCCCAAGAGAAATTGGGTTTTGTTACAGCTGCACCAAGAATAGTTAAGAAATATAGCAAAATAAAACCATAAATAATTAAATAATAATAAGTTAATCATGCCCTGTGGAAATAAGTCCAGGACCAGCCTATTGGCTCAGAGTGTCTGACACTCTGAGGGAGGAGTTGTAAAGTTTGATGGCCACAGGTAGGAATGACTTCCTATGACGCTCAGTGTTACATCTCAGTGGAATGAGTCTCTGGCTGAATGTACTCCTGTGTTATGGAGTGGATGGGATTCATTGTCCAAAATGGCATGCAACTTGGACAGCATCCTCTTTTCAGACACCACCGACAGAGAGTCCAGTTCCACCCCCACAACATCACTGGCCTTACGAATGAGCTTGTTGATTCTGTCAGTATCTGCTACCCTCAGCCTGCTGCCCCAGCACACAACATCAAACATGATAGCACTGGCCACCACAGCCTTGTAGAACATCCTCGGCATCGTCCGGCAGATGTTAAAGGACCTCAGTCTCCTCAGGAAATAGAGACGGCTCTGACCCTTCTTGTTGACAGCCTCAGTGTTCTTTGACCAGTCCAGTTTTTTGTCCATTCGTATCCCCAGGTATTTGTAATCCTCCTCACTGTCCACACTGACCCCTTGGACGGAAACAGGGGTCACCGGTGCCTTAGCCCTCCTCAGGTCCACCACCAGCTCCTTAGTCTTTTTCACATTAAGCTGCAGATGATTCTGCTCGCACCATGTGACAAAGTTTCCCACCGTAGCCCTGTACTCCACCTCATCTACCTTGCTGATGCATCCAACTATGGCAGAGTCATCAGAAAACTTCTGAAGATGGCAGGACTCTGTGTTGTAGTTGAAGTCCGAGGTGTAGATGGTGAAGAGAAAGGGAGACAGGACAGTCCCCTGTGGAGCCCCAGTGCTGCTGACCACTCTGTCTGACACACGGTGTTGCAAGCGCACGTACTGTGGTCTGCCAGTCAGGTAATCAATAATCCATGACACCAGGGAAGCATCCACCTGCATCACTGTCAGCTTCTCACCCAGCAGAGCAGGGCGGGTGGTGTTGAATGCACTGGAGAAGTCAAAAAACATGACCCTCACAGGGCTCGCCGGCTTGTCCAGGTAGACACGGTTCAGCAGGTAGACGATGGCATCCTCAACTCCTAGTCGGGGCTGGTAGGCGAACTGGAGGGGGTCTAAGTGTGGCCTAACCATAGGCTGGAGCTGCTCTAGAACAAGTCTCTCCAGGGTCTTCATGATGTGGGAGTCTTTTGCTGTTACTCTTATGTTCTTTTACACCTCCTTCCACATTGCACGTTGTGCTCTCAGTGTGATCTTTGCAGGACATCCAGTCCCAGGGAGAGTAACAACCGTACTGAGTTTCCTCCATGTGGAGACAATTGCTCTTACTGTGAACTGATGAACGCTCAGTTCTTTAGAAGTACTTTTGTAGCCTTTTCCAGCTTCATGCAATCTCTACAATTCTTCTTCTAATGTCCTCTGAAAGCTGTTTTGATCGAGGCATGTGCACATAAACAGATCACAAACAGAGCAGGCTGTGTCGGTAACCTGATTTTGCATGTTGTTTTTATAGTGCAAAACACCTCTACAATCCACACCTCCAATTTCATCTCATTGACTGGAACACGTGGCTCCAATTGGCTTTTGTATAAGGTTCACATGCTTTTCCCAACAAATCCATGGATTTCATTTTACATTCCATGTAGACCATTTTTCTCAATAAATAAATGAACAAGTATAATTTTTGTGTTATTTATTTAATTGAGCTCTCTTTATCTAGTTTTAGGACTCGCATGAAGATCTGATCACATTTTAGCTCATATTTATGCAGAAATAGAGAAAATTCTCCAGTGTTCACAAACTTTCTAGCACAGCTGTATAGCTTGGGTGCCTATGAATTTTGCAGAGTACTGTAGTAATTTTATGTTTTGCAATGTACTGCTTGTGCCAAAAAAACAAATTTCATGACATATGTGAGTGATGATGAACTTGATTCCAATATTGCTATTGTGGATTAAGAATGGGAAAGGGGCAGTGAGGGGGGAATCATGGCTGGGAAAAGGGGAAGGGAGAGGGGAGGGAGCGGAAACACCAGAGAGACGTTTTGCAATGATCAATTCTTTGAAATCAAATATCCTTGCCTAGTGTCTCAGGGATGGGTGTGTCTGCACCACCCCCACCCCCAACCCTTGACACTCCTTCTCTGCCCCCTGTCCCACACCTTTCCAGTGGCTCTCCACCCTCGCCATTCCCAATATCCTGTGCTCCCATCAGATTTACAAACTCGCTCTCCTCTCTACTTTGACAAATACAGTTTCAACTTCAACGTGGAACTAGACAAGGTTGTCCCCTGAGCCCACTGCTCTTTGATTTAGCTTTAGAACCCTTAGCCATTGCTTTTCGAGAATCTAATGATATTACTGGTATTCTAAGGACAGGGACTGTTCATAAAGTTTCGCTTTATGCTGATGATCTATTGCTTTTTATTTCTAACATCGAGACTTCATTACCTCCTGTGCTTTCTCTAGTTTCTTGTTTTAGCCAGTGTTCAGGATACAAACTGAATTTACATAAAAGTGAACTTTTTCCTCTGAATAATTTGTTATCAATTAATACTAACCTTCCCTTTAAAATTGTAAGAAATCAATTTACTTATTTGGGTCTAACAATTACCGAGAATTATAAATACCTATTTAATGAAAATTTTATTACCTTACTGAATTCTGTAAAAAGGACATTATCAGACTGGTCACCTTTTTCGTTATCCTTGATTGGCTGAATCATCTCTATTAAAATGAACCTTTTACCTAAATTTATAAAGCTTTTTCAGGCATTACCTGTTTTTATTCCTAAATCTTTTTTTGATTCTCTCGATTCTATTATATCTATTATATGAGGATACACACACTCACACACAAACACACACACACACACACACTCACACACACACACACACACACACAGACACACACACACACACACACACTCTCACACACACACACACACTCTCAAACACACACACACACACACTCACACACACTCACACACACACACTCACACACACACACTCACACACACACACACATACACACACTCACACACACACACACACACTCACACACACTCACACACACACACACACACTCACACACACTCACACACACACACACACACACACACCTTTACCCAACCTCAAGCTGTCCTAGATGAGTATGTCACTACCGTCACAACTTCATCAGGGTTGAGGACTGTGTCCCAAAAGACATTCCGTGTGTTCTCAAACCAGAAACCAAGGATCACCTTCAAGACTGTTACCAAATCAGCAGTAGCATGTCTCCTGTAAAAGCAGGGACCTAAACTCCCTCGCCCAGCAAGCCACATACCATGCTACTTTGGTAAGTCACTGTGGTAAGGATCCAGCACAGAAAATCATTCAGTGCTGACCTGAGGAAATAGATGAGCTTCAGCACCACTGCTTTGTTCAAAGACTCAGCCACCAACCTCAATGAATATGTCGCTACCACCACAGACTTTATCAGTGTTCAAGACTGTATACCAAAAGATGTTCAGTGTGTTCCCAAACCAGAATTCAAGGATCAACTGGGAGATCCACTCCCTACCAAAGTTTAGGACCAGTATTCAAATCAGCAGATGAGATTAACTTGCAAGTTGAGTTGGTGGTAAGGAAGGCAAATGCAATGTTAGCATTCATTCTCAGAGGACTAGAGTACACAGTAAAAGCATAGAGATAATGCTGAATCTTTATTAGGCTTTTGTCAGACTGCAGTTAAAGTATTGTGAGCAGTTGTGGGCCCCTTATCTAAGAAAGATGTGCTGGCACTGGAGAGGGTCCAGAGGGTGTTGGCAAGAATTATCCCGGGAATGAAAGGGTTAATGTATGAGGAGCATTTGATGACGCTGGGTCTGTACTCACTACAGTTTAGAATAATGAGGAGGGATCTCATTGAAACCTATCAAATATTGAAAAGGCCTACTTAGAGTGGATGTGGAGAGGATGTTTCCTATAGTGGGGAGTCCAGGAACAGATGACATAGCCTCAGAATAGAAGGACATCCCTTTAGAAAAGGAGGAGTAATTTCTTTGGCCAGAGGGTGGTGAATCTGTGGAATTCATGCCTGTGGAGGCCAAGTCATTGGGTATATTTTAAAGCAGTATGTGATAGGTTCTTTTTTAAGTAATGTTGTCAAAGGTTACAGGGAGAAATCATGAGCAGGGGTTGAGAGGGATAGTAAATCAGCCATGATGGACTGGACTGGTGGAGCAGGCCTGATGGGCCCAATCGTGTAGTTTTGTTCGTGTGTCTTATGACCTTATGTTCTTATACAAACACACACACAGCACATGAACACAGACCCTATGTACACCCTTCTCACAAACATACACGCATGCTCACACTCACACGCACACAAAACCTGACTTCACTCCACAGTTCTCTCTCCTGTCCTGATTTGAGGTGACACTTGGACAACTCAGCACCAGTTGCTGATCAGCAACAGAATTTCTGATTTGTATTTATAAGGAGGTTAAACTAATTACTGCATGTGATCCAGAGAGAAAACAGAGAAAATCCTTCTGTAATGAGTGAGACAAATTAATATAGTTCATTGCCCTCTTAGAAATTTGTTTCAAAGTGACCATGAGTGGCATTAGAGCTTGGTAAACAGGACGTACTGATGATGACACTACAAATGTATTTTGACATTATGAAGGTAAAGAAGGCAATGTATACATTGTATTTTATATAGTTTTACCAACTTTATGTTTGAATTAAAAATAATGGATATGTGTGTTTGAACATGTAATTTCAGAGGTTATTTAATTTTACACGTGAGCAATTTGAAAAATGAAAGCAAACTGGAGTTCCTGTGATTGAAAGCTGAGGTTGAATATTGTGGATTTTTCTGTCAATGATCTAACGGTGATTTTGGCTGCTGAGTTCAAAGAAATGGTGGCAACGTGACCATCTCTTCTCCCATATCAGATGTGACCAAATGTCACTTCATTGGAGCCTGGGATCAAGCAGCAGAAATTCCATTGAGCTGTTCAGCAACCAAACACGTGAAAGATGTACTTTTTCTGAATAATCAATTTTAGAACCTGGCCATTCCAGGTAAAACCAACATTTATTACGCAACCCTGAGTAGGTGGGGGCGTGTCGCCGTCTTGACTCATTGCTGTCCTTCTGTTCCCATGGTGCTGTTGCGAGGGAGTTCCAGGGTCCAGGCCCAGCCATGTCTTAGAGAAGAATGTGAAGGCAGCAGTGTTTCCATACACCTGCTGCCTTTGTCTTTCTTGGTGGCAGAATTCATGGTAGGGTAGCCTGTGAGAGAAACTGAGCTGCATCTTGACACAATACACTGCAGTCACAGTCTACTTGTGGGGGGAGAATGGATATTTAGAGTGGGGGAGAGGACTGCTATGTTCTGGGTTATGGTAAATTCCCATGTACTGAAATACAGTGCAGGATGACATCAACACGATTATTTCCTACATCAGAGTATTGTAGTAGCACAGGAAAAAGTCAAAAACGCCTCCCAACTCTGCCTCCGTGCCTGTGTTCTGCCCTTGGGTTCGTCCACCGCCTCGTCTGTCTAACACTCTACTTCTTGATTATTTATACCTCAGAAGGTCACCGGTCAGTCTCCCATGAATGCCCCAACCTCTCCACGCGGGATGACTCTGTGACTCCACAGAACAGTACAACACAGTTTGGGCCCTTTGGCACACAATGTTGTGCTAACCCAGATAATCCAATTCATAATCAACTTAACCCTTCTCTCTAATAGAGACCATAAACCTCCGTTTGTCCTACATCCATGTGCCCATCTGAGCGTCAGTTAAGCATTCCTGTTATGTCCCTCCAAGCAGGACAGAATCTTACAGCAAATACACAGCCTTTTGGAATTAGTCAGGAGTGTGATGGGATACATTGTCGTAAACCTTCATTCCAGAATTTCTGAAAGCAGGGTAACCAAAACGGTACCTAGTCCTCTAGCTACATCCTAACCATGCTAACCTCATTGTCACCAAATATCGGATACTCTCTTTATCACCAAAATTCCAATACTCCATTTATCAGGGCCAGGGCCAGCTGCCGCTAATGACTATGGCGGCAGGCCACCGGGACAGCCTCTTGTACGTCTGGGACAAACAGTCGGGACACCGCTTCTTGGTCGACACCGGAGCGGAAATCAGCGTCTTGCCCCCGATGGGGTATGACACCTGCAACAGGAAGCCAGGACCCACCCTGAGGGCCGCAAACGGCAGCACAATACGGACCTACAGCACCCGCACAGTGCAGCTGCAGTTCGGCGCCAGCCGGTTCACGTGGGACTTCACACTGGCCGCGGTGGCCCAACCACTCCTGGGGGCAGACTTCTTGTGAGCTCACAGCCTGCTGGTCGACTTGCAAGGGAAAAGACTGGTACATGCTGAGACTTTCCAGACGTTCTCCCTGGGTGAAGCCAAGTTGCCGGCCCCACACCTGGACTCCATCACGCTGTCAGACAATGAATTCACCAGAATCCTGGCGGACTTTCCATCGATTCTGACACCACAGTTCACGGCAGCCATGACCAGACTCGGGGTACAGCACTACATTCCAACCCAGGGACCACCCCTCCACGCCCGTGCATGAAGGCTCCCCACGGAAAAGCTCCGCCTGGCGAAGGAGGAGTTCAAGAGGATGGAGGAATTAGGGATCATGCGGAGGTCCGACAGCCCATGGGCCTCCCCCCTGCACATGGTGCCCAAAGCAGCTGGGGGTTGGAGACCATGCGGCGACTACCGCAGACTGAACAAGGCTACAACTCCAGATCACTGCCCCGTACCACACATACAGGACTTTGCAGCAAACCTGCATGGGGCAAGAATATTTTCCAAAGTAAACCTCATCCAGGGATACCATCAAATCCCAGTGCACCCTGAAGACATCCCCAAAACAGCACTCATCACCCCGTTCGGCCTGTTTGAGTTCCTCTGAATGCCGTTCAGCCTGAAGAATGCCGCACAGACATTCCAGCAGCTAATGGATGTGGTGGGACGCGTCCTGGACTTTGCGTTCATCTATTTGGGTGACATCCTTACAGCCAGCAGTAGTCGCCAGGAGCATCTGTCCCACCTCCGCCAGCTCTACTCCCGCCTGAGTGATTTCAGCCTCACGATCAACCCGGCCAAATGCCAGTTTGGTCTCGATACCATCGACTTCCTGGGCCACAGGATTACCAAAGAAGGGGCAACACCTCTGCCCATCAAAGTAGACGCGATCCGCCACTTTGCCCGGCCCAACACGGTCAAAGGCCTACAGGAGTTTGTTGGTATGGTGAACTTCTACCACCGTATCCTCCCCTCAACAGCTCATATCATGCGCCCTTTGTACACCCTGATGTCGGGTAAAGGCAAGGACATTACTTGGGACGAGGAGGCTGCGGCCACGTTTGTTAAAGCCAAGGAAGCCTTGGCAGACGCTGCGATGCTGGTGCACCCCAGAACGGATGTTCTGACCGCCCTCACGGTGGATGCATCCAACACAGCAGTCGGTGGGGTGCTGGAGCAGCTCATCGAGGGGCGCTGGCAACCCCTGGCATTCTTCAGCAAGCACCTACGACCTCCCGAACTCAAGTACAGTGCCTTCGGCCAGGAGCTGTTGGCACTGTATCTGGCAATCTGGTATTTCAGGTACTTCTTCGCTGCGTTCACAGACCACAAACCGTTGACCTTCGCGTTCACGAAGGTGTCCGATTTCTGGTCGGCTCACCAGCAGCGACATCTGTCCTACATATCTGACTACACGACGGACATCCAGCATGTCTTGGGAAAGGACAACGTCGTGGCGGACGCACTCTCCAGTCCAGCTGTCCAAGCCCTTTCCCTGGGGGTGGACTATGTAGCACTGGCAGAGGCGCAGCAGGCAGACGATGAGATGCCCAGCTACAGGACCGCAGTCTCGGGTTTGCAGCTGCAAGACTTTCTCTTAGGCCCAGGTGAGTGGACCCTCCTGTGCGCCATGGTTACTGGCCAACCTCGTCCCATCGTCCCGGCAGCCTGGAGGCGGCGAGTTTTCGACTCCATACGTGGTTTGGCGCACCCATCTATCAGGACAACCGTCCAGCTGGTCTCCAGCAAGTTCACGTGGCACGGACTTCGCAAGCAGGTCAGTGAATGGGCCAGAACGTGCGCGCAGTGCCAAACAGCCAAGGTGTAGCAGCGCAAGCCCCTCCGCAGCAGTTCGAACCCACCCACCAGAGGTTCGACCACATTCATGTGGATATTGTGGGCCCCCTACCAGTGTCCCGAGGAGTGCGGTACCTCCTAACTCTGGTAGACCGGTTCACGAGGTGGCCAGAGGCAGTCCCGCTCACCGACACATCTGCCGATTCCTGCGCCCGAGCACTGATCGCAACCTGGGCAGCACACTTCAGGGTACCGGCCCACATTACCTCCAACAGAGGCGCCCAGTTCACCTCCAGCCTGTGGTCGGCTGTGGCCAGCCTGTTGGGAATGCAGCTACACCACACAACTGCCTACCACCCACAGTCGAACGGACTGGTGGAACGCTTCCACCGTCACTTGAAGTCGGCTCTCATGGCCCGCCTGAGAGGACCTAACTGGGTGGATGAGCTTCCCTGGGTCCTGCTTGGAATTCGCACAGCGCCCAAAGAGGATCTGCACACCTCGTCAGCCAAGTTGGAGTACGACACACCCCTGGCCGTCCCGGGAGAGTTCATACCAGCCCCAAGGGGGCAAGAGGAAGAACCTGCAGCGGTCCTGGACAGACTATGTGAAAGGCTCGGCAACCTGGCCCCCGTACTGACTTCACAGCACGGACGGACCCCGACCCATGTACCCAAAGACCTGCAGAACAGTAAGTTTGTGTTTGTACGAAGGGGCGGACACTGCGCGCTGCTACAGCGGCCATACGAGGGGCCGTTCATGGTGATCAACAACAACGGGTCCACGTACGTTCTGGACATTGGGGGGAGAGAGCAGGTTTTCACGGTGGACCGACTCAAACCAGCCCATGTGGACTTGGTGCAGCCGGTCAAGGTTTAGGCACCGTGGCATAGAGGCAGACCTCCCAAACTGAGGCTGATCCAGACTGTGGACACTCGGGGGTGTATCGCCAGATCTGGGGGGGGTTATCTGGTGACCCACTTTCTGCGCAGGAGACCCGGCTCACAAATAGCCAGCGCACGGGGGTAGAATTTGGTAATGCACCTCTGACATCATTTCCACCCAGAGAGGGCGGGCGCTAGGGATTTAAATGCCAGCGCCGAGAAGTTTAAATAAACTAGTCTCAAAATGACTTACCGACAGTGGATTGTTATTTCAGCGCTGTGTGTAGCACATCGCTACAATACTCTCTTTATCACCAAATGTCCAAGACTATCTTTATCACCGACAGTCCGATACTCTCCTTATCACCGAGTGTCCGATACTCTCCTTATCACCAAGTGAATGATACTCTCTTTATCATAGAGTGTCCGATACTCTTTTTATCACCGAGTGTCCAATACTCTCTTTATCACAGATTGACTGATACTCTCTTTATCACCGAGTGTCCGATACTCTCCTTATCACCGAGAGTCCGATACTCTCTTTATCACCGAGTGTCCGATACTCTCCTTATCACCGAGAGTCCGATACTCTCTTTATCACTGAGTGTCCGATACTCTCCTTATCACCGAGAGTCCGATACTCTCTTTATCACCGAGTGTCCGATACTCTCCTTATCACCGAGTGTCCGATACTCTCCTTATCACCGAGAGTCCGATACTCTCTTTATCACCGAGTGTCCGATACTCTCCTTATCACCGAGAGTCCGATATTCTCTTTATCACTGAGTGTCCAATACTCTCCTTATCACCGAGTGTCCGATACTCTCCTTATCACCGAGGGTCCGATACACTCTTTATCACGGAGTGACTGATGCTCTCTTTATCACCAAGTGTCTGATACTCTCTTTCTCACCGAGTATCCGATACTCTCTTTATCACCGAATGACTGATACACACTTTATCACCGAGAGTCCAATACTCTCTTTATCACCGAGTGACTGATACTCTCTTTATCACCGAGTGACCGATACTCTCTTTATCACCGAGTGACTGATACTCCCTTTATCACCGAGCATAGTATCGTCTCTATATCAATAAGTGACTGATACATTCTTTATCACCGAGTGTCTTATACTCTCCGTATCACCCAGTGTTCGATACACTCTTTATCAGCGAGTGTCTGATACTCTCTTTCTCACCGAGTATCCGATACTCTTTCTCACCGAGTATCCGATACTCTCTTTATCACCGAGTGACTGATACACACTTTATCACCGAGTGTCCGATACTCTCTTTATCACCAAGTGTCTGATACTCTCTTTCTCACCGAGTAAACGATGCTCTCTTTATCACAGAGTGACTGATACACAAGTTATCACCGAGTGACTGATACACACTTTATCACCGAGTGACTGATACTCTCTTTATCACCGAGTGTCCAATACTCTCTTTATCACCGAGTGACTGATACTCTCTTTATCACCGAGTGACCGATACACTCTTTATCACGAAGTGTCTGATACTCTCTTTCTCATCGAGTATCCGATACTCTCTTTATCACCGAGTGACTGATACTCTCTTTATCACCGAGTGTCCGATACTCTCTTTATCACCGAGTGACTGATACTCTCTTTATCACCGAGTGTCCGATACTCTCTTTATCACCAAGTGACTGATACTCTCTTTATCACCGAGTAACCGATACTCTCTTTATCACTGAGTGACTGATACTCTCTTTATCACCGAGTGACTGATACTCACTTTATCACCTAGTGTCCAAAACTCTAGTTATCATTAAGTGTCCGAGACTCTCTTTATCACCGAGTAACCAATAATCTCTTAATCACCGAGTGTCCGTTACTCTGTTTAAAACCGAGTGTCTGATACTCTCTTTATCACCGAGTGTACAATACTCTCTTTATCACAGAGTGTCCGATACTCAATTTACCACCAAGTGACCGATTCTTAACCACCGAGTTTACGATACGCTCTATTTCAGCGAGTGACTGATATGCTCTTTATCACCGAGTGTCCGATACTCTCCTTATCACTGAGTGACCGATACTCTCTTTATCAGCGATGGACCGATGCTCTCTTTATCACCGAGTGAATGATACTCTCTTTATCAGCGACAGACCGATACTGTCTTTATCAACGAGTGACTGATACTCTCTTAATCACTGAGTGTCCGATATTCTCTTTATCATTGAGTGTCTGATAATCTTTTTATCACAGAGTGTTCGATACACTCTTTATCAGCGAGTGTCTGATACTCTCTTTCTCACCGAGTATCCGATACTCTCTTTTTCACCGAGTATCCGATACTCTCTTTATCACCGAGTGACTGATACACACTTTATCACCGAGTGTCCGATACTCTCTTTATCACCAAGTGTCTGATACTCTCTTTCTCACCGAGTAAACAATACTCTCTTTATCACAGAGTGACTGATACACACTTTATCACCGAGTGACTGATACTCTCTTTATCACCAAGTGTCCGATACTCTCTTCATCACCGAGTGACTGATACTATCTTTATCACCGAGTGACCGATATTCTCTTTATCACCGAGTGACTGATACTCTCTTTATCACTGAGTGACTGATACTCTCTTTATCACCGAGTGACTGATACTCTATTTATCACCGAGTGTCCGATACTCTCTTTATCACCGAGTGACCGATACTCTCTTTATCACCGAGTGACTGATACTCCCTTTATCACCGAGCATAGTATCGTCTCTATATCAATAAGTGACTGATACACACTTTATCACCGAGTGACTGATACTCTCTTTATCACAGAGCGTCCAATACTCTCTTTATAACGGAGTGACTGATACTCTCCTTATCACCGAGTGACCGATACACTCTTTATCACAAAGTGTCTGATACTCTCTTTCTCATCGAGTATCCGATACTCTCTTTATCACAGAGTGACTGATACACACTTTATCACCAAGTGACTGATACTCTCTTTATCACCGAGTGTCCGATACTCTCTTTATCGAGTGACTGATACTCTCTTTATCACCGAGTGACCGATATTCTCTTTATCACCGAGTGACTGATACTCTCTTTATCACCGAGTGACCGATATTCTCTTTATCACCGAGTGACTGATACTTCTTTATCGCTGAGTGACTGATACTCACTTTATCACCTAGTGTCCAAAACTCTAGTTATCATTAAGTGTCCGAGACTCTCTTTATCACCGAGTAACCAATAATCTCTTAATCACCGAGTGTCCGTTACTCTGTTTAAAACAGAGGGTCCGATAATCTCGTTATCACCGAGTGACAGATACTCTATTTATCACCGAGTGTCCGATACTCTCTTTATCACCGAGTGACCGATACTCTCTTTATCACCGAGTGACTGATACTCCCTTTATCACCGAGCATTGTATACTCTCTATATCAATAAGTGACTGATACATTCTTTATCACCAAGTGTCTTATACTCTCCGTATCACCCAGTGTTCGATACACTCTTTATCAGCGAGTGTCTGATACTCTCTTTCTCACCTAGTATCCGATACTCTCTTTCTCACCGTATCCGATACTCTCTTTATCACCGAGTGACTGATACTCTCTTTATCACCGAGTGACTGATACTCTCTTTATCACCAAGTGTCTGATACTCTCTTTCTCACCGAGTAAACGATACTCTCTTTATCACAGTGTGACTGATACACAAGTTATCACCGAGTGACTGATACTCTCTTTATCACCGAGTGACCGATACACACTTTATCACCGAGTGACTGATACTCTCTTTATCACCGAGTGTCCAATACTCTCTTTATCACCGAGTGACTGATACTCTCTTTATCACAAAGTGTCTGATACTCTTTCTCATCGAGTATCCGATACTCTCTTCATCACCGAGTGACCGATACTCTCTTTATCACCGACTGACTGATACTCACTTTATTACCTAGTGTCCAAAACTCTAGTTATCACTAAGTATCTGATACTCTCTTTATCACCGAGTGTACAATAATCTCTTTATCACTGAGTGTCCGATACTCACTTTATCACCAAGTGACCAATACTCTCTTAATCACTGAGTGTCTGATACTTTGTTTAACACCGAGTGTCTGATACTCTCTTTATCACCGAGTGACTGATACTCTCTTTATCACCGAGTGACCGATACTCTCTTTATCACTGAGAGACTGATACTCTCTTTATCACTGAGAGACTGATACTCTCTTTATCACCGAGTGTCCGATACTCTCTTTATCACCGAGTGTCCGATATTCTCTTTATCACCAAATGTACGATTCTCTCTTTATCACCGAGCATCAGATACTCTCTGTATCACCGAGGGACTGAAACACTCTTTATCACCGAGCATCGTATACGCTCCTCATCAACGAGTGACTGATACATTCTTTATCACCGAGTGTCCAAAACACTCTTTATCACCGAGCGTCCGATACACTCTTTATCACGGAGTGACTGATACTCTCTTTATCACCGAGTGTCTGATACTCTCTTTCTTACCGAGTGTCCGATTCTCTCTTTATCACCGAATGACTGATACACATTTTATCACCGAGTGACCAATACTCTCTTTATCACTGAGAGTCCAATAGTCTCTTTATCACTGAGTGTCCGATTCTCTCTTCATCACCGAGTGACTGATACTCTCTTTATCTCCGAGTGTCTGATACTCACTTTATCACCGAGTCTTTATCACCAAGGGACTGATACATTATTTATCATCAAGCATCGGATACTCTCTTTATCACCGAGTAACTGATACTCCCTTTATCACCGAGCATAGTATACTCTCTATATCAATGAGTGACTGATACATTCTTTTTCACCGAGTGTCTTATACTCTCCGTATCACCCAGTGTTCGATACACTCTTTATCAGCGAGTGTCTGATACTGTCTTTATCACTGAGTGTCCGATACTCTCTTTATCACCGAGTGACTGATACTCTCTTTATCACCGAGTGACTAATACTCTCTTTATTACCGAGTGACCGATACCCTCTTTATCACCGAGTGTCCAATACTCTCTTGATCACTGAGTGTCCGATACTCTCTTTATCAGCGACGGACCGATACTCTCTTTATCACCGAGTGACTGATACTCTCTTTATCAGCGACAGACCGATACTCTCTTTATCAACGAGTGACTGATACTCTCTTAATCACCGACTGTCCGATATTCCCTTTATCACTGAGTGTCTGATAATCTCTTTATCATAGAGTGTCCAATAATCTCGTTATCACTGAGTGACAGATACTCTCTTTATCACCGAGTGTCCGATACTCTCTTTATCACTGAGTGTCCGATTCTCTCTTCATCACCGAGTGACTGATACTCTCTTTATCTCCGAGTGTCTGATACTCCGTTTATCACCGAGTCTTTATCACCAAGGGACTGATACATTATTTATCATCAAGCATCGGATACTCTCTTTATCACCGAGTAACTGATACTCCCTTTATCACCGAGCATAGTATACTCTCTATATCAATAAGTGACTGATACATTCTTTATCACCGAGTGTCTTATACTCTCCGTATCACCCAGTGTTCGATACACACTTTATCAGCGAGTGTCTGATACTGTCTTTATCACTGAGTGTCCGATACTCTCTTTATCACCGAGTGACTGATACTCTCTTTATCACCGAGTGACTAATACTCTCTTTATCACCGAGTGACCGATACTCTCTTTATCACCGAGTGTCCAATACTCTCTTGATCACTGAGTGTCCGATACTCTCTTTCTCAGCGACGGACCAATACTCTCTTTATCACCGAGTGACTGATACTCTCTTTATCAGCGACAGACCGATACTCTCTTTATCACCGAGTGACTGATACTCTCTTTATCACCGACTGACTGATACTCACTTTATTACCTAGTGTCCAAAACTCTAGTTATCACTAAGTGTCTGATACTCTCTTTATCACCGAGTGTACAATAATCTCTTTATCACTGAGTGTCCGATACTCACTTTATCACCAAGTGACCAATACTCTCTTAATCACCGAGTGTCTGATACTCTCTTTATCACCGAGTGACTGATACTCTCTTTATCACCGAGTGACCGATACTCTCTTTATCACTGAGAGACTGATACTCTCTTTATCACCGAGTGACTGATACTCTCTTTATCACCAAGTGTCCGATATTCTCTTTATCACCAAATGTACGATTCTCTCTTTATCACCGAGCATCAGATACTCTCTGTATCACCGAGGGACTGAAACACTCTTTATCACCGAGCATCGTATACGCTCCTCATCAACGAGTGACTGATACATTCTTTATCACCGAGTGTCCAAAACACTCTTTATCACCGAGCATCCGATACACTCTTTATCACGGAGTGACTGATGCTCTCTTTATCACCGAGTGACTGATACTCTCTTTCTTACCGAGTGTCCGATTCTCTCTTTATCACCGAATGACTGATACACATTTTATCACCGAGTGACCAATACTCTCTTTATCACTGAGAGTCCAATAGTCTCTTTATCACTGAGTGTCCGATTCTCTCTTCATCACCGAGTGACTGATACTCTCTTTATCTCCGAGTGTCTGATACTCTGTTTATCACCGAGTCTTTATCACCAAGGGACTGATACATTATTTATCATCAAGCATCGGATACTCTCTTTATCACCGAGTAACTGATACTCCCTTTATCACCGAGCATAGTATACTCTCTATATCAATGAGTGACTGATACATTCTTTTTCACCGAGTGTCTTATACTCTCCGTATCACCCAGTGTTCGATACACTCTTTATCAGCGAGTGTCTGATACTCTCTTTATCACCGAGTGACTGATACTCTCTTTATCACCGAGTGACTAATACTCTCTTTATCACCGAGTGACCGATACTCTCTTTATCACCAAGTGTCCAATACTCTCTTGATCACTGAGTGTCCGATACTCTCTTTATCAGCGACGGACCGATACTCTTTTTATCACCGAGTGACTGATACTCTCTTTATCAGCGACAGACCGATACTCTCTTTATCAACGAGTGACTGATAATCTCTTAATCACCGACTGTCCGATATTCCCTTTATCACTGAGTGTCTGATAATCTCTTTATCATAGAGTGTCCAATAATCTCGTTATCACTGAGTGACAGATACTCTCTTTATCACCGAGTGACCGATACTCTCTTTATCACCGAGTGTCCAATACTCTTTTTATCACCGAGTGACTGATACTCTCTTTATCAGCGACAGACCGATACTCTCTTTATCAACGAGTGACTGATACTCTCTTAATCACCGACTGTCCGATATTCCCTTTATCACTGAGTGTCTGATAATCTCTTTATCATAGAGTGTCCAATAAACTCGTTATCACTGAGTGACAGATACTCTCTTTATCACCGAGTGACCGATACTCTCTTTATCACCGAGTGTCCAATACTCTCTTGAACACTGAGTGTCCGATACTCTCTTTATCAGCGACGGACCGATACTCTCTTTATCACCGAGTGACTGATACTCTCTTTATCAGCGACAGACCGATACTCTCTTTATCAACGAGTGACTGATACTCTCTTTATCACCGAGTGACCGATACACTCTTCATGACCGAGTGACTGATACTCTATTTATCACAGAGTGTCCGATACTCTCCGTATCACCGAGTGTTCGATACTCTCTTTATCAACGAGTGTCTGATAATCTGTTTATCACCGAGTGTCCAATACTCTCTTCATCACCAAGTGTCCGATACTCTCTTTATTACCAAGTAACCGATACTCTCTTTATCACAGAGTATCCGATACTCCGTTTATCACCGACTGTCCTTTACTCTATTTATCACCGAGTAACTGATACATTCTTTATCACCCAGTATACAAAAATCTCTTTATCACCGAGTGTCCGATACTCTCTGTATCACCGAATGTCCGATGCTCTCTTTATCACCAAGTGACTGACACTCTTTATCACCAATTGTCCGATACTCTCTTTATCACCGAGTGACCGATACACTCTTTATGACCGAGTGACTGATACTCTATTCATCACCGAGTGACCGATACTCTCTTTATCACCGAGTGACCGATACTCTCTTTATCACCGAGTGACTGACACTCTTTATCACCAATTGTCCGATACTCTCTTTATCACCGAGTGACTGATACACTCTTTATGACCGAGTGACTGATACTCTATTCATCACCGAGTGTTTGATACTCTCCGTATCACCGAGTGTTCGATACTCTCTTTATCACTGAGTGTCTAATACTCAACTTATCACCAAGTGACCGATACTCTCTTAATCACCGAGTTTACGATACGCTCTATTTCAGCGAGTGACTGATACGCTCTTTATCACTGAGTTTCCGATACTCTCCTTATCATCGAGTGTCCAATACTCTCTTGATCACTGAGTGTCCGATACTCTCTTTATCAGCGACAGACCGATACTCTCTTTATCACCGAGTGACTGATACTCTCTTTATCACTGAGTGACTGATACTCTCTTTATCAACGATTGACTGATACTCTCTTAATCACCGAGTGTCCGACATTCTCTCTATCACTGAGTGTCCGATACTCTCTTTATCACCGAGTGACCGATACTCTCTTTATCACCGAGTGACTGATACTCCCTTTATCACCGAGCATTGTATACTCTCTATATCAATAAGTGACTGATACATTCTTTATCACCAAGTGTCTTATACTCTCCGTATCACCCAGTGTTCGATACACTCTTTATCAGCGAGTGTCTGATACTCTCTTTCTCACCTAGTATCCGATACTCTCTTTCTCACCGAGTATCCGATACTCTCTTTATCACCGAGTGACTGATACTCTCTTTATCACCGAGTAAACGATACTCTCTTTATCACAGTGTGACTGATACACAAGTTATCACCGAGTGACCGATACACACTTTATCACCGAGTGACTGATACTCTCTTTATCACCGAGTGACAAATACTCTCTTTATCACCGAGTGACCGATACTCTCTTTATCACCGAGTGTCCAATACTCTCTTGATCACTGAGTGTCCGATACTCTCTTTATCAGCGACGGACCGATACTCTTTTTATCACCGAGTGACTGATACTCTCTTTATCAGCGACAGACCGATACTCTCTTTATCAACGAGTGACTGATACTCTCTTAATCACCGACTGTCCGATATTCCCTTTATCACTGAGTGTCTGATAATCTCTTTATCATAGAGTGTCCAATAATCTCGTTATCACTGAGTGACAGATACTCTCTTTATCACCGAGTGACCGATACTCTCTTTATCACCGAGTGTCCAATACTCTTTTTATCACCGAGTGACTGATACTCTCTTTATCAGCGACAGACCGATACTCTCTTTATCAACGAGTGACTGATACTCTCTTAATCACCGACTGTCCGATATTCCCTTTATCACTGAGTGTCTGATAATCTCTTTATCATAGAGTGTCCAATAAACTCGTTATCACTGAGTGACAGATACTCTCTTTATCACCGAGTGACCGATACTCTCTTTATCACCGAGTGTCCAATACTCTCTTGAACACTGAGTGTCCGATACTCTCTTTATCAGCGACGGACCGATACTCTCTTTATCACCGAGTGACTGATACTCTCTTTATCAGCGACAGACCGATACTCTCTTTATCAACGAGTGACTGATACTCTCTTTATCACCGAGTGACCGATACACTCTTTATGACCGAGTGACTGATACTCTATTTATCACAGAGTGTCCGATACTCTCCGTATCACCGAGTGTTCGATACTCTCTTTATCAACGAGTGTCTGATAATCTGTTTATCACCGAGTGTCCAATACTCTCTTCATCACCAAGTGTCCGATACTCTCTTTATTACCAAGTAACCGATACTCTCTTTATCACAGAGTATCCGATACTCCGTTTATCACCGACTGTCCTTTACTCTATTTATCACCGAGTAACTGATACATTCTTTATCACCCAGTATACAAAAATCTCTTTATCACCGAGTGTCCGATACTCTCTTTATCACAGAGTGTCCAATAATCTCGTTTTCACTGAGTGACAGATACTCTATTTATCACCGAGTGTCCGATACTCTCTGTATCACCGAATGTCCGATGCTCTCTTTATCACCAAGTGACTGACACTCTTTATCACCAATTGTCCGATACTCTCTTTATCACTGAGTGACCGATACACTCTTTATGACCGAGTGACTGATACTCTATTCATCACCGAGTGACCGATACTCTCTTTATCACCGAGTGACCGATACTCTCTTTATCACCGAGTGACTGACACTCTTTATCACCAATTGTCCGATACTCTCTTTATCACCGAGTGACTGATACACTCTTTATGACCGAGTGACTGATACTCTATTCATCACCGAGTGTCTGATACTCTCCGTATCACCGAGTGTTCGATACTCTCTTCATCACTGAGTGTCTAATACTCAACTTATCACCAAGTGACCGATACTCTCTTAATCACCGAGTTTACGATACGCTCTATTTCAGCGAGTGACTGATACGCTCTTTATCACTGAGTTTCCGATACTCTCCTTATCATCGAGTGTCCAATACTCTCTTGATCACTGAGTGTCCGATACTCTCTTTATCAGCGACAGACCGGTACTCTCTTTATCACCGAGTGACTGATACTCTCTTTATCACTGAGTGACTGATACTCTCTTTATCAACGATTGACTGATACTCTCTTAATCACCGAGTGTCCGACATTCTCTCTATCACTGAGTGTCCGATACTCTCTTTATCACCGAGTGACCGATACTCTCTTTATCACCGAGTGACTGATACTCCCTTTATCACCGAGCATTGTATACTCTCTATATCAATAAGTGACTGATACATTCTTTATCACCAAGTGTCTTATACTCTCCGTATCACCCAGTGTTCGATACACTCTTTATCAGTGAGTGTCTGATACTCTCTTTCTCACCTAGTATCCGATACTCTCTTTCTCACCGAGTATCCGATACTCTCTTTATCACCGAGTGACTGATACTCTCTTTATCACCGAGTGACCGATACTCTCTTTATCACCAAGTGTCTGATACTCTCTTTCTCACCGAGTAAACGATACTCTCTTTATCACAGTGTGACTGATACACAAGTTATCACCGAGTGACCGATACACACTTTATCACCGAGTGACTGATACTCTCTTTATCACCGAGGGTCCAATACTCTCTTTATCACCGAGTGACTGATACTCTCTTTATCACAAAGTGTCTGATACTCTTTCTCATCGAGTATCCGATACTCTCTTCATCACCGAGTGACTGATACTCTCTTTATCACCGAGTGACCGATACTCTCTTTATCACCGACTGACTGATACTCACTTTATTACCTAGTGTCCAAAACTCTAGTTATCACTAAGTGTCTGATACTCTCCTTATCACCGAGTGTACAATAATCTCTTTATCACCGAGTGTCTGATACTCTCTTTCTTACCGAGTGTCCGATTCTCTCTTTATCACCGAATGACTGATACTCTCTTTATCAGCGGCAGACCGATACTCTCTTTATCAACGAGTGACTGATACTCTCTTTATCACCGAGTGACCGATACACTCTTTATGACCGAGTGACTGATACTCTATTTATCACAGAGTGTCCGATACTCTCCGTATCACCGAGTGTTCGATACTCTCTTTATCAACGAGTGTCTGATAATCTGTTTATCACCGAGTGTCCAATACTCTCTTCATCACCAAGTGTCCGATACTCTCCGTATCACCGAGTGACTGATACTCTCTTTATCAACGATTGACTGATACTCTCTTAATCACCGAGTGTCCGACATTCTCTCTATCACTGATTGTCTGATACTCTCTTTATCACAGAGTGTCCGATAATCTCGTTATCACTGAGTGTCTGCTACTCTCTGTATCACCGAATGTCCGATACTCTCTTTATCACCGAGTGACCGATACACTCTTTATGACCGAGTGACTGATACTCTATTTATCACCGAGTGTCCAATACTCTCCGTATCACCGTTCGATACTCTCTTTATCACCGAGTGTCTGATACTCTCTTTATCACCGAGTGTCCAATACTCTCTTGATCACTGAGTCCAATACTCTCTTTATCAGCGACGGACCGATAATCTCTTTATCACCGAGTGACTGATACTCTACTTATCACCGAGTGACCGATACTCTCCTTATCACCGAGTGTCTGCTACTCTCTTTATTACCGAATGTCCAATACTCTCTTTATCACCGAGTGACCGATACTTTCTTTATCACAAAGTGACTAATACTCACTTTATCACGGAGTGACTGATACTCTCTTTATCACCGAGTGTCTGATACTCTCTTTCTTACCGAGTGTCCGATTCTCTCTTTATCACCGAATGACTGATACTCTCTTTATCAGCGACAGACTGATACTCTCTTTATCAACGAGTGACTGATACTCTCTTTATCACCGAGTGACCGATACACTCTTTATGACCGAGTGACTGATACTCTATTTATCACAGAGTGTCCGATACTCTCCGTATCACCGAGTGTTCGATACTCTCTTTATCAACGAGTGTCTGATAATCTGTTTATCACCGAGTGTCCAATACTCTCTTCATCACCAAGTGTCCGATACTCTCTTTATTACCAAGTAACCGATACTTTCTTTATCACAGAGTATCCGATACTCCGTTTATCACCGACTGTCCTTTACTCTATTTATCACCGAGTAACTGATACATTCTTTATCACCCAGTATACAAAAATCTCTTTATCACCGAGTGTCCGATACTCTCTTTATCACAGAGTGTCCAATAATCTCGTTTTCACTGAGTGACAGATACTCTATTTATCACCGAGTGTCCGATACTCTCTGTATCACCGAATGTCCGATGCTCTCTTTATCACCAAGTGACTGACACTCATTATCACCAATTGTCCGATACTCTCTTTATCACCGAGTGACCGATACACTCTTTATGACCGAGTGACTGATACTCTATTCATCACCGAGTGACCGATACTCTCTTTATCACCGAGTGACCGATACTCTCTTTATCACCGAGTGACTGACACTCTTTATCACCAATTGTCCGATACTCTCTTTATCACCGAGTGACTGATACACTCTTTATGACCGAGTGACTGATACTCTATTCATCACCGAGTGTCTGATACTCTCCGTATCACCGAGTGTTCGATACTCTCTTCATCACTGAGTGTCTAATACTCAACTTATCACCAAGGGACCGATACTCTCTTAATCACCGAGTGACTGATACTCCCTTTATCACCGAGCATTGTATACTCTCTATATCAATAAGTGACTGATACATTCTTTATCACCAAGTGTCTTATACTCTCCGTATCACCCAGTGTTCGATACACTCTTTATCAGCGAGTGTCTGATACTCTCTTTCTCACCTAGTATCCGATACTCTCTTTCTCACCGAGTATCCGATACTCTCTTTATCACCGAGTGACTGATACTCCCTTTATCACCGAGCATTGTATACTCTCTATATCAATAAGTGACTGATACATTCTTTATCACCTAATGTCTTATACTCTCCGTATCACCCAGTGTTCGATACACTCTTTATCAGCGAGTGTCTGATACTCTCTTTCTCACCTAGTATCCGATACTCTCTTTCTCACCGAGTATCCGATACTCTCTTTATCACCGAGTGACTGATACTCTCTTTATCACCGAGTGACCGATACTCTCTTTATCACCAAGTGTCTGATACTCTCTTTCTCACCGAGTAAACGATACTCTCTTTATCACAGTGTGACTGATACACAAGTTATCACCGAGTGACCGATACACACTTTATCACCGAGTGACTGATACTCTCTTTATCACCGAGTGACTAATACTCTCTTTATCACCGAGTGACCGATACTCTCTTTATCACCGAGTGTCCAATACTCTCTTGATCACTGAGTGTCCGATACTCTCTTTATCAGCGACGGACCGATACTCTTTTTATCACCGAGTGACTGATACTCTCTTTATCAGCGACAGACCGATACTCTCTTTATCAACGAGTGACTGATACTCTCTTAATCACCGACTGTCCGATATTCCCTTTATCACTGAGTGTCTGATAATCTCTTTATCATAGAGTGTCCAATAATCTCGTTATCACTGAGTGACAGATACTCTCTTTATCACCGAGTGACCGATACTCTCTTTATCACCGACTGACTGATACTCACTTTATTACCTAGTGTCCAAAACTCTAGTTATCACTAAGTGTCTGATACTCTCTTTATCACCGAGTGTACAATAATCTCTTTATCACTGAGTGTCTGATACTCTCTTTATCACCGAGTGACTGATACTCTCTTTATCACCGAGTGTCCAAAACACTCTTTATCACCGAGCGTCCGATACACTCTTTATCACGGAGTGACTGATACTCTCTTTATCACCGAGTGTCTGATACTCTCTTTCTTACCGAGTGTCCGATTCTCTCTTTATCACCGAATGACTGATACTCTCTTTATCAGCGACAGACCGATACTCTCTTTATCAACGAGTGACTGATACTCTCTTTATCACCGAGTGACCGATACACTCTTTATGACCGAGTGACTGATACTCTATTTATCACAGAGTGTCCGATACTCTCCGTATCACCGAGTGTTTGATACTCTCTTTATCAACGAGTGTCTGATAATCTGTTTATCACCGAGTGTCCAATACTCTCTTCATCACCAAGTGTCCGATACTCTCTTTATTACCAAGTAACCGATACTCTCTTTATCACAGAGTATCCGATACTCCGTTTATCACCGACTGTCCTTTACTCTATTTATCACCGAGTAACTGATACATTCTTTATCACCCAGTATACAAAAATCTCTTTATCACCGAGTGTCCGATACTCTCTTTATCACAGAGTGTCCAATAATCTCGTTTTCACTGAGTGACAGATACTCTATTTATCACCGAGTGTCCGATACTCTCTGTATCACCGAATGTCCGATGCTCTCTTTATCACCAAGTGACTGACACTCTTTATCACCAATTGTCCGATACTCTCTTTATCACCGAGTGACCGATACACTCTTTATGACCGAGTGACTGATACTCTATTCATCACCGAGTGACCGATACTCTCTTTATCACCGAGTGACCGATACTCTCTTTATCACCGAGTGACTGACACTCTTTATCACCAATTGTCCGATACTCTCTTTATCACCGAGTGACTGATACACTCTTTATGACCGAGTGACTGATACTCTATTCATCACCGAGTGTTTGATACTCTCCGTATCACCGAGTGTTCGATACTCTCTTTATCACTGAGTGTCCAATACTCAACTTATCCCCAAGTGACCGATACTCTCTTAATCACCGAGTTTACGATACGCTCTATTTCAGCGAGTGACTGATACGCTCTTTATCACTGAGTTTCCGATACTCTCCTTATCATCGAGTGTCCAATACTCTCTTGATCACTGAGTGTCCGATACTCTCTTTATCAGCGACAGACCGATACTCTCTTTATCACCGAGTGACTGATACTCTCTTTATCACTGAGTGACTGATACTCTCTTTATCAACGATTGACCGATACTCTCTTAATCACCGAGTGTCCGACATTCTCTCTATCACCGAGAGACTGATACTCCCTTTATCACCGAGCATTGTATACTCTCTATATCAATAAGTGACTGATACATTCTTTATCACCGAGTGTCTTATACTCTCCGTATCACCCAGTGTTCGATACACTCTTTATCAGCGAGTGTCTGATACTCTCTTTCTCACCAAGTATCCGATACTCTCTTTCTCACCGAGTATCCGATACTCTCTTTATCACCGAGTGTCCGATACTCTCTTTATCACCAAGTGTCTGATACTCTCTTTCTCACCGAGTAAACGATACTCTCTTTATCACAGAGTGACTGATACACAAGTTATCACCGAGTGACTGATACTCTCTTTATCACCGAGTGACCGATACACACTTTATCACCGAGTGACTGATACTCTCTTTATCACCGAGTGTCCAATACTCTCTTTATCACCAAGTGACTGATACTCTCTTTATCACCGAGTGACCGATACACTCTTTATCACAAAGTGTCTGATACTCTCTTTCTCATCGAGTATCCGATACTCTCTTTATCACAGTGACTGATACACACTTTATCACCGAGTGACTGATACTCTCTTTATCACCGAGTGTCCGATACTGTCTTTATCACCGAGTGACTGATACTCTCTTTATCACCGAGTGACCGATATTCTCTTTATCACCGAGTGACCGATATTCTCTTTATCACCGAGTGACTGATACTCTCTTTATCAGCGACGGACCGATACTCTATCACCGAGTGACTGATACTCTCTTTATCAGCGACAGACCGATACTCTCTTTATCAACGAGTGACTGATACTCTCTTTATCACCGAGTGACCGATACACTCTTTATGACCGAGTGACTGATACTCTATTTATCACAGAGTGTCCGATACTCTCCGTATCACCGAGTGTTCGATACTCTCTTTATCAACGAGTGTCTGATAATCTGTTTATCACCGAGTGTCCAATACTCTCTTCATCACCAAGTGTCCGATACTCTCTTTATTACCAAGTAACCGATACTCTCTTTATCACAGAGTATCCGATACTCCGTTTATCACCGACTGTCCGTTACTCTATTTATCACCGAGTAACTGATACATTCTTTATCACCCAGTATACAAAAATCTCTTTATCACCGAGTGTCCGATACTCTCTTTATCACAGAGTGTCCAATAATCTCGTTTTCACTGAGTGACAGACACTCTTTATCACCAATTGTCCGATACTCTCTTTATCACCGAGTGACCGATACTCTCTTTATCACCGAGTGACCGATACTCTCTTTATCACCGAGTGACTGACACTCTTTATCACCAATTGTCCGATACTCTCTTTATCACCGAGTGACTGATACACTCTTTATGACCGAGTGACTGATACTCTATTCATCACCGAGTGTCTGATACTCTCCGTATCACCGAGTGTTCGATACTCTCTTTATCACTGAGTGTCCAATACTCAACTTATCACCAAGTGACCGATACTCTCTTAATCACCGAGTTTACGATACACTCTATTTCAGCGAGTGTCCAATACTCTCTTGATCACTGAGTGTCCGATACTCTCTTTATCAGCGACAGACCGATACTCTCTTTATCACCGAGTGACTGATACTCTCTTTATCACCGAGTGACTGATACTCTCTTTATCACTGAGTGACTGATACTCTCTTTATCAACGATTGACTGATACTCTCTTAATCACCGAGTGTCCGACATTCTCTCTATCACTGAGTGTCTGATACTCTCTTTATCACAGAGTGTCCGATTCTCTCTTCATCACCGAGTGACTGATACTCTCTTTATCTCCGAGTGTCTGATACTCTGTTTATCACCGAGTCTTTATCACCAAGGGACTGATACATTATTTATCATCAAGCATCGGATACTCTCTTTATCACCGAGTAACTGATACTCCCTTTATCACCGAGCATAGTATACTCTCTATATCAATGTGTGACTGATACATTCTTTATCACCGAGTGTCTTATACTCTCCGTATCACCCAGTGTTCGATACACTCTTTATCAGCGAGTGTCTGATACTGTCTTTATCACTGAGTGTCCGATACTCTCTTTATCACCGAGTGACTGATACTCTCTTTATCACCGAGTGACTAATACTCTCTTTATCACCGAGTGACCGATACTCTCTTTATCACCGAGTGTCCAATACTCTCTTGATCACTGAGTGTCCGATACTCTCTTTATCAGCGACGGACCGATACTCTCTTTATCACCGAGTGACTGATACTCTCTTTATCAGCGACAGACCGATACTCTCTTTATCAACGAGTGACTGATACTCTCTTAATCACCGACTGTCCGATATTCCCTTTATCACTGAGTGTCTGATAATCTCTTTATCATAGAGTGTCCAATAATCTCGTTATCACTGAGTGACAGATACTCTCTTTATCACCGAGTGTCCGATACTCTCTTTATCACCGAGTGTCCAATACTCTCTTGATCACTGAGTGTCCGATACTCTCTTTATCAGCGACGGACCGATACTCTCTTCATCACCGAGTGACTGATACTCTCTTTATCTCCGAGTGTCTGATACTCTGTTTATCACCGAGTAACCAATAATCTCTTAATCACCGAGTGTCCGTTACTCTGTTTAAAACAGAGTGTCCGATAATCTCGTTATCACCGAGTGACTAATACTCTCTTTATCACCGAGTGACCGAAACTCTCTTTATCACCGAGTGTCCAATACTCTCTTGATCACTGAGTGTCCGATTCTCTCTTCATCACCGAGTGACTGATACTCTCTTTATCTCCGAGTGTCTGATACTCTGTTTATCACCGAGTCTTTATCACCAAGGGACTGATACATTATTTATCATCAAGCATCGGATACTCTCTTTATCACTGAGTAACTGATACTCCCTTTATCACCGAGCATAGTATACTCTCTATATCAATGTGTGACAGATACATTCTTTATCTCCGAGTGACTGATACTCTCTTTATCAGCGACAGACCGATACTCTCATTATCAACGAGTGACTGATACTCTCTTAATCACCGACTGTCCGATATTCCCTTTATCACTGAGTGTCTGATAATCTCTTTATCATAGAGTGTCCAATAATCTCGTTATCACTGAGTGACAAATACTCTCTTTATCACCGAGTGACCGATACTCTCTTTATCACCGAGTGTCCAATACTCTCTTGATCACTGAGTGTCCGATACTCTCTTTATCAGCGACGGACCGATACTCTCTTCATCACCGAGTGACTGATACTCTCTTTATCTCCGAGTGTCTGATACTCTGTTTATCACCGAGTAACCAATAATCTCTTAATCACCGAGTGTCCGTTACTCTGTTTAAAACAGAGTGTCCGATAATCTCGTTATCACCGAGTGACAGATACTCTATTTATCACCGAGTGTCCGATACTCTCTTTATCACCGAGTGACCGATTCTCTCTTTATCACCGAGTGACTGATACTCCCTTTATCACCGAGCATTGTATACTCTCTATATCAATAAGTGACTGATACATTCTTTATCACCAAGTGTCTTATACTCTCCGTATCACCCAGTGTTCGATACACTCTTTATCAGCGAGTGTCTGATACTGTCTTTATCACTGAGTGTCCGATACTCTCTTTATCACCGAGTGACTGATACTCTCTTTATCACCGAGTGACTAATACTCTCTTTATCACCGAGTGACCGATACTCTCTTTATCACCGAGTGTCCAATACTCTCTTGATCACTGAGTGTCCGATACTCTCTTTATCAGCGACGGACCGATACTCTCTTTATCACCGAGTGACTGATACTCTCTTTATCAGCGACAGACCGATACTCTCTTTATCAACGAGTGACTGATACTCTCTTAATCACCGACTGTCCGATATTCCCTTTATCACTGAGTGTCTGATAATCTCTTTATCATAGAGTGTCCAATAATCTCGTTATCACTGAGTGACAGATACTCTCTTTATCACCGAGTGACCGATACTCTCTTTATCACCGAGTGTCCAATACTCTCTTGATCACTGAGTGTCCGATACTCTCTTTATCAGCGACGGACCGATACTCTCTTCATCACCGAGTGACTGATACTCTCTTTATCTCCGAGTGTCTGATACTCTGTTTATCACCGAGTAAACGATGCTCTCTTTATCACAGAGTGACTGATACACAAGTTATCACCGAGTGACTGATACACACTTTATCACCGAGTGACTGATACTCTCTTTATCACCGAGTGTCCAATACTCTCTTTATCACCGAGTGACTGATACTCTCTTTATCACCGAGTGACCGATACACTCTTTATCACGAAGTGTCTGATACTCTCTTTCTCATCGAGTATCCGATACTCTCTTTATCACCGAGTGACTGATACTCTCTTTATCACCGAGTGTCCGATACTCTCTTTATCACCGAGTGTCCAATACTCTCTTGATCACTGAGTGTCCGATACTCTCTTTATCAGCGACAGACGGATACTCTCTTTATCACCGAGTGACTGATACTCTCTTTATCACTGAGTGACTGATACTCTCTTTATCAACGATTGACCGATACTCTCTTAATCACCGAGTGTCCGACATTCTCTCTATCACCGAGAGACTGATACTCCCTTTATCACCGAGCATTGTATACTCTCTATATCAATAAGTGACTGATACATTCTTTATCACCGAGTGTCTTATACTCTCCGTATCACCCAGTGTTCGATACACTCTTTATCAGCGAGTGTCTGATACTCTCTTTCTCACCAAGTATCCGATACTCTCTTTCTCACCGAGTATCCGATACTCTCTTTATCACCGAGTGACTGATACACACTTTATCACCGAGTGTCCGATACTCTCTTTATCACCAAGTGTCTGATACTCTCTTTCTCACCGAGTAAACGATACTCTCTTTATCACAGAGTGACTGATACACAAGTTATCACCGAGTGACTGATACTCTCTTTATCACCGAGTGACCGATACACACTTTATCACCGAGTGACTGATACTCTCTTTATCACCGAGTGTCCAATACTCTCTTTATCACCAAGTGACTGATACTCTCTTTATCACCGAGTGACCGATACACTCTTTATCACAAAGTGTCTGATACTCTCTTTCTCATCGAGTATCCGATACTCTCTTTATCACAGTGACTGATACACACTTTATCACCGAGTGACTGATACTCTCTTTATCACCGAGTGTCCGATACTGTCTTTATCACCGAGTGACTGATACTCTCTTTATCACCGAGTGACCGATATTCTCTTTATCACCGAGTGACCGATATTCTCTTTATCACCGAGTGACTGATACTCTCTTTATCAGCGACGGACCGATACTCTATCACCGAGTGACTGATACTCTCTTTATCAGCGACAGACCGATACTCTCTTTATCAACGAGTGACTGATACTCTCTTTATCACCGAGTGACCGATACACTCTTTATGACCGAGTGACTGATACTCTATTTATCACAGAGTGTCCGATACTCTCCGTATCACCGAGTGTTCGATACTCTCTTTATCAACGAGTGTCTGATAATCTGTTTATCACCGAGTGTCCAATACTCTCTTCATCACCAAGTGTCCGATACTCTCTTTATTACCAAGTAACCGATACTCTCTTTATCACAGAGTATCCGATACTCCGTTTATCACCGACTGTCCGTTACTCTATTTATCACCGAGTAACTGATACATTCTTTATCACCCAGTATACAAAAATCTCTTTATCACCGAGTGTCCGATACTCTCTTTATCACAGAGTGTCCAATAATCTCGTTTTCACTGAGTGACAGACACTCTTTATCACCAATTGTCCGATACTCTCTTTATCACCGAGTGACCGATACTCTCTTTATCACCGAGTGACCGATACTCTCTTTATCACCGAGTGACTGACACTCTTTATCACCAATTGTCCGATACTCTCTTTATCACCGAGTGACTGATACACTCTTTATGACCGAGTGACTGATACTCTATTCATCACCGAGTGTCTGATACTCTCCGTATCACCGAGTGTTCGATACTCTCTTTATCACTGAGTGTCCAATACTCAACTTATCACCAAGTGACCGATACTCTCTTAATCACCGAGTTTACGATACGCTCTATTTCAGCGAGTGTCCAATACTCTCTTGATCACTGAGTGTCCGATACTCTCTTTATCAGCGACAGACCGATACTCTCTTTATCACCGAGTGACTGATACTCTCTTTATCACCGAGTGACTGATACTCTCTTTATCACTGAGTGACTGATACTCTCTTTATCAACGATTGACTGATACTCTCTTAATCACCGAGTGTCCGACATTCTCTCTATCACTGAGTGTCTGATACTCTCTTTATCACAGAGTGTCCGATTCTCTCTTCATCACCGAGTGACTGATACTCTCTTTATCTCCGAGTGTCTGATACTCTGTTTATCACCGAGTCTTTATCACCAAGGGACTGATACATTATTTATCATCAAGCATCGGATACTCTCTTTATCACCGAGTAACTGATACTCCCTTTATCACCGAGCATAGTATACTCTCTATATCAATGTGTGACTGATACATTCTTTATCACCGAGTGTCTTATACTCTCCGTATCACCCAGTGTTCGATACACTCTTTATCAGCGAGTGTCTGATACTGTCTTTATCACTGAGTGTCCGATACTCTCTTTATCACCGAGTGACTGATACTCTCTTTATCACCGAGTGACTAATACTCTCTTTATCACCGAGTGACCGATACTCTCTTTATCACCGAGTGTCCAATACTCTCTTGATCACTGAGTGTCCGATACTCTCTTTATCAGCGACGGACCGATACTCTCTTTATCACCGAGTGACTGATACTCTCTTTATCAGCGACAGACCGATACTCTCTTTATCAACGAGTGACTGATACTCTCTTAATCACCGACTGTCCGATATTCCCTTTATCACTGAGTGTCTGATAATCTCTTTATCATAGAGTGTCCAATAATCTCGTTATCACTGAGTGACAGATACTCTCTTTATCACCGAGTGTCCGATACTCTCTTTATCACCGAGTGTCCAATACTCTCTTGATCACTGAGTGTCCGATACTCTCTTTATCAGCGACGGACCGATACTCTCTTCATCACCGAGTGACTGATACTCTCTTTATCTCCGAGTGTCTGATACTCTGTTTATCACCGAGTAACCAATAATCTCTTAATCACCGAGTGTCCGTTACTCTGTTTAAAACAGAGTGTCCGATAATCTCGTTATCACCGAGTGACTAATACTCTCTTTATCACCGAGTGACCGAAACTCTCTTTATCACCGAGTGTCCAATACTCTCTTGATCACTGAGTGTCCGATTCTCTCTTCATCACCGAGTGACTGATACTCTCTTTATCTCCGAGTGTCTGATACTCTGTTTATCACCGAGTCTTTATCACCAAGGGACTGATACATTATTTATCATCAAGCATCGGATACTCTCTTTATCACTGAGTAACTGATACTCCCTTTATCACCGAGCATAGTATACTCTCTATATCAATGTGTGACAGATACATTCTTTATCTCCGAGTGACTGATACTCTCTTTATCAGCGACAGACCGATACTCTCATTATCAACGAGTGACTGATACTCTCTTAATCACCGACTGTCCGATATTCCCTTTATCACTGAGTGTCTGATAATCTCTTTATCATAGAGTGTCCAATAATCTCGTTATCACTGAGTGACAAATACTCTCTTTATCACCGAGTGACCGATACTCTCTTTATCACCGAGTGTCCAATACTCTCTTGATCACTGAGTGTCCGATACTCTCTTTATCAGCGACGGACCGATACTCTCTTCATCACCGAGTGACTGATACTCTCTTTATCTCCGAGTGTCTGATACTCTGTTTATCACCGAGTAACCAATAATCTCTTAATCACCGAGTGTCCGTTACTCTGTTTAAAACAGAGTGTCCGATAATCTCGTTATCACCGAGTGACAGATACTCTATTTATCACCGAGTGTCCGATACTCTCTTTATCACCGAGTGACCGATTCTCTCTTTATCACCGAGTGACTGATACTCCCTTTATCACCGAGCATTGTATACTCTCTATATCAATAAGTGACTGATACATTCTTTATCACCAAGTGTCTTATACTCTCCGTATCACCCAGTGTTCGATACACTCTTTATCAGCGAGTGTCTGATACTGTCTTTATCACTGAGTGTCCGATACTCTCTTTATCACCGAGTGACTGATACTCTCTTTATCACCGAGTGACTAATACTCTCTTTATCACCGAGTGACCGATACTCTCTTTATCACCGAGTGTCCAATACTCTCTTGATCACTGAGTGTCCGATACTCTCTTTATCAGCGACGGACCGATACTCTCTTTATCACCGAGTGACTGATACTCTCTTTATCAGCGACAGACCAATACTCTCTTTATCAACGAGTGACTGATACTCTCTTAATCACCGACTGTCCGATATTCCCTTTATCACTGAGTGTCTGATAATCTCTTTATCATAGAGTGTCCAATAATCTCGTTATCACTGAGTGACAGATACTCTCTTTATCACCGAGTGACCGATACTCTCTTTATCACCGAGTGTCCAATACTCTCTTGATCACTGAGTGTCCGATACTCTCTTTATCAGCGACGGACCGATACTCTCTTCATCACCGAGTGACTGATACTCTCTTTATCTCCGAGTGTCTGATACTCTGTTTATCACCGAGTAACCAATAATCTCTTAATCACCGAGTGTCCGTTACTCTGTTTAAAACAGAGTGTCCGATAATCTCGTTATCACCGAGTGACTAATACTCTCTTTATCACCGAGTGACCGAAACTCTCTTTATCACCGAGTATCCAATACTCTCTTGATCACTGAGTGTCCGATTCTCTCTTCATCACCGAGTGACTGATACTCTCTTTATCTCCGAGTGTCTGATACTCTGTTTATCACCGAGTCTTTATCACCAAGGGACTGATACATTATTTATCATCAAGCATCGGATACTCTCTTTATCACTGAGTAACTGATACTCCCTTTATCACCGAGCATAGTATACTCTCTATATCAATGTGTGACAGATACATTCTTTATCTCCGAGTGACTGATACTCTCTTTATCAGCGACAGACCGATACTCTCATTATCAACGAGTGACTGATACTCTCTTAATCACCAACTGTCCGATATTCCCTTTATCACTGAGTGTCTGATAATCTCTTTATCATAGAGTGTCCAATAATCTCGTTATCACTGAGTGACAGATACTCTCTTTATCACCGAGTGACCGATACTCTCTTTATCACCGAGTGTCCAATACTCTCTTGATCACTGAGTGTCCGATACTCTCTTTATCAGCGACGGACCGATACTCTCTTCATCACCGAGTGACTGATACTCTCTTTATCTCCGAGTGTCTGATACTCTGTTTATCACCGAGTAACCAATAATCTCTTAATCACCGAGTGTCCGTTACTCTGTTTAAAACAGAGTGTCCGATAATCTCGTTATCACCGAGTGACAGATACTCTATTTATCACCGAGTGTCCGATACTCTCTTTATCACCGAGTGACCGATTCTCTCTTTATCACCGAGTGACTGATACTCCCTTTATCACCGAGCATTGTATACTCTCTATATCAATAAGTGACTGATACATTCTTTATCACCAAGTGTCTTATACTCTCCGTATCACCCAGTGTTCGATACACTCTTTATCAGCGAGTGTCTGATACTGTCTTTATCACTGAGCGTCCGATACTCTCTTTATCACCGAGTGACTGATACTCTCTTTATCACCGAGTGACTAATACTCTCTTTATCACCGAGTGACCGATACTCTCTTTATCACCGAGTGTCCAATACTCTCTTGATCACTGAGTGTCCGATACTCTCTTTATCAGCGACGGACCTATACTCTCTTTATCACCGAGTGACTGATACTCTCTTTATCAGCGACAGACCGATACTCTCTTTATCAACGAGTGACTGATACTCTCTTAATCACCGACTGTCCGATATTCCCTTTATCACTGAGTGTCTGATAATCTCTTTATCATAGAGTGTCCAATAATCTCGTTATCACTGAGTGACAGATACTCTCTTTATCACCGAGTGACCGATACTCTCTTTATCACCGAGTGTCCAATACTCTCTTGATCACTGAGTGTCCGATACTCTCTTTATCAGCGACGGACCGATACTCTCTTCATCACCGAGTGACTGATACTCTCTTTATCTCCGAGTGTCTGATACTCTGTTTATCACCGAGTAACCAATAATCTCTTAATCACCGAGTGTCCGTTACTCTGTTTAAAACAGAGTGTCCGATAATCTCGTTATCACCGAGTGACTAATACTCTCTTTATCACCGAGTGACCGAAACTCTCTTTATCACCGAGTGTCCAATACTCTCTTGATCACTGAGTGTCCGATTCTCTCTTCATCACCGAGTGACTGATACTCTCTTTATCTCCGAGTGTCTGATACTCTGTTTATCACCGAGTCTTTATCACCAAGGGACTGATACATTATTTATCATCAAGCATCGGATACTCTCTTTATCACTGAGTAACTGATACTCCCTTTATCACCGAGCATAGTATACTCTCTATATCAATGTGTGACAGATACATTCTTTATCTCCGAGTGACTGATACTCTCTTTATCAGCGACAGACCGATACTCTCATTATCAACGAGTGACTGATACTCTCTTAATCACCGACTGTCCGATATTCCCTTTATCACTGAGTGTCTGATAATCTCTTTATCATAGAGTGTCCAATAATCTCGTTATCACTGAGTGACAGATACTCTCTTTATCACCGAGTGACCGATACTCTCTTTATCACCGAGTGTCCAATACTCTCTTGATCACTGAGTGTCCGATACTCTCTTTATCAGCGACGGACCGATACTCTCTTCATCACCGAGTGACTGATACTCTCTTTATCTCCGAGTGTCTGATACTCTGTTTATCACCGAGTAACCAATAATCTCTTAATCACCGAGTGTCCGTTACTCTGTTTAAAACAGAGTGTCCGATAATCTCGTTATCACCGAGTGACAGATACTCTATTTATCACCGAGTGTCCGATACTCTCTTTATCACCGAGTGACCGATTCTCTCTTTATCACCGAGTGACTGATACTCCCTTTATCACCGAGCATTGTATACTCTCTATATCAATAAGTGACTGATACATTCTTTATCACCAAGTGTCTTATACTCTCCGTATCACCCAGTGTTCGATACACTCTTTATCAGCGAGTGTCTGATACTGTCTTTATCACTGAGAGACTGATACTCTCTTTATCAGCGACAGACCGATACTCTCTTTATCAACGAGTGACTGATACTCTCTTAATCACCGACTGTCCGATATTCCCTTTATCACTGAGAGACTGATACTCTCTTTATCAGCGACAGTCCGATTCTCTCTTTATCACCGAATGACTGATACACATTTTATCACCGAGTGACCAATACTCTCTTTATCACTGAGAGTCCAATAGTCTCTTTATCACTGAGTGTCCGATTCTCTCTTCATCACCGAGTGACTGATACTCTCTTTATCTCCGAGTGTCTGATACTCTGTTTATCACCGAGTCTTTATCACCAAGGGACTGATACATTATTTATCATCAAGCATCGGATACTCTCTTTATCACTGAGTAACTGATACTCCCTTTATCACCGAGCATAGTATACTCTCTATATCAATGTGTGACAGATACATTCTTTATCACCGAGTGACTGATACTCTCTTTATCAGCGACAGACCGATACTCTCTTTATCAACGAGTGACTGATACTCTCTTAATCACCGACTGTCCGATATTCCCTTTATCACTGAGTGTCTGATAATCTCTTTATCATAGAGTGTCCAATAATCTCGTTATCACTGAGTGACAGATACTCTCTTTATCACCGAGTGACCGATACTCTCTTTATCACCGAGTGTCCAATACTCTCTTGATCACTGAGTGTCCGATACTCTCTTTATCAGCGACGGACCGATACTCTCTTCATCACCGAGTGACTGATACTCTCTTTATCTCCGAGTGTCTGATACTCTGTTTATCACCGAGTAACCAATAATCTCTTAATCACCGAGTGTCCGTTACTCTGTTTAAAACAGAGTGTCCGATAATCTCGTTATCACCGAGTGACTAATACTCTCTTTATCACCGAGTGACCGAAACTCTCTTTATCACCGAGTGTCCAATACTCTCTTGATCACTGAGTGTCCGATTCTCTCTTCATCACCGAGTGACTGATACTCTCTTTATCTCCGAGTGTCTGATACTCTGTTTATCACCGAGTCTTTATCACCAAGGGACTGATACATTATTTATCATCAAGCATCGGATACTCTCTTTATCACTGAGTAACTGATACTCCCTTTATCACCGAGCATAGTATACTCTCTATATCAATGTGTGACAGATACATTCTTTATCTCCGAGTGACTGATACTCTCTTTATCAGCGACAGACCGATACTCTCATTATCAACGAGTGACTGATACTTTCTTAATCACCGACTGTCCGATATTCCCTTTATCACTGAGTGTCTGATAATCTCTTTATCATAGAGTGTCCAATAATCTCGTTATCACTGAGTGACAGATACTCTCTTTATCACCGAGTGACCGATACTCTCTTTATCACCGAGTGTCCAATACTCTCTTGATCACTGAGTGTCCGATACTCTCTTTATCAGCGACGGACCGATACTCTCTTCATCACCGAGTGACTGATACTCTCTTTATCTCCGAGTGTCTGATACTCTGTTTATCACCGAGTAACCAATAATCTCTTAATCACCGAGTGTCCGTTACTCTGTTTAAAACAGAGTGTCCGATAATCTCGTTATCACCGAGTGACAGATACTCTATTTATCACCGAGTGTCCGATACTCTCTTTATCACCGAGTGACCGATTCTCTCTTTATCACCGAGTGACTGATACTCCCTTTATCACCGAGCATTGTATACTCTCTATATCAATAAGTGACTGATACATTCTTTATCACCAAGTGTCTTATACTCTCCGTATCACCCAGTGTTCGATACACTCTTTATCAGCGAGTGTCTGATACTCTCTTTCTCACCGAGTATCCGATACTCTCTTTATCACCGAGTGACCGATTCTCTCTTTATCACCGAGTGACTGATACTTCCTTTATCACCGAGCATTGTATACTCTCTATATCAATAAGTGACTGATACATTCTTTATCACCAAGTGTCTTATACTCTCCGTATCACCCAGTGTTCGATACACACTTTATCACCAAGTGTCCGATACTCTCTTTCTCACCGAGTGTTCGATACGCTCTTTATCAGCGAGTGTGTGATACTCTCTTTATCACCGAGTGACCGATACTCTCTTTATCACCGACTGACTGATACTCACTTTATTACCTAGTGTCCAAAACTCTAGTTATCACTAAGTGTCTGATACTCTCTTTATCACCGAGTGTACAATAATCTCTTTATCACTGAGTGTCCGATACTCACTTTAACACCAAGTGACCAATTCTCTCTTAATCACCGAGTGTCTGATACTTTGTTTAACACCGAGTGTCTGATACTCTCTTTATCACCGAGTGACTGATACTCTCTTTATCACCGAGTGACTGATACTCTCTTTATCACTGAGAGACTGATACTCTCTTTATCACCAAGTGTCCGATACTCTCTTTATCACCAAATGTACGATTCTCTCTTTATCACCGAGCATCAGATACTCTCTGTATCACCGAGGGACTGAAACACTCTTTATCACCGAGCATCGTATACGCTCCTCATCAACGAGTGACTGATACATTCTTTATCACCGAGCGTCCGATACACTCTTTATCACGGAGTGACTGATGCTCTCTTTATCACCAAGTGTCTGATACTCTCTTTCTTACCGAGTGTCCGATTCTCTCTTTATCACCGAATGACTGATACACATTTTATCACCGAGTGACCAATACTCTCTTTATCACTCAGAGTCCAATAGTCTCTTTATCACTGAGTGTCCGATTCTCTCTTCATCACCGAGTGACTGATACTCTCTTTATCTCCGAGTGTCTGATACTCTGTTTATCACCGAGTCTTTATCACCAAGGGACTGATACATTATTTATCATCAAGCATCGGATACTCTCTTTATCACCGAGTAACTGATACTCCCTTTATCACCGAGCATAGTATACTCTCTATATCAATGAGTGACTGATACATTCTTTATCACCGAGTGTCTTATACTCTCCGTATCACCCAGTGTTCGATACACTCTTTATCAGCGAGTGTCTGATACTGTCTTTATCACTGAGTGTCCGATACTCTCTTTATCACCGAGTGACTGATACTCTCTTCATCACCGAGTGACTAATACTCTCTTTAACACCGAGTGACCGAAACTCTCTTTATCACCGAGTGTCCTATACTCTCTTGATCACTGAGTGTCCGATACTCTCTTTATCAGCGACGGACCGATACTCTCTTTATCAACGAGTGACTGATACTCTCTTAATCACTGACTGTCCGATATTCCCTTTATCACTGAGTGTCTGATAATCTCTTTATCATAGAGTGTCCAATAATCTCGTTATCACTGAGTGACAGATACTCTCTTTATCACCGAGTGTCCAATACTCTCTTTATCACCGAGTGTCCAATACTCTCTTGATCACTGAGTGTCCGATACTCTCTTTATCAGCGACGGACCGATACTCTCTTCATCACCGAGTGACTGATACTCTCTTTATCTCCGAGTGTCTGATACTCTGTTTATCACCGAGTAACCAATAATCTCTTAATCACCGAGTGTCCGTTACTCTGTTTAAAACAGAGGGTCCGATAATCTCGTTATCACCGAGTGACAGATACTCTATTTATCACCGAGTGTCCGATACTCTCTTTATCACCGAGTGACCGATACTCTCTTTATCACCGAGTGACTGATACTCCCTTTATCACCGAGCATTGTATACTCTCTATATCAATAAGTGACTGAATCATTCTTTATCACCAAGTGTCTTATACTCTCCGTATCACCCAGTGTTCGATACACTCTTTATCAGCGAGTGTCTGATACTCTCTTTCTCACCGAGTATCCGATACTCTCTTTATCACCAAGTGACTGATACTCTCTTTATCACCGAGTGACTGATACTCCCTTTATCACCGAGCATTGTATACTCTCTATATCAATAAGTGACTGATACATTCTTTATCACCAAGTGTCTTATACTCTCCGTATCACCCAGTGTTCGATACACTCTTTATCAGCGAGTGTCTGATACTCTCTTTCTCACCGAGTATCCGATACTCTCTTTATCACCAAGTGACTGATACACACTTTATCACCGAGTGTCCGATACTCTCTTTCTCACCGAGTGTTCAATACGCTCTTTATCAGCGAGTGTGTGATACTCTCTTTATCACCGAGTGACCGATACTCTCTTTATCACCGAATGACTGATACACATTTTATCACCGAGTGACCAATACTCTCTTTATCACTGAGAGTCCAATAGTCTCTTTATCACTGAGTGTCCGATTCTCTCTTCATCACCGAGTGACTGATACTCTCTTTATCTCCGAGTGTCTGATACTCACTTTATCACCGAGTCTTTATCACCAAGGGACTGATACATTATTTATCATCAAGCATCGGATACTCTCTTTATCACCGAGTAACTGATACTCCCTTTATCACCAAGCATAGTATACTCTCTATATCAATGAGTGACTGATACATTCTTTTTCACCGAGTGTCTTATACTCTCCGTATCACCCAGTGTTCGATACACTCTTTATCAGCGAGTGTCTGATACTGTCTTTATCACTGAGTGTCCGATACTCTCTTTATCACCGAGTGACTGATACTCTCTTTATCACCGAGTGACTAATACTCTCTTTATTACCGAGTGACCGATACTCTCTTTATCACCGAGTGTCCAATACTCTCTTGATCACTGAGTGTCCGATACTCTCTTTATCAGCGACGGACCGATACTCTCTTTATCACCGAGTGACTGATACTCTCTTTATCAGCGACAGACCGATACTCTCTTTATCAACGAGTGACTGATACTCTCTTAATCACCGACTGTCCGATATTCCCTTTATCACTGAGTGTCTGATAATCTCTTTATCATAGAGTGTCCAATAATCTCGTTATCACTGAGTGACAGATACTCTCTTTATCACCGAGTGTCCGATACTCTCTTTATCACCGAGTGTCCAATACTCTTTTTATCACCGAGTGACTGATACTCTCTTTATCAGCGACAGACCGATACTCTCTTCATCACCGAGTGACTGATACTCTCTTTATCTCCGAGTGTCTGATACTCCGTTTATCACCGAGTCTTTATCACCAAGGGACTGATACATTATTTATCATCAAGCATCGGATACTCTCTTTATCACCGAGTAACTGATACTCCCTTTATCACCGAGCATAGTATACTCTCTATATCAATGAGTGACTGATACATTCTTTTTCACCGAGTGTCTTATACTCTCCGTATCACCCAGTGTTCGATACACTCTTTATCAGCGAGTGTCTGATACTGTCTTTATCACTGAGTGTCCGATACTCTCTTTATCACCGAGTGACTGATACTCTCTTTATCACCGAGTGACTAATACTCTCTTTATTACCGAGTGACCGATACTCTCTTTATCACCGAGTGTCCAATACTCTCTTGATCACTGAGTGTCCGATACTCTCTTTATCAGCGACGGACCGATACTCTCTTTATCACCGAGTGACTGATACTCTCTTTATCAGCGACAGACCGATACTCTCTTTATCAACGAGTGACTGATACTCTCTTAATCACCGACTGTCCGATATTCCCTTTATCACTGAGTGTCTGATAATCTCTTTATCATAGAGTGTCCAATAATCTCGTTATCACTGAGTGACAGATACTCTCTTTATCACCGAGTGTCCGATACTCTCTTTATCACCGAGTGTCCAATACTCTTTTTATCACCGAGTGACTGATACTCTCTTTATCAGCGACAGACCGATACTCTCTTCATCACCGAGTGACTGATACTCTCTTTATCTCCGAGTGTCTGATACTCCGTTTATCACCGAGTCTTTATCACCAAGGGACTGATACATTATTTATCATCAAGCATCGGATACTCTCTTTATCACCGAGTAACTGATACTCCCTTTATCACCGAGCATAGTATACTCTCTATATCAATAAGTGACTGATACATTCTTTATCACCGAGTGTCTTATACTCTCCGTATCACCCAGTGTTCGATACACACTTTATCAGCGAGTGTCTGATACTGTCTTTATCACTGAGTGTCCGATACTCTCTTTATCACCGAGTGACTGATACTCTCTTTATCACCGAGTGACTAATACTCTCTTTATCACCGAGTGACCGATACTCTCTTTATCACCGAGTGTCCAATACTCTCTTGATCACTGAGTGTCCGATACTCTCTTTCTCAGCGACGGACCAATACTCTCTTTATCACCGAGTGACTGATACTCTCTTTATCAGCGACAGACCGATACTCTCTTTATCACCGAGTGACTGATACTCTCTTTATCACCGACTGACTGATACTCACTTTATTACCTAGTGTCCAAAACTCTAGTTATCACTAAGTGTCTGATACTCTCTTTATCACCGAGTGTACAATAATCTCTTTATCACTGAGTGTCCGATACTCACTTTATCACCAAGTGACCAATACTCTCTTAATCACCGAGTGTCTGATATTTTGTTTAACACCAAGTGTCTGATACTCTCTTTATCACCGAGTGACTGATACTCTCTTTATCACCGAGTGACCGATACTCTCTTTATCACTGAGAGACTGATACTCTCTTTATCAGCGACAGACCGATACTCTCTTTATCAACGAGTGACTGATACTCTCTTAATCACCGACTGTCCGATATTCCCTTTATCACTGAGAGACTGATACTCTCTTTATCAGCGACAGTCCGATTCTCTCTTTATCACCGAATGACTGATACACATTTTATCACCGAGTGACCAATACTCTCTTTATCACTGAGAGTCCAATAGTCTCTTTATCACTGAGTGTCCGATTCTCTCTTCATCACCGAGTGACTGATACTCTCTTTATCTCCGAGTGTCTGATACTCTGTTTATCACCGAGTCTTTATCACCAAGGGACTGATACATTATTTATCATCAAGCATCGGATACTCTCTTTATCACTGAGTAACTGATACTCCCTTTATCACCGAGCATAGTATACTCTCTATATCAATGTGTGACAGATACATTCTTTATCACCGAGTGACTGATACTCTCTTTATCAGCGACAGACCGATACTCTCTTTATCAACGAGTGACTGATACTCTCTTAATCACCGACTGTCCGATATTCCCTTTATCACTGAGTGTCTGATAATCTCTTTATCATAGAGTGTCCAATAATCTCGTTATCACTGAGTGACAGATACTCTCTTTATCACCGAGTGACCGATACTCTCTTTATCACCGAGTGTCCAATACTCTCTTGATCACTGAGTGTCCGATACTCTCTTTATCAGCGACGGACCGATACTCTCTTCATCACCGAGTGACTGATACTCTCTTTATCTCCGAGTGTCTGATACTCTGTTTATCACCGAGTAACCAATAATCTCTTAATCACCGAGTGTCCGTTACTCTGTTTAAAACAGAGTGTCCGATAATCTCGTTATCACCGAGTGACTAATACTCTCTTTATCACCGAGTGACCGAAACTCTCTTTATCACCGAGTGTCCAATACTCTCTTGATCACTGAGTGTCCGATTCTCTCTTCATCACCGAGTGACTGATACTCTCTTTATCTCCGAGTGTCTGATACTCTGTTTATCACCGAGTCTTTATCACCAAGGGACTGATACATTATTTATCATCAAGCATCGGATACTCTCTTTATCACTGAGTAACTGATACTCCCTTTATCACCGAGCATAGTATACTCTCTATATCAATGTGTGACAGATACATTCTTTATCTCCGAGTGACTGATACTCTCTTTATCAGCGACAGACCGATACTCTCATTATCAACGAGTGACTGATACTTTCTTAATCACCGACTGTCCGATATTCCCTTTATCACTGAGTGTCTGATAATCTCTTTATCATAGAGTGTCCAATAATCTCGTTATCACTGAGTGACAGATACTCTCTTTATCACCGAGTGACCGATACTCTCTTTATCACCGAGTGTCCAATACTCTCTTGATCACTGAGTGTCCGATACTCTCTTTATCAGCGACGGACCGATACTCTCTTCATCACCGAGTGACTGATACTCTCTTTATCTCCGAGTGTCTGATACTCTGTTTATCACCGAGTAACCAATAATCTCTTAATCACCGAGTGTCCGTTACTCTGTTTAAAACAGAGTGTCCGATAATCTCGTTATCACCGAGTGACAGATACTCTATTTATCACCGAGTGTCCGATACTCTCTTTATCACCGAGTGACCGATTCTCTCTTTATCACCGAGTGACTGATACTCCCTTTATCACCGAGCATTGTATACTCTCTATATCAATAAGTGACTGATACATTCTTTATCACCAAGTGTCTTATACTCTCCGTATCACCCAGTGTTCGATACACTCTTTATCAGCGAGTGTCTGATACTCTCTTTCTCACCGAGTATCCGATACTCTCTTTATCACCGAGTGACCGATTCTCTCTTTATCACCGAGTGACTGATACTTCCTTTATCACCGAGCATTGTATACTCTCTATATCAATAAGTGACTGATACATTCTTTATCACCAAGTGTCTTATACTCTCCGTATCACCCAGTGTTCGATACACACTTTATCACCGAGTGTCCGATACTCTCTTTCTCACCGAGTGTTCGATACGCTCTTTATCAGCGAGTGTGTGATACTCTCTTTATCACCGAGTGACCGATACTCTCTTTATCACCGACTGACTGATACTCACTTTATTACCTAGTGTCCAAAACTCTAGTTATCACTAAGTGTCTGATACTCTCTTTATCACCGAGTGTACAATAATCTCTTTATCACTGAGTGTCCGATACTCACTTTAACACCAAGTGACCAATTCTCTCTTAATCACCGAGTGTCTGATACTTTGTTTAACACCGAGTGTCTGATACTCTCTTTATCACCGAGTGACTGATACTCTCTTTATCACCGAGTGACTGATACTCTCTTTATCACTGAGAGACTGATACTCTCTTTATCACCAAGTGTCCGATACTCTCTTTATCACCAAATGTACGATTCTCTCTTTATCACCGAGCATCAGATACTCTCTGTATCACCGAGGGACTGAAACACTCTTTATCACCGAGCATCGTATACGCTCCTCATCAACGAGTGACTGATACATTCTTTATCACCGAGCGTCCGATACACTCTTTATCACGGAGTGACTGATGCTCTCTTTATCACCAAGTGTCTGATACTCTCTTTCTTACCGAGTGTCCGATTCTCTCTTTATCACCGAATGACTGATACACATTTTATCACCGAGTGACCAATACTCTCTTTATCACTCAGAGTCCAATAGTCTCTTTATCACTGAGTGTCCGATTCTCTCTTCATCACCGAGTGACTGATACTCTCTTTATCTCCGAGTGTCTGATACTCTGTTTATCACCGAGTCTTTATCACCAAGGGACTGATACATTATTTATCATCAAGCATCGGATACTCTCTTTATCACCGAGTAACTGATACTCCCTTTATCACCGAGCATAGTATACTCTCTATATCAATGAGTGACTGATACATTCTTTATCACCGAGTGTCTTATACTCTCCGTATCACCCAGTGTTCGATACACTCTTTATCAGCGAGTGTCTGATACTGTCTTTATCACTGAGTGTCCGATACTCTCTTTATCACCGAGTGACTGATACTCTCTTCATCACCGAGTGACTAATACTCTCTTTAACACCGAGTGACCGAAACTCTCTTTATCACCGAGTGTCCTATACTCTCTTGATCACTGAGTGTCCGATACTCTCTTTATCAGCGACGGACCGATACTCTCTTTATCAACGAGTGACTGATACTCTCTTAATCACTGACTGTCCAATATTCCCTTTATCACTGAGTGTCTGATAATCTCTTTATCATAGAGTGTCCAATAATCTCGTTATCACTGAGTGACAGATACTCTCTTTATCACCGAGTGTCCAATACTCTCTTTATCACCGAGTGTCCAATACTCTCTTGATCACTGAGTGTCTGATACTCTCTTTATCAGCGACGGACCGATACTCTATTCATCACCGAGTGACTGATACTCTCTTTATCTCCGAGTGTCTGATACTCTGTTTATCACCGAGTAACCAATAATCTCTTAATCACCGAGTGTCCGTTACTCTGTTTAAAACAGAGGGTCCGATAATCTCGTTATCACCGAGTGACAGATACTCTATTTATCACCGAGTGTCCGATACTCTCTTTATCACCGAGTGACCGATACTCTCTTTATCACCGAGTGACTGATACTCCCTTTATCACCGAGCATTGTATACTCTCTATATCAATAAGTGACTGAATCATTCTTTATCACCAAGTGTCTTATACTCTCCGTATCACCCAGTGTTCGATACACTCTTTATCAGCGAGTGTCTGATACTCTCTTTCTCACCGAGTATCCGATACTCTCTTTATCACCAAGTGACTGATACTCTCTTTATCACCGAGTGACTGATACTCCCTTTATCACCGAGCATTGTATACTCTCTATATCAATAAGTGACTGATACATTCTTTATCACCAAGTGTCTTATACTCTCCGTATCACCCAGTGTTCGATACACTCTTTATCAGCGAGTGTCTGATACTCTCTTTCTCACCGAGTATCCGATACTCTCTTTATCACCAAGTGACTGATACACACTTTATCACCGAGTGTCCGATACTCTCTTTCTCACCGAGTGTTCGATACGCTCTTTATCAGCGAGTGTGTGATACTCTCTTTATCACCGAGTGACCGATACTCTCTTTATCACCGAATGACTGATACACATTTTATCACCGAGTGACCAATACTCTCTTTATCACTGAGAGTCCAATAGTCTCTTTATCACTGAGTGTCCGATTCTCTCTTCATCACCGAGTGACTGATACTCTCTTTATCTCCGAGTGTCTGATACTCACTTTATCACCGAGTCTTTATCACCAAGGGACTGATACATTATTTATCATCAAGCATCGGATACTCTCTTTATCACCGAGTAACTGATACTCCCTTTATCACCGAGCATAGTATACTTTCTATATCAATGAGTGACTGATACATTCTTTTTCACCGAGTGTCTTATACTCTCCGTATCACCCAGTGTTCGATACACTCTTTATCAGCGAGTGTCTGATACTGTCTTTATCACTGAGTGTCCGATACTCTCTTTATCACCGAGTGACTGATACTCTCTTTATCACCGAGTGACTAATACTCTCTTTATTACCGAGTGACCGATACACTCTTTATCACCGAGTGTCCAATACTCTCTTGATCACTGAGTGTCCGATACTCTCTTTATCAGCGACGGACCGATACTCTCTTTATCACCGAGTGACTGATACTCTCTTTATCAGCGACAGACCGATACTCTCTTTATCAACGAGTGACTGATACTCTCTTAATCACCGACTGTCCGATATTCCCTTTATCACTGAGTGTCTGATAATCTCTTTATCATAGAGTGTCCAATAATCTCGTTATCACTGAGTGACAGATACTCTCTTTATCACCGAGTGTCCGATACTCTCTTTATCACCGAGTGTCCAATACTCTTTTTATCACCGAGTGACTGATACTCTCTTTATCAGCGACAGACCGATACTCTCTTCATCACCGAGTGACTGATACTCTCTTTATCTCCGAGTGTCTGATACTCCGTTTATCACCGAGTCTTTATCACCAAGGGACTGATACATTATTTATCATCAAGCATCGGATACTCTCTTTATCACCGAGTAACTGATACTCCCTTTATCACCGAGCATAGTATACTCTCTATATCAATAAGTGACTGATACATTCTTTATCACCGAGTGTCTTATACTCTCCGTATCACCCAGTGTTCGATACACACTTTATCAGCGAGTGTCTGATACTGTCTTTATCACTGAGTGTCCGATACTCTCTTTATCACCGAGTGACTGATACTCTCTTTATCACCGAGTGACTAATACTCTCTTTATCACCGAGTGACCGATACTCTCTTTATCACCGAGTGTCCAATACTCTCTTGATCACTGAGTGTCCGATACTCTCTTTCTCAGCGACGGACCAATACTCTCTTTATCACCGAGTGACTGATACTCTCTTTATCAGCGACAGACCGATACTCTCTTTATCACCGAGTGACTGATACTCTCTTTATCACCGACTGACTGATACTCACTTTATTACCTAGTGTCCAAAACTCTAGTTATCACTAAGTGTCTGATACTCTCTTTATCACCGAGTGTACAATAATCTCTTTATCACTGAGTGTCCGATACTCACTTTATCACCAAGTGACCAATACTCTCTTAATCACCGAGTGTCTGATACTTTGTTTAACACCAAGTGTCTGATACTCTCTTTATCACCGAGTGACTGATACTCTCTTTATCACCGAGTGACCGATACTCTCTTTATCACTGAGAGACTGATACTCTCTTTATCAGCGACAGACCGATACTCTCTTTATCAACGAGTGACTGATACTCTCTTAATCACCGACTGTCCGATATTCCCTTTATCACTGAGAGACTGATACTCTCTTTATCAGCGACAGTCCGATTCTCTCTTTATCACCGAATGACTGATACACATTTTATCACCGAGTGACCAATACTCTCTTTATCACTGAGAGTCCAATAGTCTCTTTATCACTGAGTGTCCGATTCTCTCTTCATCACCGAGTGACTGATACTCTCTTTATCTCCGAGTGTCTGATACTCTGTTTATCACCGAGTCTTTATCACCAAGGGACTGATACATTATTTATCATCAAGCATCGGATACTCTCTTTATCACTGAGTAACTGATACTCCCTTTATCACCGAGCAGAGTATACTCTCTGTATCAATGTGTGACAGATACATTCTTTATCACCGAGTGACTGATACTCTCTTTATCAGCGACAGACCGATACTCTCTTTATCAACGAGTGACTGATACTCTCTTAATCACCGACTGTCCGATATTCCCTTTATCACTGAGTGTCTGATAATCTCTTTATCATAGAGTGTCCAATAATCACGTTATCACTGAGTGACAGATACTCTCTTTATCACCGAGTGACCGATACTCTCTTTATCACCGAGTGTCCAATACTCTCTTGATCACTGAGTGTCCGATACTCTCTTTATCAGCGACGGACTGATACTCTCTTCATCACCGAGTGACTGATACTCTCTTTATCTCCGAGTGTCTGATACTCTGTTTATCACCGAGTCTTTATCACCAAGGGACTGATACATTACTTATCATCAAGCATCGGATACTCTCTTTATCACCGAGTGACTGATACTCCCTTTATCACCGAGCATAGTATACTCTCTATATCAATGAGTGACTGATACATTCTTTATCACCGAGTGTCTTATACTCTCCGTATCACCCAGTGTTCGATACACTCTTTATCAGCGAGTGTCTGATACTGTCTTTATCACTGAGTGTCCAATACTCTCTTTATCACCGAGTGACTGATACTCTCTTTATCACCGAGTGACCGATACTCTCTTTATCACCGAGTGTCCAATACTCTCTTGAACACTGAGTGTCTGATACTCTCTTTATCAGCGACGGACCGATACTCTCTTTATCACCGAGTGACTGATACTCTCTTTATCAGCGACAGACCGATACTCTCTTTATCAACGAGTGACTGATACTCTCTTTATCACCGAGTGACCGATACACTCTTTATGACCGAGTGACTGATACTCTATTTATCACAGAGTGTCCGATACTCTCCGTATCACCGAGTGTTCGATACTCTCTTTATCAACGAGTGTCTGATAATCTGTTTATCACCGAGTGTCCAATACTCTCTTCATCACCAAGTGTCCGATACTCTCCGTATCACCGAGTGACTGATACTCTCTTTATCAACGATTGACTGATACTCTCTTAATCACCGAGTGTCCGACATTCTCTCTATCACTGATTGTCTGATACTCTCTTTATCACAGAGTGTCCGATAATCTCGTTATCACTGAGTGTCTGCTACTCTCTGTATCACCGAATGTCCGATACTCTCTTTATCACCGAGTGACCGATACACTCTTTATGACCGAGTGACTGATACTCTATTTATCACCGAGTGTCCAATACTCTCCGTATCACCGTTCGATACTCTCTTTATCACCGAGTGTCTGATACTCTCTTTATCACCGAGTGTCCAATACTCTCTTGATCACTGAGTCCAATACTCTCTTTATCAGCGACGGACCGATAATCTCTTTATCACCGAGTGACTGATACTCTACTTATCACCGAGTGACCGATACTCTCTTTATCACCGAGTGTCTGCTACTCTCTTTATCACCGAATGTCCAATACTCTCTTTATCACCGAGTGACCGATACTTTCTTTATCACAAAGTGACTAATACTCACTTTATCACCGAGTGACCGATACTCCCTTTATCACCGAGTGTCCGATACTCTCTTTATCACCGAGTGACCGATACACTCTTTATCACCGAGTGTCCAATACTCTATTTATCACCGAGTGAATGATTCTCACTTTATCACCGAGTGACTGATTCTCTCTTCATCACCGAGTGTCCGCTACTCTCTTTATCACCGAGTGTCCGATACTCTCTTTATCACCGAGTGACCGATACTCTCCTTATCACCGAGTGACCGAGACTCTCTTTATCACCGAGTGTCTGCTACTCTCTTTATCACCGAATGTCCAATACTCTCTTTATCACCAAGTGACCGATACTCTGTTCATCATCGAGTGTCCGATCCTCTGTTTATCACCGTGTCTGCTACTCTCTGTATCACTGAGTGTCCGATACTCTCTTTATCACCGAGTGTCCGATACTCTCTGTATCACTGAGTGTCCGATACTCTCTTTATCACCGAGTGACCAATACTCTCTTTATCACTGAGAGTCCAATAGTCTCTTTATCACTGAGTGTCCGATTCTCTCTTCATCACCGAGTGACTGATACTCTCTTTATCTCCGAGTGTCTGATACTCTGTTTATCACCGAGTCTTTATCACCAAGGGACTGATACATTATTTATCATCAAGCATCGGATACTCTCTTTATCACTGAGTAACTTATACTCCCTTTATCACCGAGCATAGTATACTCTCTATATCAATGTGTGACAGATACATTCTTTATCACCGAGTGACTGATACTCTCTTTATCAGCGACAGACCGATACTCTCTTTATCAACGAGTGACTGATACTCTCTTAATCACCGACTGTCCGATATTCCCTTTATCACTGAGTGTCTGATAATCTCTTTATCATAGAGTGTCCAATAATCACGTTATCACTGAGTGACAGATACTCTCTTTATCACCGAGTGACCGATACTCTCTTTATCACCGAGTGTCCAATACTCTCTTGATCACTGAGTGTCCGATACTCTCTTTATCAGCGACGGACCGATACTCTCTTCATCACCGAGTGACTGATACTCTCTTTATCTCCGAGTGTCTGATACTCTGTTTATCACCGAGTCTTTATCACCAAGGGACTGATACATTACTTATCATCAAGCATCGGATACTCTCTTTATCACCGAGTGACTGATACTCCCTTTATCACCGAGCATAGTATACTCTCTATATCAATGAGTGACTGATACATTCTTTATCACCGAGTGTCTTATACTCTCCGTATCACCCAGTGTTCGATACACTCTTTATCAGCGAGTGTCTGATACTGTCTTTATCACTGAGTGTCCAATACTCTCTTTATCACCGAGTGACTGATACTCTCTTTATCACCGAGTGACTAATACTCTCTTTATCACCGAGTGACCGATACTCTCTTTATCACCGAGTGTCCAATACTCTCTTGAACACTGAGTGTCCGATACTCTCTTTATCAGCGACGGACCGATACTCTCTTTATCACCGAGTGACTGATACTCTCTTTATCAGCGACAGACCGATACTCTCTTTATCAACGAGTGACTGATACTCTCTTTATCACCGAGTGACCGATACACTCTTTATGACCGAGTGACTGATACTCTATTTATCACAGAGTGTCCGATACTCTCCGTATCACCGAGTGTTCGATACTCTCTTTATCAACGAGTGTCTGATAATCTGTTTATCACCGAGTGTCCAATACTCTCTTCATCACCAAGTGTCCGATACTCTCCGTATCACCGAGTGACTGATACTCTCTTTATCAACGATTGACTGATACTCTCTTAATCACCGAGTGTCCGACATTCTCTCTATCACTGATTGTCTGATACTCTCTTTATCACAGAGTGTCCGATAATCTCGTTATCACTGAGTGTCTGCTACTCTCTGTATCACCGAATGTCCGATACTCTCTTTATCACCGAGTGACCGATACACTCTTTATGACCGAGTGACTGATACTCTATTTATCACCGAGTGTCCAATACTCTCCGTATCACCGTTCGATACTCTCTTTATCACCGAGTGTCTGATACTCTCTTTATCACCGAGTGTCCAATACTCTCTTGATCACTGAGTCCAATACTCTCTTTATCAGCGACGGACCGATAATCTCTTTATCACCGAGTGACTGATACTCTACTTATCACCGAGTGACCGATACTCTCTTTATCACCGAGTGTCTGCTACTCTCTTTATCACCGAATGTCCAATACTCTCTTTATCACCGAGTGACCGATACTTTCTTTATCACAAAGTGACTAATACTCACTTTATCACCGAGTGACCGATACTTCCTTTATCACCGAGCGTCCGATACTCTCTTTATCACCGAGTGACCGATACACTCTTTATCACCGAGTGTCCAATACTCTATTTATCACCGAGTGAATGATTCTCACTTTATCACCGAGTGACTGATTCTCTCTTCATCACCGAGTGTCCGCTACTCTCTTTATCACCGAGTGTCCGATACTCTCTTTATCACCGAGTGACCGATACTCTCCTTATCACCGAGTGACCGAGTCTCTCTTTATCACCGAGTGTCTGCTACTCTCTTTATCACCGAATGTCCAATACTCTCTTTATCACCAAGTGACCGATACTCTGTTCATCATCGAGTGTCCGATCCTCTGTTTATCACCGTGTCTGCTACTCTCTGTATCACCGAGTGTCCGATACTCTCTTTATCACCGAGTGTCCGATACTCTCTTTATCACTGATTGTCCGATACTCTCTTTATCACCGAGTGTCTGATACTCTCTTTATCACCAAGTCACCGATACTCTGTTCATCATCGAGTGTCCGATCCACTTTATCTCCGAGTGTCTGCTACTCTTGTTATCACTGAGTGTCCGATACTCTGTTCATCATCGAGTATCCGATACTCTCTTTATCACCGTGTCTGCTACTCTCTTTATCACTGAGTGTCCGATACTCTCTTTATCACCAAGTGACCGATTCACTCTTCATCACCGATTGTCCGATACTCTCTTTATCACCGTGTCCTATACTCACTTTATCACCGAGTGACTGATACTCTCTTTATCAACGAGCGTCGAATACTCTATTTATCATCGCGTGTCCGCTACTCTCTTTATCACCGAGTGTCTGCTACTCTCTTAATCACCGAATGTCCGATACTCTCTTTATCACAGAGTGACTGATACTCTCTTTATCACCGAGTGTCCGATACTCTCTTTATGACCGAGTGACTGATACTCTCTTTATCACCGAGTGTCTGATACTCACTTTATCACTGTGTGACTGATACTCTCTTTATCACCGAGCATTGAAAACTCTATTTATCATCGAGTGTCCGCTACTCTCTTTATCACCGAGTGTCTGCTACTCTCTTTATCACCGAGTGACCGATACTTTCTTTATCACAAAGTGACTAATATTCACTTTATCACCGAGTGACCGATACTCCCTTTATCACCGAGCGTCCGATACTCTCTTTATCACCGAGTGACCGATACACTCTTTATCACCGAGTGTCCAATACTCTATTTATCACCGAGTGAATGATTCTCACTTTATCACCGAGTGAATGATTCTCTCTTCATCACCGAGTGTCCGCTACTCTCTTTATCACCGAGTGTCTGCTACTCTCTTTATCACCGAATGTCCAATACTCTCTTTATCACCGAGTGACCGATACTTTCTTTATCACAAAGTGACTGATACTCACTTTATCACCGAGTGACTGATACTCCCTTTATCACTGAGTGTCCGATACTCTCTTTATCACAGAGTGACTGATACTCTCTTTATCACCGAGTGTCCGATACTCTTTTATGACCGAGTGACTGATACTCTCTTTATCACCGAGTGTCTGATACTCACTTTATCACCGTGAGACTGATACTCTCTTTATCACCGTGTCCTATACTCACTTTATCACCGAGTGACTGATACTCTCTTTATCAACGAGCGTCGAATACTCTATTTATCATCCCGTGTCCGCTACTCTCTTTATCACCGAGTGTCTGCTACTCTCTTAATCACCGAATGTCCGATACTCTCTTTATCACAGAGTGACTGATACTCTCTTTATCACCGAGTGTCCGATACTCTCTTTATGACCGAGTGACTGATACTCTCTTTATCACCGAGTGTCTGATACTCACTTTATCACTGTGTGACTGATACTCTCTTTATCACCGAGCATTGAAAACTCTATTTATCATCGAGTGTCCGCTACTCTCTTTATCACCGAGTGTCTGCTACTCTCTTTATCACCGAATGTCCAATACTCTCTTTATCACCGAGTGACCGATACTTTCTTTATCACAAAGTGACTAATATTCACTTTATCACCGAGTGACCGATACTCCCTTTATCACCGAGCGTCCGATACTCTCTTTATCACCGAGTGACCGATACACTCTTTATCACCGAGTGTCCAATACTCTATTTATCACCGAGTGAATGATTCTCACTTTATCACCGAGTGACTGATTCTCTCTTCATCACCGAGTGTCCGCTACTCTCTTTATCACCGAGTGTCTGCTACTCTCTTTATCACCGAATGTCCAATACTCTCTTTATCACCGAGTGACCGATACTTTCTTTATCACAAGTGACTGATACTCACTTTATCACCGAGTGACTGATACTCCCTTTATCACTGAGTGTCCGATACTCTCTTTATCACAGAGTGACTGATACTCTCTTTATCACCGAGTGTCCGATACTCTTTTATGACCGAGTGACTGATACTCTCTTTATCACCGAGTGTCTGATACTCACTTTATCACCGTGAGACTGATACTCTCTTTATCACCGAGCGTCGAAAACTCTATTTATCATCAAGTGTCCGCTACTCTCTTTATCACCGAGTGTCTGCTACTCTCTTTATCACCGAATGTACAATACTCTCTTTATCACCGAGTGACCGATACTTTCTTTATCACAAAGTGACTGATACTCTCTTTAACACCGAGTGTCCGATACTCTCTTTATGACCGAGTGACTGATACTCTCTTTATCACCCAGTGTCCGATACTCTCTTTATCACTGAGTGTCTGATACTCTCTTTATCACCAAGTCACCGATACTCTGTTCATCATCGTGTGTCCGATCCACTTTATCTCCGAGTGTCTGCTACTCTTGTTATCACTGAGTGTCCGATACTCTGTTCATCATCGAGTATCCGAAACTCTCTTTATCACCGTGTCTGCTACTCTCTTTATCACCGAGTGTCTGATACTCTCTTTATCACCAAGTCACCGATACTCTGTTCATCATCGTGTGTCCGATCCACTTTATCTCCGAGTGTCTGCTACTCTTGTTATCACCGAGTGTCCGATACTCTGTTCATCATCGAGTATCCAACACTCTCTTTATCTCCGAGTGTCTGCTACTCTTGTTATCACTGAGTGTCCGATACTCTGTTCATCATCGAGTATCCGATACTCTCTTTATCACCGTGTCTGCTACTCTCTTTATCACTGAGTGTCCGATACTCTCTTTATCACCAAGTGACCGATTCACTCTTCATCACCGATTGTCCGCTACTCTCTTTATCACCAAGTGTCCTATACTCACTTTATCACCGAGTGACTGATACTCTCTTTATCAACGAGTGTCGAATACTCTATTTATCATCGCGTGTCCGCTACTCTCTTTATCACCGAGTGTCTGCTACTCTCTTAATCACCGAATGTCCAATACTCTCTATATCACCGAGTGTCCGATACTCTCTTTATCACAGAGTGACTGATACTCTCTTTATCACCGAGTGTCCGATACTCTCTTTATGACCGAGTGACTGATACTCTCTTTATCACCGAGTGTCTGATACTCACTTCATCACTGTGTGACTGATACTCTCTTTATCACCAAGCATTGAAAACTATTTATCATCGAGTGTCCGCTACTCTCTTTATCACCGATTGTCTGCTACTCTCTTTATCACCGAATGTCCAATACTCTCTTTAGCACCGAGTGACCTATACTTTCTTTATCACAAAATGACTGATACTCACATTATCACCGAGTGACTGATACTCTCTTTATCACCGAGTGTCCGATACTCTCTTTATAACTGAGTGTCCAATACACTCTTTATCAGCAAGTGAACGATACTCTCTTCATCACCGAGTGTCCGCTACTCTCTTTATCACCGAGTGTCCGATACTCTCTTTATCACCGAGTGTCTGATACTCTCTTTATCACCAAGTCACCGAGACTCTATTCATCATCGAGTGTCCGATCCACTTCATCTCCGAGTGTCTGCTACTCTTGTTATCACTGAGCTTCCGATACTCTGTTCATCATCGAGTATCCGATACTCTCTTTATCACTGAGTGTCCGATCCTCTCTTTATCACCAAGTGACCGATTCTCTCTTCATCACCGATTGTCTGCTACTCTCTTTATCACTGAGTGTCCGATACTCTCTTTATCACTGAGTGTCTGATACTCTCTTTATCACCAAGTCACCGATATTCTGTTCATCATCGAGTGTCCGATCCACTTTATCTCCGAGTGTCTGCTACTCTTGTTATCACTGAGAGTCCGATACTCTGTTCATCATCGAGTATCCGATACTCTCTTTATCACCGTGTCTGCTACTCTCTTTATCACTGAGTGTCCGATACTCTCTTTATCACCAAGTGACCGATTCACTCTTCATCACCGATTGTCCGCTACTCTCTTTATCACCAAGTGTCCTATACTCACTTTATCACCGAGTGACTGATACTCTCTTTATCAACGAGTGTCGAATACTCTATTTATCATCGCGTGTCCGCTACTCTCTTTATCACCGAGTGTCTGCTACTCTCTTAATCACCGAATGTCCAATACTCTCTATATCACCGAGTGTCCGATACTCTCTTTATCACAGAGTGACTGATACTCTCTTTATCACCGAGTGTCCGATACTCTCTTTATGACCGAGTGACTGATACTCTATCACCGAGTGTCTGATACTCACTTTATCACTGTGTGACTGATACTCTCTTTATCACCAAGCATTGAAAACTATTTATCATCGAGTGTCCGCTACTCTCTTTATCACCGATTGTCTGCTAATCTCTTTATCACCGAATGTCCAATACTCTCTTTATCACCGAGTGACCGATACATTCTTTATCACAAAGTGACTAATACTCACTTTATCACCGAGTGACCGATACTCCCTTTATCACCGAGCGGCCGATACTCTCTTTATCACCGAGTGACCGATACACTCTTTATCACCGAGTGTCCAATACTCTATTTATCACCGAGTAAATGATTCTCACTTTATCACCGAGTGACTGATTCTCTCTTCATCACCGAGTGTCCGCTAATCTCTTTATCACCGAGTGTCCGATACTCTCTTTATCACCGAGTGACCGATACTCTCCTTATCACCGAGTGACCGAGACTCTCTTTATCACTGAGTGTCCGATACTCTCTTTATCACCGAGTGTCCGATACTCACTTTATCACTGATTGTCCGATACTCTCTTTATCACCCAGTGTCCGATACCCTCTTTATCACTGAGTGTCCGATACTCTCTTTATCACCGAGTGTCTGATACTCTCTTTATCACCAAGTCACCGATATTCTGTTCATCATCGAGTGTCCGATCCACTTTATCTCTGAGTGTCTGCTACTCTTGTTATCACCGAGTGTCCGATACTCTGTTCATCATCGAGTATCCAATACTCTCTTTATCACCGAGTGTCCGAGACTCTCTTTATCACCGAGTTTCTGGTACTCTCTTTATCACCGAATCTCCAATACTCTCTTTAGCACCGAGTGACCTATACTTTCTTTATCACAAAATGACTGATACTCACTTTATCACCGAGTGACTGATACTCTCTTTATCACTGAGTGTCCGATACTCTCTTTATAACTGAGTGTCCGATACACTCTTTATCAGCAAGTGAACGATACTCTCTTCATCACCGAGTGTCCGATACTCTGTTTATCACCGAGTGTGCGATAATCTCTTTACCACCGAGTGACCGATACTCTCCTTATCACCGAGTGTCCGAGACTCTCTTTATCACCGAGTTACTGATACTCTCTTTATCACCGAGTGTCCGATACTCTCTTTATCACCGAGTGTCCGATACTCTCTTTATCACCGAGTGTCCGATACTCTCTTTATCACCGAGTGTCTGATACTCTCTTTATCACCAAGTCACCGAGACTCTATTCATCATCGAGTGTCCGATCCACTTCATCTCCGAGTGTCTGCTACTCTTGTTATCACTGAGCTTCCGATACTCTGTTCATCATCGAGTATCCGATACTCTCTTTATCACTGAGTGTCCGATCCTCTCTTTATCACCAAGTGACCGATTCTCTCTTCATCACCGATTGTCTGCTACTCTCTTTATCACTGAGTGTCCGATACTCTCTTTATCACTGAGTGTCTGATACTCTCTTTATCACCAAGTCACCGATATTCTGTTCATCATCGAGTGTCCGATCCACTTTATCTCCGAGTGTCTGCTACTCTTGTTATCACTGAGAGTCCGATACTCTGTTCATCATCGAGTATCCGATACTCTCTTTATCACCGTGTCTGCTACTCTCTTTATCACTGAGTGTCCGATACTCTCTTTATCACCAAGTGACCGATTCACTCTTCATCACCGATTGTCCGCTACTCTCTTTATCACCAAGTGTCCTATACTCACTTTATCACCGAGTGACTGATACTCTCTTTATCAACGAGTGTCGAATACTCTATTTATCATCGCGTGTCCGCTACTCTCTTTATCACCGAGTGTCTGCTACTCTCTTAATCACCGAATGTCCAATACTCTCTATATCACCGAGTGTCCGATACTCTCTTTATCACAGAGTGACTGATACTCTCTTTATCACCGAGTGTCCGATACTCTCTTTATGACCGAGTGACTGATACTCTATCACCGAGTGTCTGATACTCACTTTATCACTGTGTGACTGATACTCTCTTTATCACCAAGCATTGAAAACTATTTATCATCGAGTGTCCGCTACTCTCTTTATCACCGATTGTCTGCTAATCTCTTTATCACCGAATGTCCAATACTCTCTTTATCACCGAGTGACCGATACATTCTTTATCACAAAGTGACTAATACTCACTTTATCACCGAGTGACCGATACTCCCTTTATCACCGAGCGGCCGATACTCTCTTTATCACCGAGTGACCGATACACTCTTTATCACCGAGTGTCCAATACTCTATTTATCACCGAGTAAATGATTCTCACTTTATCACCGAGTGACTGATTCTCTCTTCATCACCGAGTGTCCGCTAATCTCTTTATCACCGAGTGTCCGATACTCTCTTTATCACCGAGTGACCGATACTCTCCTTATCACCGAGTGACCGAGACTCTCTTTATCACTGAGTGTCCGATACTCTCTTTATCACCGAGTGTCCGATACTCACTTTATCACTGATTGTCCGATACTCTCTTTATCACCCAGTGTCCGATACCCTCTTTATCACTGAGTGTCCGATACTCTCTTTATCACCGAGTGTCTGATACTCTCTTTATCACCAAGTCACCGATATTCTGTTCATCATCGAGTGTCCGATCCACTTTATCTCTGAGTGTCTGCTACTCTTGTTATCACCGAGTGTCCGATACTCTGTTCATCATCGAGTATCCAATACTCTCTTTATCACCGAGTGTCCGAGACTCTCTTTATCACCGAGTTTCTGGTACTCTCTTTATCACCGAATCTCCAATACTCTCTTTAGCACCGAGTGACCTATACTTTCTTTATCACAAAATGACTGATACTCACTTTATCACCGAGTGACTGATACTCTCTTTATCACTGAGTGTCCGATACTCTCTTTATAACTGAGTGTCCGATACACTCTTTATCAGCAAGTGAACGATACTCTCTTCATCACCGAGTGTCCGATACTCTGTTTATCACCGAGTGTGCGATAATCTCTTTACCACCGAGTGACCGATACTCTCCTTATCACCGAGTGTCCGAGACTCTCTTTATCACCGAGTTACTGATACTCTCTTTATCACCGAGTGTCCGATACTCTCTTTATCACCGAGTGTCCGATACTCTCTTTATCACCGAGTGTCCGATACTCTCTTTATCGCTGAGTGTCCGATACTCTCTTTATAACCAAGTGTCTGATACTCTCTTTATCACTGAGTGACCAATAATCTCTTTATCACCGAGTGTCCGATACTCTCTTTATCACTGATTGTCCGATACTCTATTTATCACCCAGTGTCCGATACCCTCTTTATCACCGAGTATCTGATACTCTCTTTATCACTGAGTGTCCGATACTCTCTTTATCACCGAGTGTCTGATACTCTCTTTATCACCAAGTCACCGAGACTCTGTTCATCATCGAGTGTCCGATCCACTTCATCTCCGAGTGTCTGCTACTCTTGTTATCACTGAGTTTCCGATACTCTGTTCATCATCGAGTATCCGATACTCTCTTTATCACCGAGTGTCCTATACTCTCTTTATCACTGAGTGTCCGATCCTCTCTTTATCACCAAGTGACCGATTCTCTCTTCATCACCGATTGTATGCTACTCTCTTTATCACCAATTGTCTGCTACTCTCTTTATTATAGAGTGTCCGATACACTCTTTATCACCGAGTGACTGATACTCACTTTATCACCGAGTGACTGATATTCTCTTTATCACCGAGTGTCCGATACTCTCTTTATCACAGTGACTGATACTCTCTTTATCACCGAGTGTCCGATACTCTCTTTATCACCAAGTGACTGATACTCTCTTTATCACCGAGTGTCTCATACTCACTTTATCACCGAGTGACTGATGCTCTCTTTATCACCGAGCGTCGAATACTCTATTTATCATCGAGTGTCCGCTACTCTCTTTATCACCGAGTGTCTGCTACTCTCTTTATCACCGAATGTCCAATACTCTCTTTATCACCGAGTGACCGATACTTTCTTTATCACAAAGTGACTGATACTCACTTTATCACCGTGACTGATACTCCCTTTATCACCGAGTGTCTGATACTCTCTTTATCAATGAGTAACCGATACACTCTTTATCACCGAGTGTCCGATACTCTATTTATCACCGAGTGACTGATACTCATTTTATCACCGAGTGACTGTTCCTCTCTTTATCACCGAGTGTCCGATACTCTCTTTATCACCAAGTGACCGATACTCTGTTCATCATCGAGTGTCCGATCCTCTGTTTATCACCGTGTCTGCTACTCTGTATCACTGAGTGTCCGATACTCTCTTTATCTCCGAGTGCCCGATACGCTCTTTATCAGCAAGTGAATGATACTCTCTTCATCACCGAGTGTCCGCTAATCTCTTTATCACCGAGTGTCCGATACTCTCTTTATCACCGAGTGACCGATACTCTCTTTATCACTGAGTGACCGATACTCTCCTTATCACCGAGTGTCCGATACTCTCTTTAACACCGAGTGACCGATACTCTCTTTATCACCGAGTGACCGATACTCTCCTTATCACCGAGTGTCTGCTACTCTCTTTATCACCGAGTGTCTGCTGCTCTCTTTATCACCGAATGTCCAATACTCTCTTTATCAACGAGTGACCGATACTTTCTTTATCACAAAGTGACTGATACTCACTTTATCACCGAGTAACCGATACTCCCTTTATCACCGAATGTCCGATACTCTCTTAATCACCGAGTGTCCGATACACTCTTTATCACCGAGTATCGAATACTCTATTTATCACCGAGTGACTGATACTCACTTTATCACCGAGTGACTGATACTCTCTTTATCACCGAGTGTCCGATACTCTCTTTATCACAGTGATTGATACTCTCTTTATCACCGAGTGTCCGATACTCTCTTTATCACCAAGTGACTGATACTCTCTTTATCACCGAGTGTCTGATACTCACTTTATCACCGAGTGACTGATGCTCTCTTTATCACCGAGCGTCGAATACTCTATTTATCATCGAGTGTCCGCTACTCTCTTTATCACCGAGTGTCTGCTACTCTCTTTATCACCGAATGTCCAATACTCTCTTTATCACCGAGTGACCGATACTTTCTTTATCACAAAGTGACTGATACTCACTTTATCACCGTGACTGATACTCCCTTTATCACCGAGTGTCTGATACTCTCTTTATCAATGAGTAACCGATACACTCTTTATCACCGAGTGCCCGATACGCTCTTTATCAGCAAGTGAATGATACTCTCTTCATCACCGAGTGTCCGCTACTCTCTTTATCACCGAGTGTCCGATACTCTCTTTATCACCGAGTGACCGATACTCTCTTTATCACTGAGTGACCGATACTCTCCTTATCACCGAGTGTCCGATACTCTCTTTATCACCGAGTGACCGATACTCTCTTTATCACCGAGTGACCGATACTCTCCTTATCACCGAGTGTCTGCTACTCTCTTTATCACCGAGTGTCTGCTACTCTCTTTATCACCGAATGTCCAATACTCACTTTATCACCGAGTGACCGATACTCCCTTTATCACCGAGTGTCCGATACTCTCTTAATCACCGAGTGTCCGATACACTCTTTATCACCGAGTGACTGATACTCTCTTTATCACCAAGTGACCGATACTCTGTTCATCATCGAGTGTCTGATCCTCTGTTTATCACCGTGTCTGCTACTCTCTGTATCACCGAGTGTCCGCTACTCTCTTTATCACTGATTGTCCGATACTCTCTTTATCACCCAGTGTCCGATACTCTCTTTATCACTGAGTGTCCGATACTCTCTTTATCACCGAGTGTCTGATACTCCCTTTATCACCAAGTCACCGATACTCTGTTCATCATCGAGTGTCCGATCCACTTTATCTCCGAGTGTCTGCTACTCTTGTTATCACTGAGTGTCCGATACTCTGTTCATCATCGAGTATCCGATACTCTCTTTATCACCGTGTCTGCTACTCTCTTTATCACTGAGTGTCCGATACTCTCTTTATCACCAAGTGACCGATTCACTCTTCATCACCGATTGTCCGCTACTCTCTTTATCACCAAGTGTCCTATACTCACTTTATTACCGAGTGACTGATACTCTCTTTATCAACGAGCGTCGAATACTCTATTTATCATCGCGTGTCCGCTACTCTCTTTATTACCGAGTGTCTGCTACTCTCTTAATCCCCGAATGTCCAATACTCTCTTTATCACTGAGTGTCCGATACTCTCTTTATCACAGAGTGACTGATACTCTCTTTATCACCGAGAGTCCGATACTCTCTTTATGACCGAGTGACTGATACTCTCTTTATCACCGAGTGTCTGATACTCACTTTATCACTGTGTGACTGATACTCTCTTTATCACCGAGCATTGAAAACTCTATTTATCATCGAGTGTCCGCTACTCTCTTTATCACCGATTGACCGAGACTCTCTTTATCACTGATTGTCCGATACTCTCTTTATCACCGAGTGTCTGATACTCTCTTTATCACTGAGTGTCTGATAATCTGTTTATCACCAAGTCACCGATATTCTGTTCATCATCGAGTGTCCGATCCACTTTATCTCCGAGTGCCTGCTACTCTTGTTATCACCGAGTGTCCGATACTCTGTTCATCATCGAGTATCCGAAACTCTCTTTATCACTGAGTGTCCGATACGCTCTTTATCACCAAGTGACAGATTCTCTCTTCATCACCGATTGTCCGCTAATCTCTCTATCACCAAGTGTCCTATACTCACTTTATCACTGAGTGACTGATACTCTCTTTATCACCGAGTGTCTGATACTCACTTTATCACTTTGTGACTGATACTCTCTTTATCACCGAGCATTGAAAACTCTATTTATCATCGAGTGTCCGCTACTCTCTTTATCACCGATTGACCGAGACTCTCTTTATCACTGATTGTCCGATACTCTCTTTATCACCGAGTGTCTGATACTCTCTTTATCACTGAGTGTCTGATAATCTGTTTATCACCAAGTCACCGATATTCTGTTCATCATCGAGTGTCCGATCCACTTTATCTCCGAGTGCCTGCTACTCTTGTTATCACCGAGTGTCCGATACTCTGTTCATCATCGAGTATCCGAAACTCTCTTTATCACTGAGTGTCCGATACGCTCTTTATCACCAAGTGACAGATTCTCTCTTCATCACCGATTGTCCGCTAATCTCTCTATCACCAAGTGTCCTATACTCACTTTATCACTGAGTGACTGATACTCTCTTTATCAACGAGCGTCGAAAACTCTATTTATCATCGCGTGTCCGCTACTCTCTTTATCACCGAGTGTCTGCTACTCTCTTAATCACCGAATGTCCAATACTCTCTTTATCACCGAGTGACCGATACTCTCCTTATCACAGAGTGACTGATACTCTCTTTATCACCGAATGTCCAATACTCTCTTTATCACCGAGTGTCCGATACTCTCTTTATCACAGAGTGACTGATACTCTCTTTATCACCGAGTGTCTGATACTCACTTTATCACCGTGTGACTGATACTCTCTTTATCACCGAGCATTGAAAACTCTATTTATCACCGAGTGTCTGCTACTCTCTTTATCATCGAATGTCCAATACTCTCTTTATCACCGAGTGACCGATACTTTCTTTATCACAAAGTGACTAATACTCACTTTATCACCGAGTGACCGATACTCCCTTTATCACCGAGTGTCCGATACTCTCTTTATCACCGAGTGACCGATACACTCTTTATCACCGAGTGTCCAATACTCTATTTATCACCGAGTGACTGATTCTCACTTTATCACCGAGTGACTGATACTCTCTTTATCACCGAGTGTTCGATACTCTCTTTATCACCAAGTGACCGATACTCTCTTTATCACCGAGTGACCGATACTCGCTTTATCACCAAGTGACCGATACTCTGTTCATCATCGAGTGTCCGATCCTCTGTTTATCACCGAGTCTGCTACTCTCTGTATCACTGAGTGTCCGATACTCTCTTTATCACCGAGTGTCCGATACGCTCTTTATCAGCAAGTGAACGATACTTTCTTCATCACCGAGTGTCCGCTACACTCTTTATCACCGAGTGTCTGATACTCTCGTTATCACCGAGTGACCGATACTCTCCTTATCACCGAGTGACCGAGACTCTCTTTATCACTGAGTGTCCGATACTCTCTTTATCACCGAGTGTCTGATACTCTCTTTATCACTGATTGTCCGATACTCTCTTTATCACCCAGTGTCCGATACCCTCTTTATCACTGAGTGTCCGATACTCTCTTTATCACCGTGTCTGATACTCTCTTTATTACCAAGTCACCGATATTCTGTTCATCATCGAGTGTCCGATCCACTTTATCTCCGAGTGTCTGCTACTCTTGTTATCACCGAGTGTCCGATACTCTGTTCATCATCGAGTATCCAACACTCTCTTTATCACCGAGTGTCCGAGACTCTCTTTATCACCGAATCTCCAATACTCTCTTTAGCACCGAGTGACCTATACTTTCTTTATCACAAAATGACTGATACTCACTTTATCACCGAGTGACTGATACTCTCTTTATCACCGAGTGTCCGATACTCTCTTTATAACTGAGTGTCCAATACACTCTTTATCAGCAAGTGAACGATACTCTCTTCATCACCGAGTGTCCGCTACTCTCTTTATCACCGAGTGTCCGATACTCTCTTTATCACCGAGTGTGCGATACTCTCTTTATCACCGAGTGACCGATACTCTCCTTATCACCGAGTGTCCGAGACTCTCTTTATCACCGAGCTACTGATACTCTCTTTATCACCGAGTGTCCGATACTCTCTTTATCACCGAGTGTCCGATACTCTCTTTATCACCGAGTGTCCGATACTCTCTTTATCGCTGAGTGTCCGATACTCTCTTTATCACCAAGTGACCGATTCTCTCTTCATCACCGATTGTCCGCTACTCTCTTTATCACCGATTGTCTGCTACTCTCTTTATTACCGAGTGTCCGATACACTCTTTATCACCGAGTGACTGATACTCACTTTATCACCGAGTGACTGATACTCTCTTTATCACCGAGTGTCCGATACTCTCTTTATCACAGTGACTGATACTCTCTGTATCACCGAGTGTCCGATACTCTCTTTATCACCAAGTGACTGATACTCACTTTATCACCGAGTGACTGATGCTCTCTTTATCACCGAGCGTCGAATACTCTATTTATCATCGAGTGTCCTCTACTCTCTTTATCACCGAGTGTCTGCTACTCTCTTTATCACCGAATGTCCAATACTCTCTTTAACACCGAGTGACCGATACTTTCTTTATCACAAAGTGACTGATACTCACTTTATCGCCGAGTGTCTGATACTCTCTTTTTCAACGAGTAACCGATACTCTCTTTATCACCGAGTGTCTGCTACTCTCTTAATCACCGAATGTCCAATACTCTCTTTATCACCGAGTGTCCGATACTCTCTTTATCACAGACTGATACTCTCTTTATCACCGAGTGTCTGATACTCACTTTATCACCGTGTGACTGATACTCTCTTTATCACCGAGCATTGAAAACTCTATTTATCATCGAGTGTCCGCTACTCTCTTTATCACCGAGTGTCTGCTACTCTCTTTATCATCGAATGTCCAATACTCTCTTTATCACCGAGTGACCGATACTCCCTTTATCACCGAGTGTCCGATACTCTCCTTATCACCGAGTGACCAATACACTCTTTATCACCGAGTGTCCAATACTCTATTTATCACCGAGTGACTGATTCTCACTTTATCACCGAGTGACTGATACTCTCTTTATCACCGAGTGTCCGATACTCTCTTTATCACCAAGTGACCGATACTCTGTTCATCATCGAATGTCCGATCCTCTGTTTATCACCGAGTCTGCTACTCTCTGTATCACTGAGTGTCCGATACTCTCTTTATCACCGAGTGTCCGATACGCTCTTTATCAGCAAGTGAACGATCCTTTCTTCATCACCGAGTGTCCGCTACTCTCTTTATCACCGAGTGTCTGATACTCTCTTTATCACCGAGTGACCGATACTCTCCATATCACCGAGTGACCGAGACTCTATTTATCACTGAGTGTCCGATACTCTCTTTATCACCGAGTGTCCGATACTCTCTTTATCACTGATTGTCCGATACTCTCTTTATCACCCAGTGTCCGATACCCTCTTTATCACTGAGTGTCCGATACTCTCTTTATCACCGAGTGTCTGATACTCTCTTTATTACCAAGTCACCGATATTCTGTTCATCATCGAGTGTACGATCCACTTTATCTCCGAGTGTCTGCTACTCTTGTTATCACCGAGTGTCCGAGACTCTCTTTATCACCGAATCTCCAATATTCTCTTTAGCACCGAGTGACCTATACTTTCTTTATCACAAAATGACTGATACTCACTTTATCACCGAGTGACTGATACTCTCTTTATCACCGAGTGTCCGATACTCTCTTTATAACTGAGTGTCCAATACACTCTTTATCACCGAGTGACTGATACTCTCTTTATCACCGAGTGTCCGATACTCTCTTTATAACTGAGTGTCCAATACACTCTTTATCAGCAAGTGAATGATACTCTCTTCATCACCGAGTGTTCGCTACTCTCTTTATCACCGAGTGTCCGATACTCTCTTTATCACCGAGTGTGCGATACTCTCTTTATCACCGAGTGACCGATACTCTCCTTATCACCGAGTGTCCGATACTCTCTTTATCACCGAGTGTCCGATACTCTCTTTATCACCGAGTGTCCGATACTCTCTTTATCGCTGAGTGTCCGATACTCTCTTTATCACCAAGTGACTGATTCTCTCTTCATCACCGATTGTCCGCTATTCTCTTTATCACCGATTGTCTGCTACTCTCTTTATTACCGAGTGTCCGATACACTCTTTATCACCGAGTGACTGATACTCACTTTATCACCGAGTGACTGATACTCTCTTTATCACCGAGTGACTGATACTCTCTTTATCACCGAGTGTCCGATACTCTCTTTATCACCAAGTGACTGATACTCACTTTATCACCGAGTGACTGATGCTCTCTTTATCACCGAGCGTCGAATACTCTATTTATCATCGAGTGTCCGCTACTCTCTTTATCACCGATTGTCTGCTACTCTCTTTATTACCGAGTGTCCGATACACTCTTTATCACCGAGTGACTGATACTCACTTTATCACCGAGTGTCTGATACTCTCTTTATCACCGAGTGTCCGATACTCTCTTTATCACAGTGACTGATACTCTCTTTATCACCGAGTGTCCGATACTCTCTTTATCACCAAGTGACTGATACTCTCTTTATCACCGTGTCTGATACTCACTTCATCACCGAGTGACTGATGCTCTCTTTATCACCGAGCGTCGAATACTCTATTTATCATCGAGTGTCCGCTACTCTCTTTATCACCGAGTGTCTGCTACTCTCTTTATCACCGAATGTCCAATACTCTCTTTATCACCGAGTGACCGATACTTTCTTTATCACAAAGTGACTGATACTCTCTTTATCACCAAGTGTCCTATACTCACTTTATTACCGAGTGACTGATACTCTCTTTATCAACGAGCGTCGAATACTCTATTTATCATCGCGTGTCCGCTACTCTCTTTATCACCGAGTGTCTGCTACTCTCTTAATCCCCGAATGTCCAATACTCTCTTTATCACCGAGTGTCCGATACTCTCTTTATCACAGAGTGACTGATACTCTCTTTATCACCGAGTGTCCGATACTCTCTTTATGACCGAGTGACTGATACTCTCTTTATCACCGAGTGTCTGATACTCACTTTATCACTGTGTGACTGATACTCTCTTTATCACCGAGCATTGAAAACTCTATTTATCATCGAGTGTCCGCTACTCTCTTTATCACCGATTGACCGAGACTCTCTTTATCACTGATTGTCCGATACTCTCTTTATCACCGAGTGTCTGATACTCTCTTTATCACTGAGTGTCTGATAATCTGTTTATCACCAAGTCACCGATATTCTGTTCATCATCGAGTGTCCGATCCACTTTATCTCCGAGTGCCTGCTACTCTTGTTATCACCGAGTGTCCGATACTCTGTTCATCGAGTATCCGAAACTCTCTTTATCACTGAGTGTCCGATACGCTCTTTATCACCAAGTGACAGATTCTCTCTTCATCACCGATTGTCCGCTAATCTCTCTATCACCAAGTGTCCTATACTCACTTTATCACTGAGTGACTGATACTCTCTTTATCAACGAGTGTCGAAAACTCTATTTATCATCGCGTGTCCGCTACTCTCTTTACCACCGAGTGTCTGCTACTCTCTTAATCACCGAATGTCCAATACTCTCTTTATCACCGAGTGTCCAATACTCTCTTTATCACCAAGTGACCGATACTCTGTTCATCATCGAGTGTCCGATCCTCTGTTTATCACCGAGTCTGCTACTCTCTGTATCACTGAGTGTCCGATACTCTCTTTATCACCGAGTGTCCGATACGCTCTTTATCAGCAAGTGAACGATACTTTCTTCATCACCGAGTGTCCGCTACTCTCTTTATCACCGAGTGTCTGATACTCTCGTTATCACCGAGTGACCGATACTCTCCTTATCACCGAGTGACCGAGACTCTCCATATCACCGAGTGACCGAGACTCTATTTATCACTGAGTGTCCGATACTCTCTTTATCACCGAGTGTCCGATACTCTCTTTATCACTGATTGTCCGATACTCTCTTTATCACCCAGTGTCCGATACCCTCTTTATCACTGAGTGTCCGATACTCTCTTTATCACCGAGTGTCTGATACTCTCTTTATTACCAAGTCACCGATATTCTGTTCATCATCGAGTGTCCGATCCACTTTATCTCCGAGTGTCTGCTACTCTTGTTATCACCGAGTGTCCGAGACTCTCTTTATCACCGAATCTCCAATATTCTCTTTAGCACCGAGTGACCTATACTTTCTTTATCACAAAATGACTGATACTCTCTTTATCACCGAGTGACTGATACTCTCTTTATCACCGAGTGTCCGATACTCTCTTTATAACTGAGTGTCCAATACACTCTTTATCAGCAAGTGAACGATACTCTCTTCATCACCGAGTGTTCGCTACTCTCTTTATCACCGAGTGTCCGATACTCTCTTTATCACCGAGTGTGCGATACTCTCTTTATCACCGAGTGACCGATACTCTCCTTATCACCGAGTGTCCGAGACTCTCTTTATCACTGAGTTACTGATACTCTCTTTATCACCGAGTGTCCGATACTCTCTTTATCACCGAGTGTCCGATACTCTCTTTATCACCGAGTGTCCGATACTCTCTTTATCGCAGAGTGTCCGATACTCTCTTTATCACCAAGTGACTGATTCTCTCTTCATCACCGATTGTCCGCTACTCTCTTTATCACCGATTGTCTGCTACTCTCTTTATTACCGAGTGTCCGATACACTCTTTATCACCGAGTGACTGATACTCACTTTATCACCGAGTGACTGATACTCTCTTTATCACCGAGTGTCCGATACTCTCTTTATCACAGTGACTGATACTCTCTTTATCACCGAGTGTCCGATACTCTCTTTATCACCAAGTGACTGATACTCACTTTATCACCGAGTGACTGATGCTCTCTTTATCACCGAGCGTCGAATACTCTATTTATCATCGAGTGTCCGCTACTCTCTTTATCACCGATTGTCTGCTACTCTCTTTATTACCGAGTGTCCGATACACTCTTTATCACCGAGTGACTGATACTCACTTTATCACCGAGTGACTGATACTCTCTTTATCACCGAGTGTCCGATACTCTCTTTATCACAGTGACTGATACTCTCTTTATCACCGAGTGTCCGATACTCTCTTTATCACCAAGTGACTGATACTCTCTTTATCACCGTGTCTGATACTCACTTCATCACCGAGTGACTGATGCTCTCTTTATCACCGAGCGTCGAATACTCTATTTATCATCGAGTGTCCGCTACTCTCTTTATCACCGAGTGTCTGCTACTCTCTTTATCACCGAATGTCCAATACTCTCTTTATCACCGAGTGACCGATCCTTTCTTTATCACAAAGTGACTGATACTCTCTTTATCACCAAGTGTCCTATACTCACTTTATCACTGAGTGACTGATACTCTCTTTATCAACGAGCGTCGAATACTCTATTTATCATCGCGTGTCCGCTACTCTCTTTATCACCGATTGACCGATACTCTCTTTATCACCGAGTGTCTGATACTCTCTTTATCACTGAGTGTCTGATAATCTGTTTATCACCAAGTCACCGATATTCTGTTCATCATCGAGTGTCCGATCCACTTTATCTCCGAGTGCCTGCTACTCTTGTTATCACCGAGTGTCCGATACTCTGTTCATCGAGTATCCGAAACTCTCTTTATCACTGAGTGTCCGATACGCTCTTTATCACCAAGTGACAGATTCTCTCTTCATCACCGATTGTCCGCTAATCTCTCTATCACCAAGTGTCCTATACTCACTTTATCACTGAGTGACTGATACTCTCTTTATCAACGAGCGTCGAAAACTCTATTTATCATCGCGTGTCCGCTACTCTCTTTATCACCGAGTGTCTGCTACTCTCTTAATCACCGAATGTCCAATACTCTCTTTATCACCGAGTGTCCGATACTCTCTTTATCACAGAGTGACTGATACTCTCTTTATCACCGAGTGTCTGATACTCACTTTATCACCGTGTGACTGATACTCTCTTTATCACCGAGCATTGAAAACTCTATTTATCACCGAGTGTCTGCTACTCTCTTTATCATCGAATGTCCAATACTCTCTTTATCACCGAGTGACCGATACTTTCTTTATCACAAAGTGACTAATACTCACTTTATCACCGAGTGACCGATACTCCCTTTATCACCGAGTGTCCGATACTCTCTTTATGACCGAGTGACCGATACACTCTTTATCACCGAGTGTCCAATACTCTATTTATCACCGAGTGACTGATTCTCACTTTATCACCGAGTGACTGATACTCTCTTTATCACCGAGTGTTCGATACTCTCTTTATCACCAAGTGACCGATACTCTGTTCATCATCGAGTGTCTGATCCTCTGTTTATCACCGAGTCTGCTACTCTCTGTATCACCGAGTGTCCGATACTCTCTTTATCACCGAGTGTCCGATACTCTCTTTATCAGCAAGTGAATGATACTCTCTTCATCACCGAGTGTCCACTACTGTCTTTATCACCGAGTGTCCGATACTCTCTTTATCACCGAGTGACCGATACTCTCCTTATCACTGATTGTCCGATACTCTCTTTATCACCGAGTGTCTGATAATCTGTTTATCACCAAGTCACCGATATTCTGTTCATCATCGAGTGCCCGATCCACTTTATCTCCGAGTGCCTGCTACTCTTGTTATCACCGAGTGTCCGATACTCTGTTCATCATCGAGTATCCGAAACTCTCTTTATCACTGAGTGTCCGATACGCTCCTTATCACCAAGTGACAGATTCTCTCTTCATCACCGATTGTCCGCTAATCTCTCTATCACCAAGTGTCCTATACTCACTTTATCACTGAGTGACTGATACTCTCTTTATCAACGAGCGTCGAAAACTCTATTTATCATCGCGTGTCCGCTACTCTCTTTATCACCGTGTCTGCTACTCTCTTAATCACCGAATGTCCAATACTCTCTTTATCACCGAGTGTCCGATACTCTCCTTATCACAGAGTGACTGATACTCACTTTATCACCGTGTGACTGATACTCTCTTTATCACCGAGCATTGAAAACTCTATTTATCATCGAGTGTCCGCTACTCTCTTTATCACCGAGTGTCTGCTACTCTCTTTATCATCGAATGTCCAATACTCTCTTTATCACCGAGTGACCGATACTTTCTTTATCACAAAGTGACTAATACTCACTTTATCACCGAGTGACCGATACTCCCTTTATCACCGAGTGTCCGATACTCTCTTTATCACCGAGTGACCGATACACTCTTTATCACCGAGTGTCCAATACTCTATTTATCACCGAGTGACTGATTCTCACTTTATCACCGAGTGACTGATACTCTCTTTATCACCGAGTGTCCGATACTCTGTTCATCATCGAGTGTCCGATCCTCTGTTTATCACCGAGTCTGCTACTCTCTGTATCACTGAGTGTCCGATACTCTCTTTATCACCGAGTGTCCGATACGCTCTTTATCAGCAAGTGAACGATACTCTCTTCATCACCGAGTGTCTGATACTCTCTTTATCACCGAGTGACCGATACTCTCCTTATCACCGAGTGACCGAGACTCTCTTTATCACTGAGTGTCCGATACTCTCTTTATCACCGAGTGTCCGATACTCTCTTTATCACTGATTGTCCGATACTCTCTTTATCACCCAGTGTCCGATACCCTCTTTATCACTGAGTGTCCGATACTCTCTTTATCACCGAGTGTCTGATACTCTCTTTATTACCAAGTCACCGATATTCTGTTCATCATCGAGTGTCCGATCCACTTTATCTCCGAGTGTCTGCTACTCTTGTTATCACCTAGTGTCCGATACTCTGTTCATCATCGAGTATCCAACACTCTCTTTATCACCGAATCTCCAATACTCTCTTTAGCACCGAGTGACCTATACTTTCTTTATCACAAAATGACTGATACTCACTTTATCACCGAGTGACTGATACTCTCTTTATCACCGAGTGTCCGATACTCTCTTTATAACTGAGTGTCCAATACACTCTTTATCAGCAAGTGAACGATACTCTCTTCATCACCGAGTGTCCGCTACTCTCTTTATCACCGAGTGTCCGATACTCTCTTTATCACCGAGTGTGCGATACTCTCTTTATCACTGAGTGTCTGATAATCTGTTTATCACCAAGTCACCGATATTCTGTTCATCATCGAGTGCCCGATCCACTTTATCTCCGAGTGCCTGCTACTCTTGTTATCACCGAGTGTCCGATACTCTGTTCATCATCGAGTATCCGAAACTCTCTTTATCACTGAGTGTCCGATACGCTCCTTATCACCAAGTGACAGATTCTCTCTTCATCACCGATTGTCCGCTAATCTCTCTATCACCAAGTGTCCTATACTCCCTTTATCACTGAGTGACTGATACTCTCTTTATCAACGAGCGTCGAAAACTCTATTTATCATCGCGTGTCCGCTACTCTCTTTATCACCGTGTCTGCTACTCTCTTAATCACCGAATGTCCAATACTCTCTTTATCACCGAGTGTCCGATACTCTCCTTATCACAGAGTGACTGATACTCACTTTATCACCGTGTGACTGATACTCTCTTTATCACCGAGCATTGAAAACTCTATTTATCATCGAGTGTCCGCTACTCTCTTTATCACCGAGTGTCTGCTACTCTCTTTATCATCGAATGTCCAATACTCTCTTTATCACCGAGTGACCGATACTTTCTTTATCACAAAGTGACTAATACTCACTTTATCACCGAGTGACCGATACTCCCTTTATCACCGAGTGTCCGATACTCTCTTTATCACCGAGTGTCCAATACTCTATTTATCACCGAGTGACTGATTCTCACTTTATCACCGAGTGACTGATACTCTCTTTATCACCGAGTGTCCGATACTCTCTTTATCACCAAGTGACCGATACTCTGTTCATCATCGAGTGTCCGATCCTCTGTTTATCACCGAGTCTGCTACTCTCTGTATCACTGAGTGTCCGATACTCTCTTTATCACCGAGTGTCCGATACGCTCTTTATCAGCAAGTGAACGATACTCTCTTCATCACCGAGTGTCTGATACTCTCTTTATCACCGAGTGACCGATACTCTCCTTATCACCGAGTGACCGAGACTCTCTTTATCACTGAGTGTCCGATACTCTCTTTATCACCGAGTGTCCGATACTCTCTTTATCACTGATTGTCCGATACTCTCTTTATCACCGAGTGTCTGATACTCTCTTTATTACCAAGTCACCGATATTCTGTTCATCATCGAGTGTCCGATCCACTTTATCTCCGAGTGTCTGCTACTCTTGTTATCACCGAGTGTCCGATACTCTGTTCATCATCGAGTATCCAACACTCTCTTTATCACCGAATCTCCAATAGTCTCTTTAGCACCGAGTGACCTATACTTTCTTTATCACAAAATGACTGATACTCACTTTATCACCGAGTGACTGATACTCTCTTTATCACCGAGTGTCCGATACTCTCTTTATAACTGAGTGTCCAATACACTCTTTATCAGCAAGTGAACGATACTCTCTTCATCACCGAGTGTCCGCTACTCTCTTTATCACCGAGTGTCCGATACTCTCTTTATCACCGAGTGTGCGATACTCTCTTTATCACCGAGTGACCGATACTCTCCTTATCACCGAGTGTCCGAGACTCTCTTTAACACCGAGTGTCCGATACTCTCTTTATCGCTGAGTGTCCGATACTCTCTTTATCACCAAGTGACCGATTCTCTCTTCATCACCGATTGTCCGCTACTCTCTTTATCACCGATTGTCTGCTACTCTCTTTATTACCGAGTGTCCGATACACTCTTTATCACCGAGTGACTGATACTCACTTTATCACCGAGTGACTGATACTCTCTTTATAACTGAGTGTCCAATACACTCTTTATCACCAAGTGACCGATACTCTGTTCATCATCGAGTGTCCGATCCTCTGTTTATCACCGAGTCTGCTACTCTCTGTATCACTGAGTGTCCGATACTCTCTTTATCACCGAGTGTCCGATACGCTCTTTATCAGCAAGTGAACGATACTTTCTTCATCAGCGAGTGTCCGCTACTCTCTTTATCACCGAGTGTCTGATACTCTCGTTATCACCGAGTGACCGATACTCTCCTTATCACCGAGTGACCGAGACTCTCCATATCACCGAGTGACCGAGACTCTATTTATCACTGAGTGTCCGATACTCTCTTTATCACCGAGTGTCCGATACTCTCTTTATCACTGATTGTCCGATACTCTCTTTATCACCCAGTGTCCGATACCCTCTTTATCACTGAGTGTCCGATACTCTCTTTATCACCGAGTGTCTGATACTCTCTTTATTACCAAGTCACCGATATTCTGTTCATCATCGAGTGTCCGATCCACTTTATCTCCGAGTGTCTGCTACTCTTGTTATCACCGAGTGTCCGAGACTCTCTTTATCACCGAATCTCCAATATTCTCTTTAGCACCGAGTGACCTATACTTTCTTTATCACAAAATGACTGATACTCTCTTTATCACCGAGTGACTGATACTCTCTTTATCACCGAGTGTCCGATACTCTCTTTATAACTGAGTGTCCAATACACTCTTTATCAGCAACTGAACGATACTCTCTTCATCACCGAGTGTTCGCTACTCTCTTTATCACCGAGTGTCCGATACTCTCTTTATCACCGAGTGTGCGATACTCTCTTTATCACCGAGTGACCGATACTCTCCTTATCACCGAGTGTCCGAGACTCTCTTTATCACTGAGTTACTGATACTCACTTTATCACCGAGTGTCCGATACTCTCTTTATCACCGAGTGTCCGATACTCTCTTTATCACCGAGTGTCCGATACTCTCTTTATCGCTGAGTGTCCGATACTCTCTTTATCACCAAGTGACTGATTCTCTCTTCATCACCGATTGTCAGCTACTCTCTTTATCACCGATTGTCTGCTACTCTCTTTATTACCGAGTGTCCGATACACTCTTTATCACCGAGTGACTGATACTCACTTTATCACCGAGTGACTGATACTCTCTTTATCACCGAGTGTCCGATACTCTCTTTATCACAGTGACTGATACTCTCTTTATCACCGAGTGTCCGATACTCTCTTTATCACCAAGTGACTGATACTCTCTTTATCACCGTGTCTGATACTCACTTCATCACCGAGTGACTGATGCTCTCTTTATCACCGAGCGTCGAATACTCTATTTATCATCGAGTGTCCGCTACTCTCTTTATCACCGAGTGTCTGCTACTCTCTTTATCACCGAATGTCCAATACTCTCTTTATCACCGAGTGACCGATCCTTTCTTTATCACAAAGTGACTGATACTCTCTTTATCACCAAGTGTCCTATACTCACTTTATTACCGAGTGACTGATACTCTCTTATCAACGAGCGTCGAATACTCTATTTATCATCGCGTGTCCGCTACTCTCTTTATCACCGAGTGTCTGCTACTCTCTTAATCCCCGAATGTCCAATACTCTCTTTATCACTGAGTGTCCGATACTCTCTTTATCACAGAGTGACTGATACTCTCTTTATCACCGAGTGTCCGATACTCTCTTTATGACCGAGTGACTGATACTCTCTTTATCACCGAGTGTCTGATACTCACTTTATCACTGTGTGACTGATACTCTCTTTATCACCGAGCATTGAAAACTCTATTTATCATCGAGTGTCCGCTACTCTCTTTATCACCGATTGACCGAGACTCTCTTTATCACTGATTGTCCGATACTCTCTTTATCACCGAGTGTCTGATACTCTCTTTATCACTGAATGTCTGATAATCTGTTTATCACCAAGTCACCGATATTCTGTTCATCATCGAGTGTCCGATCCACTTTATCTCCGAGTGCCTGCTACTCTTGTTATCACCGAGTGTCCGATACTCTGTTCATCGAGTATCCGAAACTCTCTTTATCACTGAGTGTCCGATACGCTCTTTATCACCAAGTGACAGATTCTCTCTTCATCACCGATTGTCCGCTAATCTCTCTATCACCAAGTGTCCTATACTCACTTTATCACTGAGTGACTGATACTCTCTTTATCAACGAGCGTCGAAAACTCTATTTATCATCGCGTGTCCGCTACTCTCTTTATCACCGAGTGTCTGCTACTCTCTTAATCACCGAATGTCCAATACTCTCTTTATCACCGAGTGTCCGATACTCTCTTTATCACAGAGTGACTGATACTCTCTTTATCACCGAGTGTCTGATACTCACTTTATCACTGAGTGACTGATACTCTCTTTATCAACGAGCGTCGAAAACTCTATTTATCATCGCGTGTCCGCTACTCTCTTTATCACCGAGTGTCTGCTACTCTCTTTATCATCGAATGTCCAATACTCTCTTTATCACCGAGTGACCGATACTTTCTTTATCACAAAGTGACTAATACTCACTTTATCACCGAGTGACCGATACTCCCTTTATCACCGAGTGTCCGATACTCTCTTTATCACCGAGTGACCGATACACTCTTTATCACCGAGTGTCCAATACTCTATTTATCACCGAGTGACTGATTCTCACTTTATCACCGAGTGACTGATACTCTCTTTATCACCGAGTGTTCGATACTCTCTTTATCACCAAGTGACCGATACTCTGTTCATCATCGAGTGTCTGATCCTCTGTTTATCACCGAGTCTGCTACTCTCTGTATCACCGAGTGTCCGATACTCTCTTTATCACCGAGTGTCCGATACTCTCTTTATCAGCAAGTGAATGATACTCTCTTCATCACCGAGTGTCCACTACTCTCTTTATCACCGAGTGTGCGATACTCTCTTTATCACCGAGTGACCGATACTCTCCTTATCACCGAGTGTCCGAGACTCTCTTTAACACCGAGTGTCCGATACTCTCTTTATCGCTGAGTGTCCGATACTCTCTTTATCACCAAGTGACCGATTCTCTCTTCATCACCGATTGTCCGCTACTCTCTTTATCACCGATTGTCTGCTACTCTCTTTATTACCGAGTGTCCGATACACTCTTTATCACCGAGTGACTGATACTCACTTTATCACCGAGTGACTGATACTCTCTTTATCACCGAGTGTCCGATACTCTCTTTATCACAGTGACTGATACTCTCTTTATCACCGAGTGTCCGATACTCTCTTTATCACCAAGTGACTGATACTCACTTTATCACTGAGTGACTGATGCTCTCTTTATCACCGAGCGTCGAATACTCTATTTATCATCGAGTGTCCGCTACTCTCTTTATCACCGATTGTCTGCTACTCTCTTTATTACCGAGTGTCCGATACACTCTTTATCACCGAGTGACTGATACTCACTTTATCACCGAGTGACTGATACTCTCTTTATCACCGAGTGTCCGATACTCTCTTTATCACAGTGACTGATACTCTCTTTATCACCGAGTGTCTGATACTCACGTTATCACCGAGTGACTGATGCTCTCTTTATCACCGAGCGTCGAATACTCTATTTATCATCGAGTGTCCGCTACTCTCTTTATCACCGAGTGTCCAATACTCTCTTTATCACCGAGTGACAGATACTTTCTTTATCACAAAGTGACTGATACTCACTTTATCACCGAGTGACTGATACTCCCTTTATCACCGAGTGTCTGATACTCTCTTTATCAACGAGTAACCGATACACTCTTTATCACCGAGTGTCCGATACTCTATTTATCACCGAGTGACTGATACTCATTTTATCACCGAGTGACTGTTCCTCTCTTTATCACCGAGTGTCCGATACTCTCTTTATCACCAAGTGACCGATACTCTGTTCATCATCGAGTGTCCGGTCCTCCGTTTATCACCGTGTCTGCTACTCTCTGTATCACCGAGTGTCCGCTACTCTCTTTATCACCGAGTGTCCGATACTCTCTTTCTCACCGAGTGACCGATACTCTCCTTATCACCGATTGACCGAGACTCTCTTTATCACTGATTGTCCGATACTCTCTTTATCACCCAGTGTCTGATACTCTCTTTATCACTGAGTGTCCGATACTCTCTTTATCACCAAGTGACCGATACTCTGTTCATCATCGAGTGTCCGATCCTCTGTTTATCACCGAGTCTGCTACTCTCTGTATCACTGAGTGTCCGATACTCTCTTTATCACTGAATGTCCAATACTCTCTTTATCACCGAGTGTCCGATACTCTCTTTATCACAGAGTGACTGATACTCTCTTTATCACCGAGTGTCTGATACTCTATTTATCACCGAGTGACTGATTCTCACTTTATCACCGAGTGACTGATACTCTCTTTATCACCGAGTGTCCGATACTCTCTTTATCACCAAGTGACCGATACTCTGTTCATCATCGAGTGTCCGATCCTCTGTTTATCACCGAGTCTGCTACTCTCTGTATCACTGAGTGTCCGATACTCTCTTTATCACCGAGTGTCCGATACGCTCTTTATCAGCAAGTGAACGATACTCTCTTTATCACCGAGTGACCGATACTCTCTTTATCACTGAGTGTCCGATACTCTCTTTATCACCCAGTGTCCGATACCCTCTTTATCACTGAGTGTCCGATACTCTCTTTATCACCGAGTGGCTGATACTCTCTTTATCACCGAGTGACCGATACTCTCTTTATCACTGATTGTCCGATACTCTCTTTATCACCCAGTGTCCGATACCCTCTTTATCACTGAGTGTCCGATACTCTCTTTATCACCGAGTGTCTGATACTCTCTTTATTACCAAGTCACCGATATTCTGTTCATCATCGAGTGTCCGATCCACTTTATCTCCGAGTGTCTGCTACTCTTGTTATCACCGTGTGTCCGATACTCTGTTCATCATCGAGTATCCAACACTCTCTTTATCACCCAGTGTCCGAGACTCTCTTTATCACCGAATCTCCAATACTCTCTTTAGCACCGAGAGACCTATACTTTCTTTATCACAAAATGACAGATACTCACTTTATCACCGAGTGACTGATACTCTCTTTATCACCGAGTGTCCGATACTCTCTTTAGAACTGAGTGTCCAATACACTCTTTATCAGCAAGTGAACGATACTCTCTTCATCACCGAGTGTCCGCTACTCTCTTTATCACCGAGTGTCCGATACTCTCTTTATCACGGAGTGTGCGATACTCTCTTTATCACCGAGTGACCGATACTCTCCTTATCACCGAGTGTCCGAGACTCTCTTTAACACCGAGTTACTGATACTCTGTTTATCACCGAGTGTCCGATACTCTCTTTATCACCGAGTGTCCGATACTCTCTTTATCACCAAGTGACCGATTCTCTCTTCATCACCGATTGTCCGCTACTCTCTTTTTCACCGATTGTCTGCTACTCTCTTTATTACCGAGTGTCCGATACACTCTTTATCACCGAGTGACTGATACTCACTTTATCACCGAGTGACTGATACTCTCTTTATCACCAAGTGTCCGATACTCTCTTTATCACAGTGACTGATACTCTCTTTATCACCGAGTGTCCGATACGCTCTTTATCACCAAGTGACTGATACTCACTTTATCACCGAGTGACTGATGCTCTCTTTATCACCGAGCGTCGAATACTCTATTTATCATCGAGTGTCCGCTACTCTCTTTATCACCGAGTGTCTGCTACTCTCTTTATCACCGAATGTCCAATACTCTCTTTATCACCGAGTGACCGATACTTTCTTTATCACAAAGTGACTGATACTCACTTTATCACCGAGTGACTGATACTCCCTTTATCACCGAGTGTCTGATACTCTCTTTATCAACGAGTAACCGATACACTCTTTATCACCGAGTGTCCGATACTCTATTTATCACCGAGTGACTGATACTCATTTTTTCACCGAGTGACTGTTCTTCTCTTTATCACCGAGTGTCCGAAACTCTCTTTATCACCAAGTGACCGATACTCTGTTCATCATCGAGTGTCCGGTCCTCCGTTTATCACCGTGTCTGCTACTCTCTGTATCACCGAGTGTCCGCTACTCTCTTTATCACCGAGTGTCCGATACTCTCTTTCTCACCGAGTGACCGATACTCTCCTTATCACCGATTGACCGAGACTCTCTTTATCACCGAGTGACCGATACTCTCCTTATCACCGAGTGTCCGAGACTCTCTTTAACACCGAGTGTCCGATACTCTCTTTATCGCTGAGTGTCCGATACTCTCTTTATCACCAAGTGACCGATTCTCTCTTCATCACCGATTGTCCGCTACTCTCTTTATCACCGATTGTCTGCTACTCTCTTTATTACCGAGTGTCCGATACACTCTTTATCACCGAGTGACTGATACTCACTTTATCACCGAGTGACTGATACTCTCTTTATAACTGAGTGTCCAATACACTCTTTATCACCAAGTGACCGATACTCTGTTCATCATCGAGTGTCCGATCCTCTGTTTATCACCGAGTCTGCTACTCTCTGTATCACTGAGTGTCCGATACTCTCTTTATCACCGAGTGTCCGATACGCTCTTTATCAGCAAGTGAACGATACTTTCTTCATCAGCGAGTGTCCGCTACTCTCTTTATCACCGAGTGTCTGATACTCTCGTTATCACCGAGTGACCGATACTCTCCTTATCACCGAGTGACCGAGACTCTCCATATCACCGAGTGACCGAGACTCTATTTATCACTGAGTGTCCGATACTCTCTTTATCACCGAGTGTCCGATACTCTCTTTATCACTGATTGTCCGATACTCTCTTTATCACCCAGTGTCCGATACCCTCTTTATCACTGAGTGTCCGATACTCTCTTTATCACCGAGTGTCTGATACTCTCTTTATTACCAAGTCACCGATATTCTGTTCATCATCGAGTGTCCGATCCACTTTATCTCCGAGTGTCTGCTACTCTTGTTATCACCGAGTGTCCGAGACTCTCTTTATCACCGAATCTCCAATATTCTCTTTAGCACCGAGTGACCTATACTTTCTTTATCACAAAATGACTGATACTCTCTTTATCACCGAGTGACTGATACTCTCTTTATCACCGAGTGTCCGATACTCTCTTTATAACTGAGTGTCCAATACACTCTTTATCAGCAAGTGAACGATACTCTCTTCATCACCGAGTGTTCGCTACTCTCTTTATCACCGAGTGTCCGATACTCTCTTTATCACCGAGTGTGCGATACTCTCTTTATCACCGAGTGACCGATACTCTCCTTATCACCGAGTGTCCGAGACTCTCTTTATCACTGAGTTACTGATACTCACTTTATCACCGAGTGTCCGATACTCTCTTTATCACCGAGTGTCCGATACTCTCTTTATCACCGAGTGTCCGATACTCTCTTTATCGCTGAGTGTCCGATACTCTCTTTATCACCAAGTGACTGATTCTCTCTTCATCACCGATTGTCAGCTACTCTCTTTATCACCGATTGTCTGCTACTCTCTTTATTACCGAGTGTCCGATACACTCTTTATCACCGAGTGACTGATACTCACTTTATCACCGAGTGACTGATACTCTCTTTATCACCGAGTGTCCGATACTCTCTTTATCACAGTGACTGATACTCTCTTTATCACCGAGTGTCCGATACTCTCTTTATCACCAAGTGACTGATACTCTCTTTATCACCGTGTCTGATACTCACTTCATCACCGAGTGACTGATGCTCTCTTTATCACCGAGCGTCGAATACTCTATTTATCATCGAGTGTCCGCTACTCTCTTTATCACCGAGTGTCTGCTACTCTCTTTATCACCGAATGTCCAATACTCTCTTTATCACCGAGTGACCGATCCTTTCTTTATCACAAAGTGACTGATACTCTCTTTATCACCAAGTGTCCTATACTCACTTTATTACCGAGTGACTGATACTCTCTTTATCAACGAGCGTCGAATACTCTATTTATCATCGCGTGTCCGCTACTCTCTTTATCACCGAGTGTCTGCTACTCTCTTAATCCCCGAATGTCCAATACTCTCTTTATCACCGAGTGTCCGATACTCTCTTTATCACAGAGTGACTGATACTCTCTTTATCACCGAGTGTCCGATACTCTCTTTATGACCGAGTGACTGATACTCTCTTTATCACCGAGTGTCTGATACTCACTTTATCACTGTGTGACTGATACTCTCTTTATCACCGAGCATTGAAAACTCTATTTATCATCGAGTGTCCGCTACTCTCTTTATCACCGATTGACCGAGACTCTCTTTATCACTGATTGTCCGATACTCTCTTTATCACCGAGTGTCTGATACTCTCTTTATCACTGAATGTCTGATAATCTGTTTATCACCAAGTCACCGATATTCTGTTCATCATCGAGTGTCCGATCCACTTTATCTCCGAGTGCCTGCTACTCTTGTTATCACCGAGTGTCCGATACTCTGTTCATCGAGTATCCGAAACTCTCTTTATCACTGAGTGTCCGATACGCTCTTTATCACCAAGTGACAGATTCTCTCTTCATCACCGATTGTCCGCTAATCTCTCTATCACCAAGTGTCCTATACTCACTTTATCACTGAGTGACTGATACTCTCTTTATCAACGAGCGTCGAAAACTCTATTTATCATCGCGTGTCCGCTACTCTCTTTATCACCGAGTGTCTGCTACTCTCTTAATCACCGAATGTCCAATACTCTCTTTATCACCGAGTGTCCGATACTCTCTTTATCACAGAGTGACTGATACTCTCTTTATCACCGAGTGTCTGATACTCACTTTATCACTGAGTGACTGATACTCTCTTTATCAACGAGCGTCGAAAACTCTATTTATCATCGCGTGTCCGCTACTCTCTTTATCACCGAGTGTCTGCTACTCTCTTTATCATCGAATGTCCAATACTCTCTTTATCACCGAGTGACCGATACTTTCTTTATCACAAAGTGACTAATACTCACTTTATCACCGAGTGACCGATACTCCCTTTATCACCGAGTGTCCGATACTCTCTTTATCACCGAGTGACCGATACACTCTTTATCACCGAGTGTCCAATACTCTATTTATCACCGAGTGACTGATTCTCACTTTATCACCGAGTGACTGATACTCTCTTTATCACCGAGTGTTCGATACTCTCTTTATCACCAAGTGACCGATACTCTGTTCATCATCGAGTGTCTGATCCTCTGTTTATCACCGAGTCTGCTACTCTCTGTATCACCGAGTGTCCGATACTCTCTTTATCACCGAGTGTCCGATACTCTCTTTATCAGCAAGTGAATGATACTCTCTTCATCACCGAGTGTCCACTACTCTCTTTATCACCGAGTGTGCGATACTCTCTTTATCACCGAGTGACCGATACTCTCCTTATCACCGAGTGTCCGAGACTCTCTTTAACACCGAGTGTCCGATACTCTCTTTATCGCTGAGTGTCCGATACTCTCTTTATCACCAAGTGACCGATTCTCTCTTCATCACCGATTGTCCGCTACTCTCTTTATCACCGATTGTCTGCTACTCTCTTTATTACCGAGTGTCCGATACACTCTTTATCACCGAGTGACTGATACTCACTTTATCACCGAGTGACTGATACTCTCTTTATCACCGAGTGTCCGATACTCTCTTTATCACAGTGACTGATACTCTCTTTATCACCGAGTGTCCGATACTCTCTTTATCACCAAGTGACTGATACTCACTTTATCACTGAGTGACTGATGCTCTCTTTATCACCGAGCGTCGAATACTCTATTTATCATCGAGTGTCCGCTACTCTCTTTATCACCGATTGTCTGCTACTCTCTTTATTACCGAGTGTCCGATACACTCTTTATCACCGAGTGACTGATACTCACTTTATCACCGAGTGACTGATACTCTCTTTATCACCGAGTGTCCGATACTCTCTTTATCACAGTGACTGATACTCTCTTTATCACCGAGTGTCTGATACTCACGTTATCACCGAGTGACTGATGCTCTCTTTATCACCGAGCGTCGAATACTCTATTTATCATCGAGTGTCCGCTACTCTCTTTATCACCGAGTGTCCAATACTCTCTTTATCACCGAGTGACAGATACTTTCTTTATCACAAAGTGACTGATACTCACTTTATCACCGAGTGACTGATACTCCCTTTATCACCGAGTGTCTGATACTCTCTTTATCAACGAGTAACCGATACACTCTTTATCACCGAGTGTCCGATACTCTATTTATCACCGAGTGACTGATACTCATTTTATCACCGAGTGACTGTTCCTCTCTTTATCACCGAGTGTCCGATACTCTCTTTATCACCAAGTGACCGATACTCTGTTCATCATCGAGTGTCCGGTCCTCCGTTTATCACCGTGTCTGCTACTCTCTGTATCACCGAGTGTCCGCTACTCTCTTTATCACCGAGTGTCCGATACTCTCTTTCTCACCGAGTGACCGATACTCTCCTTATCACCGATTGACCGAGACTCTCTTTATCACTGATTGTCCGATACTCTCTTTATCACCCAGTGTCTGATACTCTCTTTATCACTGAGTGTCCGATACTCTCTTTATCACCAAGTGACCGATACTCTGTTCATCATCGAGTGTCCGATCCTCTGTTTATCACCGAGTCTGCTACTCTCTGTATCACTGAGTGTCCGATACTCTCTTTATCACTGAATGTCCAATACTCTCTTTATCACCGAGTGTCCGATACTCTCTTTATCACAGAGTGACTGATACTCTCTTTATCACCGAGTGTCTGATACTCTATTTATCACCGAGTGACTGATTCTCACTTTATCACCGAGTGACTGATACTCTCTTTATCACCGAGTGTCCGATACTCTCTTTATCACCAAGTGACCGATACTCTGTTCATCATCGAGTGTCCGATCCTCTGTTTATCACCGAGTCTGCTACTCTCTGTATCACTGAGTGTCCGATACTCTCTTTATCACCGAGTGTCCGATACGCTCTTTATCAGCAAGTGAACGATACTCTCTTTATCACCGAGTGACCGATACTCTCTTTATCACTGATTGTCCGATACTCTCTTTATCACCCAGTGTCCGATACCCTCTTTATCACTGAGTGTCCGATACTCTCTTTATCACCGAGTGGCTGATACTCTCTTTATCACCGAGTGACCGATACTCTCTTTATCACTGATTGTCCGATACTCTCTTTATCACCCAGTGTCCGATACCCTCTTTATCACTGAGTGTCCGATACTCTCTTTATCACCGAGTGTCTGATACTCTCTTTATTACCAAGTCACCGATATTCTGTTCATCATCGAGTGTCCGATCCACTTTATCTCCGAGTGTCTGCTACTCTTGTTATCACCGTGTGTCCGATACTCTGTTCATCATCGAGTATCCAACACTCTCTTTATCACCCAGTGTCCGAGACTCTCTTTATCACCGAATCTCCAATACTCTCTTTAGCACCGAGAGACCTATACTTTCTTTATCACAAAATGACAGATACTCACTTTATCACCGAGTGACTGATACTCTCTTTATCACCGAGTGTCCGATACTCTCTTTAGAACTGAGTGTCCAATACACTCTTTATCAGCAAGTGAACGATACTCTCTTCATCACCGAGTGTCCGCTACTCTCTTTATCACCGAGTGTCCGATACTCTCTTTATCACGGAGTGTGCGATACTCTCTTTATCACCGAGTGACCGATACTCTCCTTATCACCGAGTGTCCGAGACTCTCTTTAACACCGAGTTACTGATACTCTGTTTATCACCGAGTGTCCGATACTCTCTTTATCACCGAGTGTCCGATACTCTCTTTATCACCAAGTGACCGATTCTCTCTTCATCACCGATTGTCCGCTACTCTCTTTTTCACCGATTGTCTGCTACTCTCTTTATTACCGAGTGTCCGATACACTCTTTATCACCGAGTGACTGATACTCACTTTATCACCGAGTGACTGATACTCTCTTTATCACCAAGTGTCCGATACTCTCTTTATCACAGTGACTGATACTCTCTTTATCACCGAGTGTCCGATACGCTCTTTATCACCAAGTGACTGATACTCACTTTATCACCGAGTGACTGATGCTCTCTTTATCACCGAGCGTCGAATACTCTATTTATCATCGAGTGTCCGCTACTCTCTTTATCACCGAGTGTCTGCTACTCTCTTTATCACCGAATGTCCAATACTCTCTTTATCACCGAGTGACCGATACTTTCTTTATCACAAAGTGACTGATACTCACTTTATCACCGAGTGACTGATACTCCCTTTATCACCGAGTGTCTGATACTCTCTTTATCAACGAGTAACCGATACACTCTTTATCACCGAGTGTCCGATACTCTATTTATCACCGAGTGACTGATACTCATTTTATCACCGAGTGACTGTTCTTCTCTTTATCACCGAGTGTCCGAAACTCTCTTTATCACCAAGTGACCGATACTCTGTTCATCATCGAGTGTCCGGTCCTCCGTTTATCACCGTGTCTGCTACTCTCTGTATCACCGAGTGTCCGCTACTCTCTTTATCACCGAGTGTCCGATACTCTCTTTCTCACCGAGTGACCGATACTCTCCTTATCACCGATTGACCGAGACTCTCTTTATCACTGATTGTCCGATACTCTCTTTATCACCCAGTGTCTGATACTCTCTTTATCACTGAGTGTCCGATACTCTCTTTATCACCAAGTGACCGATACTCTGTTCATCATCGAGTGTCCGATCCTCTGTTTATCACCGAGTCTGCTACTCTCTGTATCACTGAGTGTCCGATACTCTCTTTATCACTGAATGTCCAATACTCTCTTTATCACCGAGTGTCCGATACTCTCTTTATCACAGAGTGACTGATACTCTCTTTATCACCGAGTGTCTGATACTCTATTTATCACCGAGTGACTGATTCTCACTTTATCACCGAGTGACTGATACTCTCTTTATCACCGAGTGTCCGATACTCTCTTTATCACCAAGTGACCGATACTCTGTTCATCATCGAGTGTCCGATCCTCTGTTTATCACCGAGTCTGCTACTCTCTGTATCACTGAGTGTCCGATACTCTCTTTATCACCGAGTGTCCGATACGCTCTTTATCAGCAAGTGAACGATACTCTCTTTATCACCGAGTGACCGATACTCTCTTTATCACTGATTGTCCGATACTCTCTTTATCACCCAGTGTCCGATACCCTCTTTATCACTGAGTGTCCGATACTCTCTTTATCACCGAGTGGCTGATACTCTCTTTATCACCGAGTGACCGATACTCTCTTTATCACTGATTGTCCGATACTCTCTTTATCACCCAGTGTCCGATACCCTCTTTATCACTGAGTGTCCGATACTCTCTTTATCACCGAGTGTCTGATACTCTCTTTATTACCAAGTCACCGATATTCTGTTCATCATCGAGTGTCCGATCCACTTTATCTCCGAGTGTCTGCTACTCTTGTTATCACCGTGTGTCCGATACTCTGTTCATCATCGAGTATCCAACACTCTCTTTATCACCCAGTGTCCGAGACTCTCTTTATCACCGAATCTCCAATACTCTCTTTAGCACCGAGAGACCTATACTTTCTTTATCACAAAATGACAGATACTCACTTTATCACCGAGTGACTGATACTCTCTTTATCACCGAGTGTCCGATACTCTCTTTAGAACTGAGTGTCCAATACACTCTTTATCAGCAAGTGAACGATACTCTCTTCATCACCGAGTGTCCGCTACTCTCTTTATCACCGAGTGTCCGATACTCTCTTTATCACGGAGTGTGCGATACTCTCTTTATCACCGAGTGACCGATACTCTCCTTATCACCGAGTGTCCGAGACTCTCTTTAACACCGAGTTACTGATACTCTGTTTATCACCGAGTGTCCGATACTCTCTTTATCACCGAGTGTCCGATACTCTCTTTATCACCAAGTGACCGATTCTCTCTTCATCACCGATTGTCCGCTACTCTCTTTATCACCGATTGTCTGCTACTCTCTTTATTACCGAGTGTCCGATACACTCTTTATCACCGAGTGACTGATACTCACTTTATCACCGAGTGACTGATACTCTCTTTATCACCAAGTGTCCGATACTCTCTTTATCACAGTGACTGATACTCTCTTTATCACCGAGTGTCCGATACGCTCTTTATCACCAAGTGACTGATACTCACTTTATCACCGAGTGACTGATGCTCTCTTTATCACCGAGCGTCGAATACTCTATTTATCATCGAGTGTCCGCTACTCTCTTTATCACCGAGTGTCTGCTACTCTCTTTATCACCGAATGTCCAATACTCTCTTTATCACCGAGTGACCGATACTTTCTTTATCACAAAGTGACTGATACTCACTTTATCACCGAGTGACTGATACTCCCTTTATCACCGAGTGTCTGATACTCTCTTTATCAACGAGTAACCGATACACTCTTTATCACCGAGTGTCCGATACTCTATTTATCACCGAGTGACTGATACTCATTTTATCACCGAGTGACTGTTCCTCTCTTTATCACCGAGTGTCCGATACTCTCTTTATCACCAAGTGACCGATACTCTGTTCATCATCGAGTGTCCGATCCTGTGTTTATCACCGTGTCTGCTACTCTCTGTATCACCGAGTGTCCGATACTCTCTTTATCACCGAGTTCCCGATACACTCTTTATCAGCAAGTGAATGATACTCTCTTCATCACCGAGTGTCCACTACTGTCTTTATCACCGAGTGTCCGATACTCTCTTTATCACCGAGTGACCGATACTCTCCTTATCACTGATTGTCCGATACTCTCTTTATCACCGAGTGTCTGATAATCTGTTTATCACCAAGTCACCGATACTCTGTTCATCATCGAGTGTCCGATCCACTTTATCTCCGAGTGTCTGCTACTCTTGTTATCACCGAGTGTCCGATACTCTGTTCATCATCGAGTATCCGAAACTCTCTTTATCACTGAGTGTCCGATACGCTCCTTATCACCAAGTGACAGATTCGCTCTTCATCACCGATTGTCCGCTAATCTCTCTATCACCAAGTGTCCTATACTCACTTTATCACTGAGTGACTGATACTCTCTTTATCAACGAGCGTCGAAAACTCTATTTATCATCGCGTGTCCGCTACTCTCTTTATCACCGTGTCTGCTACTCTCTTAATCACCGAATGTCCAATACTCTCTTTATCACCGAGTGTCCGATACTCTCCTTATCACAGAGTGACTGATACTCACTTTATCACCGTGTGACTGATACTCTCTTTATCACCGAGCATTGAAAACTCTATTTATCATCGAGTGTCCGCTACTCTCTTTATCACCGAGTGTCTGCTACTCTCTTTATCATCGAATGTCCAATACTCTCTTTATCACCGAGTGACCGATACTTTCTTTATCACAAAGTGACTAATACTCACTTTATCACCGAGTGACCGATACTCCCTTTATCACCGAGTGTCCGATACTCTCTTTATCACCGAGTGACCGATACACTCTTTATCACCGAGTGTCCAATACTCTATTTATCACCGAGTGACTGATTCTCACTTTATCACCGAGTGACTGATACTCTCTTTATCACCGAGTGACCGATACTCCCTTTATCACCAAGTGACCGATACTCTGTTCATCATCGAGTGTCCGATCCTCTGTTTATCACCGAGTCTGCTACTCTCTGTATCACTGAGTGTCCGATACTCTCTTTATCACCGAGTGTCCGATACGCTCTTTATCAGCAAGTGAACGATACTCTCTTCATCACCGAGTGTCCGATACTCTCTTTATCACCAAGTGACCGATTCTCTCTTCATCACCGATTGTCCGCTACTCTCTTTATCACCGATTGTCTGCTACTCTCTTTATTACCGAGTGTCCGATACACTCTTTATCACCGAGTGACTGATACTCACTTTATCACTGAGTGACTGATACTCTCTTTATCACCGAGTGTCCGATACTCTCTTTATCACAGTGACTGATACTCTCTTTATCACCGAGTGTCTGATACTCTCTTTATCACCAAGTGACTGATACTCACTTTATCACCGAGTGACTGATGCTCTCTTTATCACCGAGCGTCGAATACTCTATTTATCATCGAGTGTCCTCTACTCTCTTTATCACCGAGTGTCTGATACTCACTTTATCACCGAGTGACTGATACTCCCTTTATCACCGAGTGTCTGATACTCTCTTTATCAACGAGTAACCGATACACTCTTTATCACCGAGTGTCCGATACTCTATTTATCACCGAGTGACTGATACTCTATTTATCACCGAGTGACTGTTCTTCTCTTTATCACCGAGTGTCCGAAACTCTCTTTATCACCAAGTGACCGATACTCTGTTCATCATCGAGTGTCCGATCCTCTGTTCATCACCGTGTCTGCTACTCTCTGTATCACCGAGTGTCCGCTACTCTCTTTATCACCGAGTATCCGATACTCTCTTTATCACCGAGTGACCGATACTCTCTTTATCACCGAGTGTGCGATACTCTCTTTATCACCGAGTGACCGATACTCTCCTTATCACCGAGTGTCCGAGACTCTCTTTAACACCGAGTTACTGATACTCTCTTTATCACCGAGTGTCCGATACTCTCTTTATCGCTGAGTGTCCGATACTCTCTTTATCACCAAGTGACCGATTCTCTCTTCATCACCGATTATCCGCTACTCTCTTTATCACCGATTGTCTGCTACTCTCTTTATTACCGAGTGTCCGATACACTCTTTATCACCGACTGATACTCACTTTATCACCGAGTGACTGATACTCTCTTTATCACCGAGTGTCCGATACTCTCTTTATCACAGTGACTGATACTCTCTTTATCACCGAGTGTCCGATACTCTCTTTATCACCAAGTGACTGATACTCACTTTATCACCGAGTGACTGATGCTCTCTTTATCACCGAGCGTCGAATACTCTATTTATCATCGAGTGTCCTCTACTCTCTTTATCATCGAGTGTCTGCTACTCACTTTATCACCGAATGTCCAATACTCTCTTTATCACCGAGTGACCGATACTTTCTTTATCACAAAGTGACTGATACTCACTTTATCACCGAGTGACTGATACTCCCTTTATCACCGAGTGTCTGATACTCTCTTTATCAACGAGTAACCGATACACTCTTTATCACCGAGTGTCCGATACTCTATTTATCACCGAGTGACTGATACTCATTTTATCACCGAGTGACTGTTCCTCTCTTTATCACCGAGTGTCCGAAACTCTCTTTATCACCAAGTGACCGATACTCTGTTCATCATCGAGTGTCCGATCCTCTGTTTATCACCGTGTCTGCTACTCTCTGTATCACCGAGTGTCCGCTACTCTCTTTATCACCGAGTGTCCGATACTCTCTTTATCACCGAGTGACCGATACTCTCTTTATCACCGAGTGTGCGATACTCTCTTTATCACCGAGTGACCGATACTCTCCTTATCACCGAGTGTCCGAGACTCTCTTTAACACCGAGTTACTGATACTCTCTTTATCACCGAGTGTCCGATACTCTCTTTATCACCGAGTGTCCGATACTCTCTTTATCACCGAGTGTCCGATACTCTCTTTATCGCTGAGTGTCCTCTACTCTCTTTATCACCGAGTGTCTGCTACTCACTTTATCACCGAATGTCCAATACTCTCTTTATCACCGAGTGACCGATACTTTCTTTATCACAAAGTGACTGATACTCACTTTATCACCGAGTGACTGATACTCCCTTTATCACCGAGTGACCGATACTCTCTTTATCACTGAGTGTGCGATACTCTCTTTATCACCGAGTGACCGATACGCTCCTTATCACCGAGTGTCCGAGACTCTCTTTAACACCGAGTTACTGATACTCTCTTTATCACCGAGTGTCCGATACTCTCTTTATCACTGAGTGTCCGATACTCTCTTTATCACCGAGTGTCCGATACTCTCTTTATCGCTGAGTGTCCGATACTCTTTTTAACACCAAGTGACCGATTCTCTCTTCATCACCGATTGTCCGCTACTCTCTTTATCACCGATTGTCTGCTACTCTCTTTATCACTGAGTGTCCGATACTCTCTTTATCACCGAGTGTCTGATACTCTCTTTATTACCAAGTCACCGATATTCTGTTCATCATCGAGTGTCCCATCCACTTTATCTCCGAGTGTCTGCTACTCTTGTTATCACCGAGTGTCCGATACTCTGTTCATCATCGAGTATCCAACACTCTCTTTATCACCGAGTGTCCGAGACTCTCTTTATCACCGAATCTCCAATACTCTCTTTAGCACCGAGTGACCTATACTTTCTTTATCACAAAATGACTGATACTCACTTTATCACCGAGTGACTGATTCTCACTTTATCACCGAGTGACTGATACTCTCTTTATCACCGAGTGTCCGATACTCTATTTATCACCGAGTGACTGATACTCATTTTATCACCGAGTGACTGTTCCTCTCTTTATCACCGAGTGTCCGATACTCTCTTTATCACCAAGTGACCGATACTCTGTTCATCATCGAGTGTCCGGTCCTCCGTTTATCACCGTGTCTGCTACTCTCTGTATCACCGAGTGTCCGCTACTCTCTTTATCACCGAGTGTCCGATACTCTCTTTCTCACCGAGTGACCGATACTCTCCTTATCACCGATTGACCGAGACTCTCTTTATCACTGATTGTCCGATACTCTCTTTATCACCCAGTGTCTGATACTCTCTTTATCACTGAGTGTCCGATACTCTCTTTATCACCAAGTGACCGATACTCTGTTCATCATCGAGTGTCCGATCCTCTGTTTATCACCGAGTCTGCTACTCTCTGTATCACTGAGTGTCCGATACTCTCTTTATCACTGAATGTCCAATACTCTCTTTATCACCGAGTGTCCGATACTCTCTTTATCACAGAGTGACTGATACTCTCTTTATCACCGAGTGTCTGATACTCTATTTATCACCGAGTGACTGATTCTCACTTTATCACCGAGTGACTGATACTCTCTTTATCACCGAGTGTCCGATACTCTCTTTATCACCAAGTGACCGATACTCTGTTCATCATCGAGTGTCCGATCCTCTGTTTATCACCGAGTCTGCTACTCTCTGTATCACTGAGTGTCCGATACTCTCTTTATCACCGAGTGTCCGATACGCTCTTTATCAGCAAGTGAACGATACTCTCTTTATCACCGAGTGACCGATACTCTCTTTATCACTGATTGTCCGATACTCTCTTTATCACCCAGTGTCCGATACCCTCTTTATCACTGAGTGTCCGATACTCTCTTTATCACCGAGTGGCTGATACTCTCTTTATCACCGAGTGACCGATACTCTCTTTATCACTGATTGTCCGATACTCTCTTTATCACCCAGTGTCCGATACCCTCTTTATCACTGAGTGTCCGATACTCTCTTTATCACCGAGTGTCTGATACTCTCTTTATTACCAAGTCACCGATATTCTGTTCATCATCGAGTGTCCGATCCACTTTATCTCCGAGTGTCTGCTACTCTTGTTATCACCGTGTGTCCGATACTCTGTTCATCATCGAGTATCCAACACTCTCTTTATCACCCAGTGTCCGAGACTCTCTTTATCACCGAATCTCCAATACTCTCTTTAGCACCGAGAGACCTATACTTTCTTTATCACAAAATGACAGATACTCACTTTATCACCGAGTGACTGATACTCTCTTTATCACCGAGTGTCCGATACTCTCTTTAGAACTGAGTGTCCAATACACTCTTTATCAGCAAGTGAACGATACTCTCTTCATCACCGAGTGTCCGCTACTCTCTTTATCACCGAGTGTCCGATACTCTCTTTATCACGGAGTGTGCGATACTCTCTTTATCACCGAGTGACCGATACTCTCCTTATCACCGAGTGTCCGAGACTCTCTTTAACACCGAGTTACTGATACTCTGTTTATCACCGAGTGTCCGATACTCTCTTTATCACCGAGTGTCCGATACTCTCTTTATCACCAAGTGACCGATTCTCTCTTCATCACCGATTGTCCGCTACTCTCTTTATCACCGATTGTCTGCTACTCTCTTTATTACCGAGTGTCCGATACACTCTTTATCACCGAGTGACTGATACTCACTTTATCACCGAGTGACTGATACTCTCTTTATCACCAAGTGTCCGATACTCTCTTTATCACAGTGACTGATACTCTCTTTATCACCGAGTGTCCGATACGCTCTTTATCACCAAGTGACTGATACTCACTTTATCACCGAGTGACTGATGCTCTCTTTATCACCGAGCGTCGAATACTCTATTTATCATCGAGTGTCCGCTACTCTCTTTATCACCGAGTGTCTGCTACTCTCTTTATCACCGAATGTCCAATACTCTCTTTATCACCGAGTGACCGATACTTTCTTTATCACAAAGTGACTGATACTCACTTTATCACCGAGTGACTGATACTCCCTTTATCACCGAGTGTCTGATACTCTCTTTATCAACGAGTAACCGATACACTCTTTATCACCGAGTGTCCGATACTCTATTTATCACCGAGTGACTGATACTCATTTTATCACCGAGTGACTGTTCCTCTCTTTATCACCGAGTGTCCGATACTCTCTTTATCACCAAGTGACCGATACTCTGTTCATCATCGAGTGTCCGATCCTGTGTTTATCACCGTGTCTGCTACTCTCTGTATCACCGAGTGTCCGATACTCTCTTTATCACCGAGTTCCCGATACACTCTTTATCAGCAAGTGAATGATACTCTCTTCATCACCGAGTGTCCACTACTGTCTTTATCACCGAGTGTCCGATACTCTCTTTATCACTGAGTGACCGATACTCTCCTTATCACTGATTGTCCGATACTCTCTTTATCACCGAGTGTCTGATAATCTGTTTATCACCAAGTCACCGATACTCTGTTCATCATCGAGTGTCCGATCCACTTTATCTCCGAGTGTCTGCTACTCTTGTTATCACCGAGTGTCCGATACTCTGTTCATCATCGAGTATCCGAAACTCTCTTTATCACTGAGTGTCCGATACGCTCCTTATCACCAAGTGACAGATTCTCTCTTCATCACCGATTGTCCGCTAATCTCTCTATCACCAAGTGTCCTATACTCACTTTATCACTGAGTGACTGATACTCTCTTTATCAACGAGCGTCGAAAACTCTATTTATCATCGCGTGTCCGCTACTCTCTTTATCACCGTGTCTGCTACTCTCTTAATCACCGAATGTCCAATACTCTCTTTATCACCGAGTGTCCGATACTCTCCTTATCACAGAGTGACTGATACTCACTTTATCACCGTGTGACTGATACTCTCTTTATCACCGAGCATTGAAAACTCTATTTATCATCGAGTGTCCGCTACTCTCTTTATCACCGAGTGTCTGCTACTCTCTTTATCATCGAATGTCCAATACTCTCTTTATCACCGAGTGACCGATACTTTCTTTATCACAAAGTGACTAATACTCACTTTATCACCGAGTGACCGATACTCCCTTTATCACCGAGTGTCCGATACTCTCTTTATCACCGAGTGACCGATACACTCTTTATCACCGAGTGTCCAATACTCTATTTATCACCGAGTGACTGATTCTCACTTTATCACCGAGTGACTGATACTCTCTTTATCACCGAGTGACCGATACTCCCTTTATCACCAAGTGACCGATACTCTGTTCATCATCGAGTGTCCGATCCTCTGTTTATCACCGAGTCTGCTACTCTCTGTATCACTGAGTGTCCGATACTCTCTTTATCACCGAGTGTCCGATACGCTCTTTATCAGCAAGTGAACGATACTCTCTTCATCACCGAGTGTCCGATACTCTCTTTATCACCAAGTGACCGATTCTCTCTTCATCACCGATTGTCCGCTACTCTCTTTATCACCGATTGTCTGCTACTCTCTTTATTACCGAGTGTCCGATACACTCTTTATCACCGAGTGACTGATACTCACTTTATCACTGAGTGACTGATACTCTCTTTATCACCGAGTGTCCGATACTCTCTTTATCACAGTGACTGATACTCTCTTTATCACCGAGTGTCTGATACTCTCTTTATCACCAAGTGACTGATACTCACTTTATCACCGAGTGACTGATGCTCTCTTTATCACCGAGCGTCGAATACTCTATTTATCATCGAGTGTCCTCTACTCTCTTTATCACCGAGTGTCTGATACTCACTTTATCACCGAGTGACTGATACTCCCTTTATCACCGAGTGTCTGATACTCTCTTTATCAACGAGTAACCGATACACTCTTTATCACCGAGTGTCCGATACTCTATTTATCACCGAGTGACTGATACTCTATTTATCACCGAGTGACTGTTCTTCTCTTTATCACCGAGTGTCCGAAACTCTCTTTATCACCAAGTGACCGATACTCTGTTCATCATCGAGTGTCCGATCCTCTGTTCATCACCGTGTCTGCTACTCTCTGTATCACCGAGTGTCCGCTACTCTCTTTATCACCGAGTATCCGATACTCTCTTTATCACCGAGTGACCGATACTCTCTTTATCACCGAGTGTGCGATACTCTCTTTATCACCGAGTGACCGATACTCTCCTTATCACCGAGTGTCCGAGACTCTCTTTAACACCGAGTTACTGATACTCTCTTTATCACCGAGTGTCCGATACTCTCTTTATCGCTGAGTGTCCGATACTCTCTTTATCACCAAGTGACCGATTCTCTCTTCATCACCGATTATCCGCTACTCTCTTTATCACCGATTGTCTGCTACTCTCTTTATTACCGAGTGTCCGATACACTCTTTATCACCGACTGATACTCACTTTATCACCGAGTGACTGATACTCTCTTTATCACCGAGTGTCCGATACTCTCTTTATCACAGTGACTGATACTCTCTTTATCACCGAGTGTCCGATACTCTCTTTATCACCAAGTGACTGATACTCACTTTATCACCGAGTGACTGATGCTCTCTTTATCACCGAGCGTCGAATACTCTATTTATCATCGAGTGTCCTCTACTCTCTTTATCATCGAGTGTCTGCTACTCACTTTATCACCGAATGTCCAATACTCTCTTTATCACCGAGTGACCGATACTTTCTTTATCACAAAGTGACTGATACTCACTTTATCACCGAGTGACTGATACTCCCTTTATCACCGAGTGTCTGATACTCTCTTTATCAACGAGTAACCGATACACTCTTTATCACCGAGTGTCCGATACTCTATTTATCACCGAGTGACTGATACTCATTTTATCACCGAGTGACTGTTCCTCTCTTTATCACCGAGTGTCCGAAACTCTCTTTATCACCAAGTGACCGATACTCTGTTCATCATCGAGTGTCCGATCCTCTGTTTATCACCGTGTCTGCTACTCTCTGTATCACCGAGTGTCCGCTACTCTCTTTATCACCGAGTGTCCGATACTCTCTTTATCACCGAGTGACCGATACTCTCTTTATCACCGAGTGTGCGATACTCTCTTTATCACCGAGTGACCGATACTCTCCTTATCACCGAGTGTCCGAGACTCTCTTTAACACCGAGTTACTGATACTCTCTTTATCACCGAGTGTCCGATACTCTCTTTATCACCGAGTGTCCGATACTCTCTTTATCACCGAGTGTCCGATACTCTCTTTATCGCTGAGTGTCCTCTACTCTCTTTATCACCGAGTGTCTGCTACTCACTTTATCACCGAATGTCCAATACTCTCTTTAACACCGAGTGACCGATACTTTCTTTATCACAAAGTGACTGATACTCACTTTATCACCGAGTGACTGATACTCCCTTTATCACCGAGTGACCGATACTCTCTTTATCACTGAGTGTGCGATACTCTCTTTATCACCGAGTGACCGATACGCTCCTTATCACCGAGTGTCCGAGACTCTCTTTAACACCGAGTTACTGATACTCTCTTTATCACCGAGTGTCCGATACTCTCTTTATCACCGAGTGTCCGATACTCTCTTTATCACCGAGTGTCCGATACTCTCTTTATCGCTGAGTGTCCGATACTCTTTTTAACACCAAGTGACCGATTCTCTCTTCATCACCGATTGTCCGCTACTCTCTTTATCACCGATTGTCTGCTACTCTCTTTATCACTGAGTGTCCGATACTCTCTTTATCACCGAGTGTCTGATACTCTCTTTATTACCAAGTCACCGATATTCTGTTCATCATCGAGTGTCCCATCCACTTTATCTCCGAGTGTCTGCTACTCTTGTTATCACCGAGTGTCCGATACTCTGTTCATCATCGAGTATCCAACACTCTCTTTATCACCGAGTGTCCGAGACTCTCTTTATCACCGAATCTCCAATACTCTCTTTAGCACCGAGTGACCTATACTTTCTTTATCACAAAATGACTGATACTCACTTTATCACCGAGTGACTGATACTCTCTTTATCACCGAGTGTCCGATACTCTCTTTATAACTGAGTGTCCAATACACTCTTTATCAGCAAGTGAACGATACTCTCTTCATCACCGAGTGTCCGCTACTCTCTTTATCACCGAGTGTCCGATACTCTCTTTATCACCGAGTGTGCGATACTCTCTTTATCACCGAGTGACCGATACTCTCCTTATCACCGAGTGACCGAGACTCTCTTTAACACCGAGTTACTGATACTCTCTTTATCACCGAGTGTCCGATACTCTCGTTATCACCGAGTGTCCGATACTCTCTTTATCACCGAGTGTCCGATACTCTCTTTATCACCGAGTGTCCGATACTCTCTTTATCGCTGAGTGTCCGATTCTCTCTTCATCACCGATTGTCCGCTACTCTCTTTATCACCGATTGTCTGCTACTCTCTTTATTACCGAGTGTCCGATACACTCTTTATCACCGAGTGACTGTTCCTCTCTTTATCACCGAGTGTCCGAAACTCTCTTTATCACCAAGTGACCGATACTCTGTTCATCATCGAGTGTCCGATCCTCTGTTTATCACCGTGTCTGCTACTCTCTGTATCACCGAGTGTCCGCTACTCTCTTTATCACCGAGTGTCCGATACTCTCTTTATCACCGAGTGACCGATACTCTCCTTATCACCGATTGACCGAGACTCTCCTTATCACTGATTGTCCGATACTCTCTTTATCACCCAGTGTCCGATACCCTCTTTATCACTGAGTGTCCGATACTCTCTTTATCACCGATTGACCGAGACTCTCCTTATCACTGATTGTCCGATACTCTCTTTATCACCCAGTGTCCGATACCCTCTTTATCACTGAGTGTCCGATACTCTCTTTATCACCGAGTGTCTGATAATCTGTTTATCACCAAGTCACCGATATTCTGTTCATCATCGAGTGCCCGATCCACTTTATCTCCGACTGCCTGCTACTCTTGTTATCACCGAGTGTCCGATACTCTGTTCATCATCGAGTATCCGAAACTCTCTTTATCACTGAGTGTCCGATACGCTCTTTATCACCAAGTGACAGATTCTCTCTTCATCACCGATTGTCCGCTAATCTCTCTATCACCAAGTGTCCTATACTCACTTTATCACTGAGTGACTGATACTCTCTTTATCAACGAGCGTCGAAAACTCTATTTATCATCGCGTGTCCGCTACTCTCTTTATCACCGAGTGTCTGCTACTCTCTTAATCACCGAATGTCCAATACTCTCTTTATCACCGAGTGTCCAATACTCTCTTTATCACGGAGTGTCTGATACTCACTTTATCACCGTGTGACTGATATTCTCTTTATCACCGAGCATTGAAAACTCTATTTATCATCGAGTGTCCGCTACTCTCTTTATCACCGAGTGTCTGCTACTCTCTTTATCATCGAATGTCCAATACTCTCTTTATCACCGAGTGACCGATACTTTCTTTATCACAAAGTGACTAATACTCACTTTATCACCGAGTGACCGATACTCCCTTTATCACCGAGTGTCCGATACTCTCTTTATCACCGAGTGACCGATACACTCTTTATCACCGAGTGTCCAATACTCTATTTATCACCGAGTGACTGATTCTCACTTTATCACCGAGTGACTGATACTCTCTTTATCACCGAGTGTCCGATACTCTCTTTATCACCAAGTGACCGATACTCTGTTCATCATCGAGTGTCCGATCCTCTGTTTATCACCGAGTCTGCTACTCTCTGTATCACTGAGTGTCCGATACTCTCTTTATCACCGAGTGTCCGATACGCTCTTTATCAGCAAGTGAACGATACTCTCTTCATCACCGAGTGTCCGCTACTCTCTTTATCACCGAGTGTCTGATACTCTCTTTATCACCGAGTGACCGATACTCTCCTTATCACCGAGTGACCGAGACTCTCTTTATCACTGATTGTCCGATACTCTCTTTATCACCGAGTGTCTGCTACTCTCTTTATTACCGAGTGTCCAATACACTCTTTATCACCGAGTGACTGATACTCACTTTATCACCGTGACTGATACTCTCTTTATCACCGAGTGTCCGATACTCTCTTTATCACCGAGTGTCCGATACTCACTTTAACACCGAGTGACTGATACTCTCTTTATCACCGAGTGTCCGATACTCTCTTTATCACCAAGTGACTGATACTCTCTTTATCACCGAGTGTCTGATACTCCCTTTATCACCGAGTGACTGATACTCACTTTATCACCGAGTGACTGATGCTCTCTTTATCACCGAGCGTCGAATACTCTATTTATCATCGAGTGTCCGCTACTCTCTTTATCACCGAGTGTCTGCTACTCTCTTTATCACCGAATGTCCAATACTCTCTTTATCACCGAGTGACCGATACTTTCTTTATCACAAAGTGACTGATACTAACTTTATCACCGAGTGACTGATACTCCCTTTATCACCGAGTGTCCGATACTCTCTTTATCACCGAGTGTGCGATACTCTCTTTATCACCGAGTGACCGATACTCTCCTTATCACCGAGTGACCGAGACTCTCTTTAACACCGAGTTACTGATACTCTCTTTATCACCGAGTGTCCGATACTCTCTTTATCACCGAGTGTCCGATACTCTCTTTATCACCGAGTGTCCGATACTCTCTTTATCGCTGAGTGTCCGATTCTCTCTTCATCACCGATTGTCCGCTACTCTCTTTATCACCGATTGTCTGCTACTCTCTTTATTACCGAGTGTCCGATACACTCTTTATCACCGAGTGACTGTTCCTCTCTTTATCACCGAGTGTCCGAAACTCTCTTTATCACCAAGTGACCGATACTCTGTTCATCATCGAGTGTCCGATCCTCTGTTTATCACCGTGTCTGCTACTCTCTGTATCACCGAGTGTCCGCTACTCTCTTTATCACCGAGTGTCCGATACTCTCTTTATCACCGAGTGACCGATACTCTCCTTATCACCGATTGACCGAGACTCTCCTTATCACTGATTGTCCGATACTCTCTTTATCACCCAGTGTCCGATACCCTCTTTATCACTGAGTGTCCGATACTCTCTTTATCACCGAGTGTCTGATAATCTGTTTATCACCAAGTCACCGATATTCTGTTCATCATCGAGTGCCCGATCCACTTTATCTCCGAGTGCCTGCTACTCTTGTTATCACCGAGTGTCCGATACTCTGTTCATCATCGAGTATCCGAAACTCTCTTTATCACTGAGTGTCCGATACGCTCTTTATCACCAAGTGACAGATTCTCTCTTCATCACCGATTGTCCGCTAATCTCTCTATCACCAAGTGTCCTATACTCACTTTATCACTGAGTGACTGATACTCTCTTTATCAACGAGCGTCGAAAACTCTATTTATCATCGCATGTCCGCTACTCTCTTTATCACCGAGTGTCTGCTACTCTCTTAATCACCGAATGTCCAATACTCTCTTTATCACCGAGTGTCCAATACTCTCTTTATCACGGAGTGTCTGATACTCACTTTATCACCGTGTGACTGATATTCTCTTTATCACCGAGCATTGAAAACTCTATTTATCATCGAGTGTCCGCTACTCTCTTTATCACCGAGTGTCTGCTACTCTCTTTATCATCGAATGTCCAATACTCTCTTTATCACCGAGTGACCGATACTCTCTTTATCACCGAGTGACCGATACACTCTTTATCACCGAGTGTCCAATACTCTATTTATCACCGAGTGACTGATTCTCACTTTATCACCGAGTGACTGATACTCTCTTTATCACCGAGTGTCCGATACTCTCTTTATCACCAAGTGACCGATACTCTGTTCATCATCGAGTGTCCGATCCTCTGTTTATCACCGAGTCTGCTACTCTCTGTATCACTGAGTGTCCGATACTCTCTTTATCACCGAGTGTCCGATACGCTCTTTATCAGCAAGTGAACGATACTCTCTTCATCACCGAGTGTCCGCTACTCTCTTTATCACCGAGTGTCTGATACTCTCTTTATCACCGAGTGACCGATACTCTCCTTATCACCGAGTGACCGAGACTCTCTTTATCACTGAGTGTCCGATACTCTCTTTATCACCGAGTGTCTGCTACTCTCTTTATTACCGAGTGTCCAATACACTCTTTATCACCGAGTGACTAATACTCACTTTATCACCGTGACTGATACTCTCTTTATCACCGAGTGTCCGATACTCTCTTTATCACCGAGTGTCCGATACTCACTTTAACACCGAGTGACTGATACTCACTTTATCACCGAGTGACTGATGCTCTCTTTATCACCGATCGTCGAATACTCTATTTATCATCGAGTGTCCGCTACTCTCTTTATCACCGAGTGTCTGCTACTCTCTTTATCACCGAATGTCCAATACTCTCTTTATCACCGAGTGACCGATACTTTCTTTATCACAAAGTGACTGATACTCACTTTATCACCGAGTGACTGATACTCCCTTTATCACCGAGTGTCTGATACTCACTTTATCACCGAGTGACTGTTCCTCTCTTTATCACCGAGTGTGCGATACTCTCTTTATCAACGAGTAACCGATACACTCTTTATCACCGAGTGTCCGATACTCTATTTATCACCGAGTGACTGATACTCATTTTATCACCGAGTGACTGTTCCTCTCTTTATCACCAAGTGACCGATACTCTGTTCATCATCGAGTGTCCGATCCTCTGTTTATCACCGTGTCTGCTACTCTCTGTATCACTGAGTGTCCGATACTCTCTTTATCACCGAGTGCCCGATACTCTCTTTATAACCGAGTGTCTCATACTCTCTTTATCACCGTGTGACCAATACTCTCTTTATCACTGATTGTCCGATACTCTCTTTATCACCGAGTGTCCGATACTCTCTTTATCACTGATTGTCCGATGCTCTCTTTATCACCGAGTGTCCGATACTCTCTTTATCACCGAGTTTCCGATACGCTCTTTATCACCAGGTGACCGATACTCTCTTCATCACCGAGTGTCCGAGACTCTCTTTATCACCGAGTGTCCGATACTCTCTTTATCATCAAGGGACTGATGCTCTCCTTAACACCAAGTGACCGATACTCTCTTTATCACCGAGTGTCCGATACTCTCTTCGTCACCTATTGACTGATTCTCTCTTTATCACAGAGTGTCCGATACTCTCTTTATAACCGAGTGTCTCATACTCTCTTCATCACCGAGTGACCAATACTCTCTTTATCACCGAGTGTCCGATACTCTCTTTATCACTGTCTGCTACTCTCTTTATCACCGAGTGTCCGATACTCTCTTTATCACCTAGTTTCCGATACGCTCTTTATCAGCAAGTGAATGATATTCTCTTCATCACCGAGTGACCGATACTTTCTTTATCACCAAGTGACCGATACTCTCTTCATCACCGAGTGTCCGAGACTCTCTTTATCACCGAGTGTCCGATACTCTCTTTATCATCGAGGGACTGATGCTCTCCTTAACACCAAGTGACCGATACTCTCTTTATCACCGAGTGTCCGATACTCTCTTCGTCACCTATTGACTGATTCTCTCTTTATCACAGAGTGTCCGATACTCTCTTTATAACCGAGTGTCTCATACTCTCTTCATCACCGAGTGACCAATACTCTCTTTATCACCGAGTGTCTGCTACTCTCTTTATCACCGAGTAACCAATACTCTCTTTATCACCGATTGTCCGATACTCTCTTTATCACCGAGTGTCTGCTACTCTCTTTATCACCGAGTGTCCGATACTCTGTTCATCATCGAGTGTTCGATCCTCTTTATCTCCGTGTCTGCTACTCTTGTTATCACCGAGTGTCCGATACTCTCTTTATCACCGAGTGTCCGATACTCTCTTTATCACCGAGTGTCTGATACTCTCTTCATCACCGATTGACTGATTCTCTCTTTATCACAGAGTGTCCGATACTCTCTTTATCACTGAGTGTCCGATACTCTCTTTATAACCGCGTGTCCTATACTCTCTTTATCACTGAGTGTCCGATACTCTCTTTATAACCGAGTGTCTCATACTCTCTTTATCACCGTGTGACCAATACTCTCTTTATCACCGATTGTCCGATACTCTCTTTATCACCGAGTGTCCGATACTCTCTTTATCACCGAGTGTCCGATACTCTCTTTATCACTGATTGTCCGATGCTCTCTTTATCACCGAGTGTCCGATACTCTCTTTATCACTGAGTGTCTGCTACTCTCTTTATCACCGAGTGTCCGATACTCTCTTTATCACCGAGTTTCCGATACGCTCTTTATCAGCAAGTGAATGATATTCTCTTCATCACCGAGTGACCGATACTTTCTTTATCACCAAGTGACCGATACTCTCTTCATCACCGAGTGTCCGAGACTCTCTTTATCACCGAGTGTCCGATACTCTCTTTATCATCGAGGGACTGATGCTCTCCTTAACACCAAGTGACCGATACTCTCTTTATCACCGAGTGTCCGATACTCTCTTCGTCACCTATTGACTGATTCTCTCTTTATCACAGAGTGTCCGATACTCTCTTTATAACCGAGTGTCTCATACTCTCTTCATCACCGAGTGACCAATACTCTCTTTATCACCGAGTGTCTGCTACTCTCTTTATCACCGAGTAACCAATACTCTCTTTATCACCGAGTGTCCGATACTCTCTTTATCACCGAGTGTCTGCTACTCTCTTTATCACCGAGTGTCCGATACTCTGTTCATCATCGAGTGTTCGATCCTCTTTATCTCCGTGTCTGCTACTCTTGTTATCACCGAGTGTCCGATACTCTCTTTATCACCGAGTGTCCGATACTCTCTTTATCACCGAGTGTCTGATACTCTCTTCATCACCGATTGACTGATTCTCTCTTTATCACAGAGTGTCCGATACTCTCTTTATCACTGAGTGTCCGATACTCTCTTTATAACCGAGTGTCCTATACTCTCTTTATCACTGAGTGTCCGATACTCTCTTTATAACCGAGTGTCTCATACTCTCTTTATCACCGTGTGACCAATACTCTCTTTATCACCGATTGTCCGATACTCTCTTTATCACCGAGTGTCCGATACTCTCTTTATCACCGAGTGTCCGATACTCTCTTTATCACTGATTGTCCGATGCTCTCTTTATCACCGAGTGTCCGATACTCTCTTTATCACTGAGTGTCTGCTACTCTCTTTATCACCGAGTGTCCGATACTCTCTTTATCACCGAGTGTCCGGTACGCTCTTTATCAGCAAGTGAATGATACTCTCTTCATCACCGAGTGACCGATACTTTCTTTATCACCAAGTGACCGATACTCTCTTCATCACCGAGTGTCCGAGACTCTCTTTATCACCGAGTGTCCGATACTCTCTTTATCATCGAGGGACTGATGCTCTCCTTAACACCAAGTGACCGATACTCTCTTTATCACCGAGTTACTGATACTCTCTTTATCACCGAGTGTCTGATACTCTCTTTATCACCGAGTGTCCGATACTCTCTTTATCACCGTGTCCGATACTCTCTTTATCACCGAGTGTCTCATACTCCCTTTATCACCGAGTCTCCAATACTCTCTTTATCACCGAGAGTCCAATATTCTCTTTGTCACTCTGTGTCCTATTCTCTCTTTATCACCGAGTGTCCGATACTCTCCTTATCACTGAGTGTCCGATACTCTCTTTATCACTGAGTGTCCGATACTCTCTGTATCACCGAGTGTCCGATAGTCTCCTTATCACCGAGTGAACGATACTCTCTTTAGATTGTGCCTGCTGCAAAATCCTGAAGTCATTGTCTGTTTTACCGAGTCACAAGTTTGAACATCTGTGCATTCACAGTCTCCAAACCACAGGATGCATGATTGTTTTGCCGCTCGCTCTGCATGCTTGCCTGCCCCCTGGAGTTCATGCCTGTCAGTCCTGCCCTGACTCCCTCCTATTTTCAGATTCATTCCTTCTCTGATTGGCTTCTCCTTGCCTTGCCTCACATTTTGCTCCTACTGACCTGCTGGTGGACCTCATTCCAATCTGGATTTCTATCCTTTTTGTTGCTGTTCCTCACACTCGTAACTTCCGCATTTTTCTTTCACTTCCCATTGGTTCAGATCGCAACGTATTTATTAAAGAATACTTAAAAGAGTCTCTTTCTTCATATTTTAAAATTGCTCACAGTTATGCTACAACATTGGAATTAACCTTTCAAATTATTGCAATTTTTTTCATCTTCATTTGTTTCATTTTATTTATTGTTCATTTTCATTTAGAGATATAGCCACGGTACCCTTCAACCCCGATTTAATCCCAGGCCAATTTACAATAACCAATTAATCTAACCTGTACACCTTTGGACTGTGGAAATATACTGGAGGACCTGGATAAAATCCACACATTCCACAGGGTGGACATTCATAGACTTTTATAGCAGTACAAAGCACAGAAACAAGCCCTCAACCCAGCAGGTTCATCGTCAACAAGATATCTATCGCAGCTCGTATCGCTTCCCTGTGTTTCATCTTGCTTTCCTATCCAGTCTACCTCCCTGGCTTTGTGATAATTGTCTCCTATTCTGTTTGGGTACAAATCTTTATGCTCACTGCTTCTACAGCAAGAAACAGTTGCAATAGTTGAGCACACTTTTCAGACTGAGTGTGGTGCCAGGCAGGCTCTCTATGTGAGCTGAATGCACATTCTCAACCCCAAAGCTGTGGCAAGGCAACTGATGTATGGTGTACCTGTACTTAATGAAGGGAATACTTGCTGTCAAGGAAATCCGGGGAAGGTTCACCAGGGTGGATGATTGTCCAATGGGGAGAGATTTGGGTTCACCAGGGTGGATGATCGTCCAATGGGAAGAGATTTGGGTTCACCAGGGTGGATGATTGTCCAAAAGGAAGAGATTTGGGTTCACCAGGGTGGATGATTGTCCAAAGGGAAGAGATTTGGGTTCACCAGGGTGGATGATTGTCCAAAGGGAAGAGATTTGGGTTCACCAGGGTGGATGATTGTCCAATGGGAAGAGAATTGGGTTCACCAGGGTGGATGATTGACCAAAAGGGAGAGAATTGGGTTCACCAGGGTGGGTGATTGTCCAATGGGAAGAGGTTTGGGTTCACCAGGGTGGATGGTTGTCCAAAGGGGAGAGATTTGGGTTCACCAGGGTGGATGATCGTCCAATGGGAAGAGAATTGGGTTCACCAGGGTGGATGATTGTCCAATGGGAAGAGATTTGGGTTCACCAGGGTGGATGATCGTCCAATGGGAAGAGATTTGGGTTCATCAGGGTGGATGATCGTCCAATGGGAAGAGACATGGGTTCACCAGGGTGGATGATGGTCCAATGGGAAGAGATTTGGGTTCACCAGGGTGGATGATCGTCCAATGGGAAGAGAATTGGGTTCACCAGGGTGGATGATCGTCCAATGGGAAGAGATTTGGGTTCATCAGGGTGGATGATTGTCAAATGGGAAGAGATTTGGGTTCACCAGGGTGGATGATCGTCCAATGGGAAGAGAATTGGGTTCACCAGGGTGGATGATTGTCCAATGGAGAGAGAATTGGGTTCACCAGGGTGGATGATCGTCCAATGGGAAGAGAATTGGGTTCACCAGGGTGGATGATTGTCCAATGGGGAGAGATTTGGGTTCACCAGGGTGGATGATCGTCCAATGGGAAGAGAATTGGGTTCACAAGGGTGGATGATCGTCCAATGGGAAGAGATTTGGGTTCAGCAGGGTGGATGATTATCCAATGGGGAGAGATTTGGGTTCACCCGGGTGGATGATTGTCCAATGGGAAGTGATTTGGGTTCAACAGGGTGGATGATCGTCCAATGGGAAGAGATTTGGGTTCACCAGGGTGGATGATTGTCCAATGGGGAGAGATTTGGGTTCACCAGGGTGGATGACTGTCCAATGGGAAGACGTTTGGGTTCAACAAGGTGGAAGATCGTCCAATGGGAAGAGATTTGGGTTCACCAGGGTGGATGATTGTCCAATGGGGAGAGATTTGGGTCTACCAGGGTGGATGATTGTCCAATGGGGAGAGATTTGGGTTCACCAGGGTGGATGGTCGTCCAATGGGAAGTGTTTTGGGTTCACCAGGGTGAATGATTGTCCAATGGGGAGAGATTTGGGTTCACCAGGGTGGATGATTGTCCAATGGGGAGAGATTTGGGTTCACCAGGGTGGATGATTGTCCAATGGGAAGAGATTTAGGTTCACCAGGGTGGATGATATTCCAATGGGAAGAAATTTGGGTACACCAGGGTGGATGATCGTCCAATGGGAAGAGATTTGGGTTCACCAGGGTGGATGATTGTCCAATGGGAACAGAATTGGGTTCACCAGGGTGGATGATTGTACAATGGGAAGAGATTTGGATTCACCAGGGTGGATGATTGTCCAATGGGAAGAGAATTGGGTTCAGCAGGGTGGATGATTGTCCAATGGCAAGAGAATTGGGTTCACCAGGGTGGATGATTGTCCAATGGGAAGGGATTTGGGTTCACCAGGGTGGATGATTGTCCAATGGGAAGAGATTTGGGTTCACCAGGGTGGATGATTGTCCAATGGGAAGAGATTTGGGTTCACCAGGGTGGATGATTGTCCAAAGGGAAGAGATTTGGGTTCACAAGGTGGATGATCGTCCAATGGGAAGAGAATTGGGTTCACCAGGGTGGATGATCGTCCAATGGGAAGAGAACTGGGTTCACCAGGGTGGATGATCGTCCAATGGGAAGAGATTTGGGTTCACCAGGGTGGAGGATCGTCCAATGGGAAGAGATTTGGGTACACCAGGGTGGATGATCGTCCAATGGGAAGAGAATTGGGTTCACCAGGGTTGGTGATCGTCCAATGGGAAGAGAACTGGGTTCACCAGGGTGGATGATCGTCCAATGGGAAGAGATTTGGGTTCACCAGGGTGGAGGATCGTCCAATGGGAAGAGATTTGGGTTCACCAGGGTGGATGATCGTCCAACGGGAAAAGAATTGGGATCACCAGGGTGGATGATCGTCCAATGGGAGGAGATTTGGGTTCACCAGGGTGGATGATTGTCCAATGGGAAGAGAATTGGGTTCACCAGGGTAGATGATTGTCCAATGGAAAGGGATTTGGGTTCACCAGGGAGGATGATTGTCCAATGGGAAGAGAATTGGGTTCACCAGGGTGGATGATTGTCCAATGGGAAGAGAATTGGGTTCACCAGGGTGGATGATATTGCAATGGGAAGAGATTTGGGTTCACCAGGGTGGATGATCGTCCAAAAGGGAAAGATTTTGGTTCACCAGGGTGTATGATTGTCCAATGGGAAGAGATTTGGGTTCCCCAGGGTGGATGATCGTCTAATGGGAAGAGAATTGGGTTCACCAGGGTGGCTGATATTCCAATGGGAAGAGATTTAGGTTCACCAGGGTGGATGATCGTCCAAAAGGGAGAGATTTTGGTTCACCAGGGTGTATGATTGTCCAATGGGAAGAGATGTGGGTTCACCAGGGTGGATGATCGTCCAATGGGAAGAGAATTGGGTTCACCAGGGTGGCTGATATTCCAATGGGAAGAGATTTAGGTTCACCAGGGTGGATTATATTCCAATGGGAAGAGATTTGGGTTCACCAGGGTGGATGATCGTCCAATGGGAAGAGATTAGCGTTCACCAGGGTGGATGATTTTCCAATGGGTAGAGAATTGGGTTCACCAGGGTGGATGATTGTCCAATGGGAAAAGATTTGGGTTCACAAGGGTGGATGATCGTCCAATGGGAAGAGAATTGGGTTCACCAGGGTGTATGATTGTCCAATGGGGAGAGATTTGGGTTCACCAGGGTGGATGATAGTTCAATGGGTAGAGGTTTGGGTTCACCAGGGTGGATGATCGTCCAATGGGAAGAGATTTGGGTTCACCAGGGTGGATGATCGTCCAATGGGAAGAGAATTGGGTTCACCAGAGTGGATGATCGTCCAATGGGAAGAGAATTGGGTTCACAAGGGTGGATGATCCTCCAAAAGGGAGAGATTTGGGTTCACCAGGGTGGATGATCGTCCAATGGGAAGAGAATTAGGTTCACCAGGGTGGATGATTGTCCAATGGGAAGAGATTTGGGTTCACCAGGGTGGATGATTGTCCAATGTGAAGAGAATTGCGTTCACCAGGGTGGATGATCGTCCAATGGGAAGAGATTTGGGTTCACCAGGGTGGATGATCATCCAATGGGAAGAGAACTGGGTTCACCAGGGTGGATAATTGTCCAATGGGAAGAGATTTGGGTTCACCAGGGTGGGGGATCGTCCAATGGGAAGAGATTTGGGTTCACCAGGGTGGATGATCGTCCAAAATGGAGAGATTTGGGTTCACCAGGGTGGATGTTCGTCCAATGGGAAGAGGATTGGGTTCACCAGGGTGGATGATATTCCAATGGGAAGAGATTTAGGTTCACCAGGGTGGATTATATTCCAATGGGAAGAGATTTGGGATCACCAGGGTGGATGATCATCCAATGGGAAGAGAATTGGGTTCACCAGGGTGGATGATCGTCCAATGGGAAGAGATTTGGGTTCAAGAGGGTGGATGATCGTCCAATGGGAAGAGATTTGGTTTCACCAGGGTGGATGATTGTCCAATGGGAAGAGATTTGGGTTCAAGAGGGTGGATGATCGTCCAATGGGAAGAGATTTGGTTTCACCAGGGTGGATGATTGTCCAATGGGAAGACATTTGGGTTCACCAGGGTGGATGATTGTCCAATGTGAAGAGAATTGCGTTCACCAGGGTGGATGATCGTCCAATGGGAAGAGATTTGGGTTCACCAGGGTGGATGATCATCCAATGGGAAGAGAACTGGGTTCACCAGGGTGGATGATTGTCCAATGGGAAGAGATTTGGGTTCACCAGGGTGGGGTATCGTCCAATGGGAAGAGATTTGGGTTCACAAGGGTGGATGATCGTCCAAAATTGAGAGATTTGGGTTCACCAGGGTGGATGATCGTCCAATGGGAAGAGGATTGGGTTCACCAGGGTGGATGATATTCCAATGGGAAGAGATTTAAGTTCACCAGGGTGGATTATATTCCAATGGGAAGAGATTTGGGATCACCAGGGTGGATGATCATCCAATGGGAAGAGAATTGGGTTCACCAGGGTGGATGATCGTCCAATGGGAAGAGATTTGGGTTCAAGAGGGTGGATGATCGTCCAATGGGAAGAGATTTGGTTTCACCAGGGTGGATGATTGTCCAATGGGAAGAGAATTGGGTTCACTAGGGTGCATGATTGTCCAATGGGAAGAGAACTGGGTTCACAAGGGTGGATGATTGTCCAATTGGAAGTGAATTGGGTTCACCAGGGTGGATGATTGTCCAATGGGAAGAGAATTGGGTTCACCAGGGTGGATGATTGTCCAATGGGATGAGATTTGGGTTCACCAGGGTGGATGATTGTCCAATGGGAAGAGATTTGGGTTCACCAGGGTGGATGATTCTCCAATGGGAATAGATTTGGGTTCACTAGGGTGCATGATTGTCCAAAAGGGAGAGATTTGGGTTCACAAGGGTGTATGATTGTCCAATGGGAAGAGATTTGGGTTCACCAGGGTGGATGATCGTCCAATGGGAAGAGAATTGGGATCACCAGGGTGGCTGATATTCCAATGGGAAGAGATTTAGGTTCACCCGGGTGGATGATTGTCCAATGGGAAGAGATTTGGATTCACCAGGATGGATGATTGTCCAATGGGTAGAGAATTGGGTTCACCAGGGTGGATGATTGTCCAATGGGAAAAGATATGGGTTCACAAGGGTGGATGATCGTCCAATGGGAAGAGATTTGGGTTCAAAAGGGTGGATGATCGGCCAATGGGAAGAGAACTGTGTTCACCAGGGTGGATGATTGTCCAATGGGAAGAGATTTGGGTTCACCAGAGTGGAGGATAGTCCTAAGGGAAGAGATTTGGGTTCACCAGGGTGGATGATCGTCCAATGGGAAGAGAATTGGGTTCACAAGGGTGGATGATCGTCCAATGGGAAGAGATTTGGGTTCACCAGGGTGGATGATCGTCCAATGGGAAGAGAATTGGGTTCACAAGGGTGGATGATCGTCCAATGGGAAGAGATTTGGGTTCACCAGGGTGGATGATCGTCCAAAAGGGAGAGATCTGGGTTCACCAGGGCGGATGATCGTCCAATGGGAAGAGAATTGGGTTCACCAGGGTGGATGATTGTCCAATGGGAAGAGAACTGGGTTCACAAGGGTGGATGATTGTCCAATGGGAAGTGAATTGGGTTCACCAGGGTGGATGATTGTCCATTGGGAAGAGAATTGGGTTCACCAGGGTGGATGATTGTCCAATGGGAAGAGATTTGGGTTCACCAGGGTGGATGATTGTACAATGGGAAGAGAATTGGGTTCACCAGGGTGGATGATTGTCCAATGGGAAGAGAATTGGGTTCACCAGGGTGGATGATTCTCCAATGGGAAGAGATTTGGGTTCACCAGGGTGGATGATTGTCCAATGGGAAGAGAATTGGGTTCACCAGGGTGGATGATTGTCCAATGGGAAGAGATTTGGGTTCACCAGGGTGGATGATTGTCCAAAGGGAAGAGATTTGGGTTCACCAGGGTGGATGATCGTCCAATGGGAAGAGAATTGGGTTCACCAGGGTGGATGACCGTCCAATGGGAACTGATTTTGGTTAACCAGGGTGGATGTCTGTCCAATGGGAAGTGATTTGGCTTCACCAGGGTGGATGATTGTCCAATGGGAAGAGAATTGGCTTCACCAGGGTGGATGATCGTCCAATGGGATGTGATTTGGGTTCACCAGGGTGGATGATCGTCGAATGGGGAGTGATTTGAGTTCACCAGGGTGGATGATCGTCCAATGGGGAGAGAATTTGGTTCATCAGGGTGGATGATCGTCCAATGGGAAGAGATTTGGGTTCACCAGGGTGGATGATTGTCCAATGGGAAGTGATTTGGGTTCACCAGGGTTGATGATCGTCCAATGGGAAGAGAATTGGGTTCACCAGGGTGGATGATTGTCCAATGGGAAGAGAATTGGTTTAACCAGGGTGGATGATTGTCCAATGGGAAGAGATTTGGGTTCAACAGGGTGGATGATTGTCCAATGGGGAGAGATTTGTGTTCACCGGGGTGGATGATTGTCCAATGGGAAGAGAATTGGGTTCAACAGGGTGGATGACCGTCCAATGGGAACTGATTTGGGTTCACCAGGGTGGTTGTCTGTCCAATGGGAAGTGATTTGGCTTCACCAGGGTGGATGATTATCCAATGGGAAGAGAATTGGCTTCACCAGGGTGGATGATCGTCCAATGGGAAGTGATTTGGGTTCACCAGGGTGGATGATCGTCCAATGGGGAGTGATTTGGGTTCACCAGGGTGGATGATCGTCCAATGGGGAGAGAATTGGGTTCATCAGGGTGGATGATTGTCCAATGGGAAGAGAATTGGGTTCACCAGTGGGGAAGATTGTCCAATGGGAAGAGATTTGGGTTCACCAGGGTGGATGGTTGTCCAATGGGAAGAGAATTGGTTTCACCACGGTGGATAATCGTCCAATGGGAAGAGATTTGGTTTCACCAGGGTGGATGATTGTCCAATGGGAAGAGAATTGGGTTCACTAGGGTGGATGATCGTCCAATGGGGAGAGACTTGGGTTCACCAGGGTCGATGATTGTCCAATGGGAAGAGAATTGGGTTCACCAGGTTGGATGATCGTCCAATGGGAAGAGATTTGGGTTCACCATGGTGTATGATTTTCCAATGGGAAGAGAATTGGGTTCAACAGAGTGCATGATCGTCCAATGAGAAGAGATTTGTGTTCACCAGAGTGGATGATTGTCCAATGGGAAGTGATTTGGGTTCACCAGGGTGGATGATTGTCCAATGGGAAGAGATTTGGGTTCGCCAGGGTGGATGATCGTCCAATGGGGAGAGATTTGGGTTCACCAGGGTGGATGATTGTCCAATGGGAAGAGATTTGGGTTCACCAGGGTGGATGATCGTCCAATGGGAAGAGAATTGGGTTCACCAGGGTGGATGATCGTCCAATGGGAAGAGATTTGGGTTCACCAGGGTGGATGATCGTCCAATGGGAAGAGAATTGGGTTCACCAGGGTGGATGATCGTCCAATGGGAAGTGATTTGGGTTCACCAGGGTGGATGATTGTCGAATGGGGAGAGACTTGGGTTCACCAGGGTAGATGATTGTCCAATGGGGAGAGATTTGTGTTCACCGGGGTGGATGATTGTCCAATGGGAAGAGATTTGGGTTCACCAGGGTGGATGATTGTACAATGGGAAGAGAATTGGGTTCACCAGGGTGGATGATTGTCCAATGGGAAGAGAATTGGGTTCACCAGGGTGGATGATTGTCCAATGGGAAGAGATTTGGGTTCACCAGGGTGGATGATTGTCCAATGGGAAGAGAATTGGGTTCACCAGGGTGGAAGATTGTCCAATGGGAAGAGATTTGGGTTCACCAGGGTGGATGGTTGTCTAATGGGAAGAGAATTGGGTTCACCACGGTGGATAATCGTCCAATGGGAAGAGATTTGGGTTCACCAGGGTGGATGGTTGTCCAATGGGAAGAGAATTGGGTTCACCACGGTGGATAATCGTCCAATGGGAAGAGATTTGGGTTCACCAGGGTGGATGATTCTCCTATGGGAAGAGATTTGTGTGCACAAGGGTGCATGATTGTCCAATGGGAAGAGAACTGGGTTCACCAGGGTGGATGATTGTCCAATGGGAAGTGAATTGGGTTCACCAGGGTGGATGATTGTCCAATGGGAAGAGAATTGGGTTCACCAGGGTGGATGATTGTCCAATGGGAAGAGATTTGGGTTCACCAGGGTGGATGATTGTCCAATGGGATGAGATTTGGGTTCACCAGGGTGGATGATCGTCCAATGGGGAGAGATTTGGGTTCACCAGGGTGGATGATTCTCCAATGGGAATAGATTTGGGTTCACTAGGCTGCATGATTGTCCAATGGGAAGAGAACTGGGTTCACCAGGGTGGATGATTGTACAATGGGGAGAGATTTGGGTTCACCAGGATTGATGATCGTCCAGTGGTTAGAGAATTGGGTTCACCAGGGTGGATGATCGTCCAATGGGAAGTGATTTGGGTTCACCTGGGTGGATGATTGTCCAATGGGGAGAGATTTGTGTTCACAAGGGTGGATGATTGTCCCATGGATAGAGAATTGTGTTCACCTAGGCTCTGGGTTCCTGTCTCTCCCTCGACCCGGGCTCTGGGTTCCTGTCTCTCCCTCGACGCGGGCTCAGCGTTCCTGTCTCTCCTTTGGCACGGGCTCTGCGTTCCTGCTGTCCCTCAACCAGGGCTCTTCCTTCCTGTCTCTCCCTCGACCCCGGGCTCTGCGTTCCTGCTCTCCCTCGACCCGGCCTCTGCATTCCTGCTCTCCCTCGACCCGGTCTCTGCGTTCCTGTCCATCCTTCGACCCGGGCTCTGCTTTCCAGTCTACACTTCGACCCGGGCTCTGCGTTCCTGCTGTCCCTCGACCCGGGCTCTGCGTTCCTGCTGTCCTTCGACCCGGGTTCTGCGTTCCTGCTGTCCTTCGACCCGGGCTCTGCGTTCCTGCTGTCCCGCTACCCGGGCTCTGCGTTCCTCCTGTCCCTCGACCCGGGATCTGCGTTCCTGTCTCTCCCTCGACACGGCTCTGCGTTCCGGCTCTCCCTCGACCCGGTCTCTGCGTTCCAGTCTCTCCCTCGACCCGGGCTCTGGGTTCCTGCTCTCCCTCGACCCGGTCTCTGCTTTCCTGTCTCTCCCTCGACCCGGGCTCTGGGTTCCTGTCTCTCCCTCGACCCGGGCTCTGCGTTCCTATCTCTCCCTCGACCCGGGCTCTGCGTTCCTGCAGTCCCTCGACCCGGGCTCTGCGTTCCTGCTGTCCCTCGACCCGGGCTCTGCGTTCCTGTCTCTCCCTAGACCCGGGCTCTGGGTTCCTGTCTCTCCCTCGACCCAGGCTCTGCGTTCCTGCTGTCCCTCGACCCGGGCTCTGCGTTCCTGTCTCTCCCTCGACCCGGGCTCTGGGATCCTGTCTCTCCCTCGACCCGGGCTCTGCGTTCCTGCAGTCACTCGACCCGGGCTCTGCGTTACTGCTGTCCCTCGACCCGGGCTCTGCGTTCCTGCTGTCCCTCCACCGGGGCTCTGCGTTCCTGTCTCTCCCTAGACCCGGGCTCTGTGTTCCTGTCTCTCCCTGGACCCAGGCTCTGCGTTCCTGCTGTCCCTCGACACGGGCTCTGCGTTCCTGCTGTCCCTCGACCCGTGCTCTGAGTTCCGGCTGTCCCTCGACACGGGCACTGCGTTCCTGCTCTCCCTCGACCCGGGCTCTGCGTTCCTGATGTCCCTCGACCCGGGCTCTGCGTTCCTGTCTCTCCTTAGACCCGGGCTCTCTGTTCCTGCTGCCCCTCGACCCGGGCTCTGCGTTCCTGCTGTGCCTTGACACGGGTTCTGCGTTCCTGCTGTCCCTCGACCCGGGCTCTGCGTTCCTGCACTCCCTCGACCCGGTATCTGCGTTCCTGCTGTCCCTCGACACGGGCTCTGCGTTCCTGTCTCTCCCACGAACCGGGCTCTGCGTTCCTGTCCCTCCCTCGACCCGGGCTCTGCGTTCCTGCTGTCCTTCTAACCGGGCCCTGCGTTCCTGTCTCTCCCTCGACCCTGGCTCTGCGTTCCTGTCTCTCCTTCGAACCGGGCTCTGCGTTCCTGTCCCTCCCTCGACACGGGCTCTGCGTTCCTGCTGTCCCTCGACCCGGGCTCTGCGTTCCTGCAGTCCCTCGACCCGGGCTCTGCGTTGCTGCTGTCCCTCGACCCGGGCTCTGCGTTGCTGCTGTCCCTCGACCCGGGCTCTGCGTTCCTGCTCTCGGCCGACCCGGGCTGTGCGTACCTGTCTCTCCTTCGACCCGGGCTCTGCATTCCTGTCTGTCCCTCGACCCGGGCTCTGCGTTCCTGTCTCTCCCTTGACCTGGGCTCTGCGTTCCTGTCTCTCCCACGAACCGGGCTCTGCGTTCCTGTCTCTCCCTCGACCCGGGCTCTGCGTTCCTGTCTCTCCCTCGACCCGGGCTCTGCGTTCCTCTCTCCTTCGACACGGGCTCTACGTTCCTGTCTCTCCCTCGACCCGGGCTCTGCGTTCCAGTCTCTCCCTCGACCCGGGCTCTGCGTTCCTGTCTCTCCCTCGACCTGGGATCTGCGTTCCTGTCTCTCCCTCGACCATGGCTCTGCGTTCCTGTCTCTCCTTCAAACCGGGCTCTGCGTTCCTGTCCCTCCCTCGACCCGGGCTCTGCGTTCCTGCGGTCCCTCGACCCGGGCTCTGCGTTCCTGCAGTCCCTCGACCCGGCTCTGCGTTGCTGCTGTCCCTCGACCCAGGCTCTGTGTTCCTGATGTCCCTCGACCCGGGCTCTGCGTTCCTATCTCTCCTCAGACCCGGGCTCTGTGTTCCTGTCTCTCCCTCGACCCGGGCTCTGTGTTCCTGTCTCTCCCACGACCCGGGCTCTGCGTTCCTGTCCCTCCCTCGACCCGGGCTCTGCGTTCCTGCTGTCCCTCTAACTGGCCCTGCGTTCCTGTCTCTCCTTCGACACGGGCTCTGCGTTCCTGTCTCTCCCTCGACCCGGGCTCTGTGTTCTTGTCTCTCCCTCGACCCGGGCTCTGCGTACCTGTCTCTCCTTCGACCCGGGCTCTGCGTTCCTGTCTCTCCTTTGGCCCGGGCTCTGCGTTCCTGCTGTCCCTCAAGCCGGGCTCTGCGTTCCTGCTATCCCTCGACCCGGGCTCTGCGTTCCTGCTCTCCCTTGACCCGTCCTCTGCGTTCCTGTCTCTCCCTGGACCCGGGCTCTGGGTTCCTGTCTCTCCCTCGACCCAGGCTCTGCGTTCCTGCTATCCCTCGACACGGGCTCTGCGTTCCTGCTGTCCCTCGACCCGTGCTCTGCGTTCCGGCAGTCCCTCGACACGGGCACTGCGTTCCTGCTCTCAATCGACCCGGGCTCTGCGTACCTGTCTCTCCCTCGACCCGGGCTCTGCGTTCCTGCTCTCCCTCGACACGGGCTCGGCGTTCCTGTCTCTCCCTCGACCCTGGCTCTGCGTTCCTGTCTCTCCTTCAAACCGGGCTCTGCGTTCCTGTCCCTCCCTCGACCCGGGCTCTGCGTTCCTGCTGTCCCTCGACCCGGGCTCTGCGTTCCTGCAGTCCCTCGACCCGGCTCTGCGTTGCTGCTGTCCCTCGACCCAGATTCTGCGTTCCTGATGTCCCTCGACCCGGGCTCTGCGTTCCTGTCTCTCCTCAGACCCGGGCTCTGTGTTCCTGTCTCTCCCTCGACCCGGGCTCTGTGTTCCTGTTGTCCCTCGACCCGGGCTCTGCGTTCCTGCTCTCGGCCGACCCGGGCTGTGCGTACCTGTGTCTCCTTCAACCCGGGCTCTGCGTTCCTGTCTCTCCCTCGACGCGGGCTCTGCGTTCCTGTCTCTCCCTTGACCCGGGCTCAGCGTTCCTGTCTCTCCCTCGACCTGGGATCTGCGTTCCTGTCTCTCCCTCGACCATGGCTCTGCGTTCCTGTCTCTCCTTCAAACCGGGCTCTGCGTTCCTGTCCCTCCCTCGACCCGGGCTCTGCGTTCCTGCGGTCCGTCGACCCGGGCTCTGCGTTCCTGCAGTCCCTCGACCCGGCTCTGCGTTGCTGCTGTCCCTCGACCCAGGCTCTGCGTTCCTGATGTCCCTCGACCCGGGCTCTGCGTTCCTATCTCTCCTCAGACCCGGGCTCTGTGTTCCTGTCTCTCCCTCGACCCGGGCTCTGTGTTCCTGTCTCTCCCACGACCCGGGCTCTGCGTTCCTGTCCCTCCCTCGACCCGGGCTCTGCGTTCCTGCTGTCCCTCTAACTGGCCCTGCGTTCCTGTCTCTCCTTCGACACGGGCTCTGCGTTCCTGTCTCTCCTTTGGCCCGGGCTCTGCGTTCCTGCTGTCCCTCAACCCGGGCTCTACGTTCCTGCTGTCCCTCAACCAGGGCTCTGCGTTCCTGTCTCTCCTTTGGCCCGGGCTCTGCGTTCCTGTCTCTCCCTCGACCCGGGCTCTGTGTTCTTGTCTCCCTCGACCCGGGCTCTGCGTACCTGTCTCTCCTTCGACCCGGGCTCTGCGTTCCTGTCTCTCCTTTGGCCCGGGCTCTGCGTTCCTGCTGTCCCTCAACCCGGGCTCTGCGTTCCTGCTGTCCCTCAACCAGGGCTCTGCGTTCCTGTCTCTCCTTCGACCCGGATCTGCGTTCCTGTCTCTCCTTTGGCCCGGGCTCTGCGTTCCTGCTGTCCCTCGACCCGGGCTCTGCGTTCCTGCTGTCCCTCGACCCGGGCTCTGCATTCCTGCTCTCCCTCGACCCGACCTCTGCGTTCCTGTCTCTCCCTGGACCCGGGCTCTGGGTTCCTGCTCTCCCTCGACCCAGGCTCTGCGTTCCTGCTATCCCTCGACACGGGCTCTGCGTTCCTGCTGTCCCTCGACCCGTGCTCTGCGTTCCGGCTGTCCCTCGACACAGGCACTGCGTTCCTGCTCTCAATCGACCCGGGCTCTGCGTTCCTGCTCTCAATCGACCCGGGCTCTGCGTACCTGTCTCTCCCTCGACCCGGGCTCTGCGTTCCTGCTCTCAATCGACCCGGGCTCTGCGTTCCTGCTGTCCCTCGACCCGGGCTCTGCGTTCCTGCTGTCCCTCGACCCGGGCTCTGCATTCCTGCTCTCCCTCGACCCGGGCTCTGTGTTCCTGCTGTCCCTTGACCCGGGCTCTGCGTTCCTGCTGTCCCTCGACCCGGGCTCTGTGTTCCTGTCTCTCCCTCGACATGGGCTCGGCGTTCCTGTCTCTCCCTCGACCCTGGCTCTGCGTTCCTGTCTCTCCTTCAAACCGGGCTCTGCGTTCCTGTCCCTCCCTTGACCCGTCTCTGCGTTCCTGCTGTCCCTCGACCCGGGCTCTGCGTTCCTGCAGTCCCTCGACCCGGCTCTGCGTTGCTGCTGTCCCTCGACCTAGGCTCTGCGTTCCTGATGTCCCTCGGCCCGGGCTCTGCGTTCCTGCTGTCCATCGACCCGGGCTCTGCGTTCCTGCTGTCCCTCGACCAGGGCTCTGCGTTCCTGCAGTCCCTCGACCAGGGCTCTGCGTTCCTGCTCTCCCTCGACCCGGGCTCTGCGTTCCTGTCTCTCCCTCTACCCGGGCTCTGCGTTCCTGTCTCTCCCTCTACCCGGGCTCTGCGTTCCTGTCCCTCCCTCGACCCGGGCTCTGCGTTCCTGCTGTCACTCGACCCGGGCTCTGCGTTCCTGCAGTCCCTCGACCCGGGCTCTGCGTTCCTGTCTCTCCCTCGACCCGGGCTCTGTGTTCCTATCTCTCCCACGACCCGGGCTCTGCGTTCCTGTCCCTCCCTCGACCCGGGCAGTGCGTTCCTGTCCCTCCCTCGACCCGGGCTCTGCGTTCCTGTCTCTCCTTCTAACAGGGCCCTGCGTTCCTGTCCCTCCCTCGACCCGGGATCTGCATTCCTGTCTCTCCTTCTAACAGGGCCCTGCGTTCCTGTCCCTCCCTCGACCCGGGCCCTGCGTTCCTGTCCCTCCCTCGACCCGGGCAGTGCGTTCCTGTCCCTCCCTCGACCCGGGCTCTGCGTTCCTGTCTCTCCTTCTAACAGGGCCCTGCGTTCCTGTCCCTCCCTCGACCCGCGATCTGCATTCCTGTCTCTCCTTCTAACAGGGCCCTGCGTTCCTGTCCCTCCCTCGACCCGGGCTCTGCGTTCCAGTCTCTCCCTCGACCCAGGATCTGCATTCCTGTCTCTCCTTCTAACAGGGCCCTGCGTTCCTGTCCCTCCCTCGACCCGGGCCCTGCGTTCCTGTCCCTCCCTCGACCCGGGCTCTGCGTTCCTGCTGTCCCTCGACCCGGGCTCTGCGTTCCTGTCTCTCCTTAGACCCGGGCTCTGTGTTCCGGTCTCTGCGTTCCTGTCTCTCCTTCGACACGGGCTCTGCGTTCCTGTCTCTCCTTCGACCCGGGCTCTGCGTTCCTGTCTCTCCTTTGGCCTGGGCTCTGCGTTCCTGCTGTCCCTCAACCCGGGCTCTGCGTTCCTGCTGACCCTCAACCAGGGCTCTGCGTTCCTGTCTCTCCTCCGACCCGGATCTGCGTTCCTGTCTTTCCTTTGGCCCGGGCTCTGCGTTCCTGCTGTCCCTCAACCCGGGCTCTGCGTTCCTGCTGTCCCTCGACCCGGGCTCTGCGTTCCTGTCTCTCCTTAGACCCGGGCTCTGTGTTCCGGTCTCTGCGTTCCTGTCTCTCCTTCGACCAGGTCTCTGCGTTCCTGTCTCTCCTTCGACCCGGGCTCTGCGTTCCTGCTGTCCCTCGACACGGGCTCTGCGTTCCTGTCTCTCCCTCGACCAGGTCTCTGCGTTCCTGTCTCTCCTTCGACCCGGGCTCTGCGTTCCTGCTGTCCCTCGACCCGGGCTCTGCGTTCCTGCTATCTCTCAACCCGGGCTCTGCGTTCCACTCTCTCCCTCGACCCGGGCTCTGCGTTCCTCTCTCTCCCTCGACCCGGGCTCTGCGTTCCTGCTGTCCCTCGACCCGGTCTCTGCGTTCCTGTCTCTCCTTCGACCCGTGCTATGCTTTCCTGTCTACCCTTCGACCCGGGCTCTGCGTTCCTGCAGTCCCTCGACGCAGGCGCTGCGTTACTGCTGTCCCTCGACACGGGTCTGCGTTCCTGCTGTCCCTCGACCCGGGCTCTGCGTTCCTGTCTCTCCCTAGACCCGGGATCTGGGTTCCTGTCTCTCCCTAGACCCGGGATCTGGGTTCCTGTCTCTCCCTCGACCCAGGCTCTGCGTTCATGCTGTCCCTCGACACGGGCTCTGCGTTCCTGCTCTCCCTCGACCCGTGCTCTGAGTTCCGGCAATCCCTCGGCACGGGCACTGCGTTCCTGCACTCCCTCGACCCGGGCTCTGCGTTCCTGCTCTCCCTCGACCCGGGCTCTGCGTTCCTGCTGTCCCTCGACCCGGTATCTGCGTTCCTGCTGTCCCTCGACACGGGCTCTGCGTTCCTGTCTGTCCCACGAACCGGGCTCTGCGTTCCTGTCCCTCCCTCGACCCGGGCTCTGCGTTCCTGCTGTCCCTCGACCCGGTCTCTGCGTTCCTGCAGTCCCTCGACCCGGGCTCTGCGTTGCTGCTGTCCCTCGACCCGGGCTCTGCGTTGCTGCTGTCCCTCGACCCGGGCTCTGCGTTCCTGTCTCTCCCTCGACCTGGGATCTGCGTTCCTGTCTCTCCCTCGACCATGGCTCTGCGTTCCTGTCTCTCCTTCAAACCGGGCTCTGCGTTCCTGTCCCTCCCTCGACCCGGGCTCTGCGTTCCTGCTGTCACTCGACCCGGGCTCTGCGTTCCTGCAGTCCCTCGACCCGGGCTCTGCGTTCCTGTCTCTCCCTCGACCCGGGCTCTGCGTTCCTGCTGTCCCTCGACCCGGGCTCTGCATTCCTGCTCTCCCTCGACCCGGGCTCTGTGTTCCTGCTGTCCCTTGACCCGGGCTCTGCGTTCCTGCTGTCCCTCGACCCGGGCTCTGTGTTCCTGTCTCTCCCTCGACATGGGCTCGGCGTTCCTGTCTCTCCCTCGACCCTGGCTCTGCGTTCCTGTCTCTCCTTCAAACCGGGCTCTGCGTTCCTGTCCCTCCCTTGACCCGTCTCTGCGTTCCTGCTGTCCCTCGACCCGGGCTCTGCGTTCCTGCAGTCCCTCGACCCGGCTCTGCGTTGCTGCTGTCCCTCGACCTAGGCTCTGCGTTCCTGATGTCCCTCGGCCCGGGCTCTGCGTTCCTGCTGTCCATCGACCCGGGCTCTGCGTTCCTGCTGTCCCTCGACCAGGGCTCTGCGTTCCTGCAGTCCCTCGACCAGGGCTCTGCGTTCCTGCTCTCCCTCGACCCGGGCTCTGCGTTCCTGTCTCTCCCTCGACATGGGCTCGGCGTTCCTGTCTCTCCCTCGACCCTGGCTCTGCGTTCCTGTCTCTCCTTCAAACCGGGCTCTGCGTTCCTGTCCCTCCCTTGACCCGTCTCTGCGTTCCTGCTGTCCCTCGACCCGGGCTCTGCGTTCCTGCAGTCCCTCGACCCGGCTCTGCGTTGCTGCTGTCCCTCGACCTAGGCTCTGCGTTCCTGATGTCCCTCGGCCCGGGCTCTGCGTTCCTGCTGTCCATCGACCCGGGCTCTGCGTTCCTGCTGTCCCTCGACCAGGGCTCTGCGTTCCTGCAGTCCCTCGACCAGGGCTCTGCGTTCCTGCTCTCCCTCGACCCGGGCTCTGCGTTCCTGTCTCTCCCTCTACCCGGGCTCTGCGTTCCTGTCTCTCCCTCTACCCGGGCTCTGCGTTCCTGCTGTCCCTCAACCCGGGCTCTGGGTTCCTGCTCTCCCTCGACCCGGGCTCTGCGTTCCTGTCTCTCCCTCGACCCGGGCTCTGCGTTCCTGCTGTCCCTCGACCCGGGCTCTGCGTTCCTGCTGTCCCTCGACCAGGGCTCTGCGTTCCTGCAGTCCCTCGACCAGGGCTCTGCGTTCCTGCTCTCCCTCGACCCGGGCTCTGCGTTCCTGTCTCTCCCTCTACCCGGGCTCTGCGTTCCTGTCTCTCCCTCTACCCGGGCTCTGCGTTCCTGCTGTCCCTCAACCCGGGCTCTGGGTTCCTGCTCTCCCTCGACCCGGGCTCTGCGTTCCTGTCTCTCCCTCGACCCGGGCTCTGCGTTCCTGCTGTCCCTCGACCCGGGCTCTGCGTTCCTGCTCTCCCTCGACCCGGGCTCTGCGTTCCTGTCTCTCCCTCTACCCGGGCTCTGCGTTCCTGTCTCTCCCTCTACCCGGGCTCTGCGTTCCTGCTGTCCCTCAACCCGGGCTCTGGGTTCCTGCTCTCCCTCGACCCGGGCTCTGCGTTCCTGTCTCTCCCTCGACCCGGGCTCTGCGTTCCTGCTGTCCCTCGACCCGGGCTCTGTGTTCCTGCTGTCCCTCGACACGGGCTCTGCGTTCCTGTCTCTCCCTCGACCAGGTCTCTGCGTTCCTGTCTCTCCTTCGACCCGGGCTCTGCGTTCCTGCTGTCCCTCGACCCGGGCTCTGCGTTCCTGCTATCTCTCAACCCGGGCTCTGCGTTCCACTCTCTCCCTCGACCCGGGCTCTGCGTTCCTCTCTCTCCCTCGACCCGGGCTCTGCGTTCCTGCTGTCCCTCGACCCGGTCTCTGCGTTCCTGTCTCTCCTTCGACCCGTGCTATGCTTTCCTGTCTACCCTTCGACCCGGGCTCTGCGTTCCTGCAGTCCCTCGACCCAGGCGCTGCGTTACTGCTGTCCCTCGACACGGGTCTGCGTTCCTGCTGTCCCTCGACCCGGGCTCTGCGTTCCTGTCTCTCCCTAGACCCGGGATCTGGGTTCCTGTCTCTCCCTAGACCCGGGATCTGGGTTCCTGTCTCTCCCTCGACCCAGGCTCTGCGTTCATGCTGTCCCTCGACACGGGCTCTGCGTTCCTGCTCTCCCTCGACCCGTGCTCTGAGTTCCGGCAATCCCTCGGCACGGGCACTGCGTTCCTGCACTCCCTCGACCCGGGCTCTGCGTTCCTGCTCTCCCTCGACCCGGGCTCTGCGTTCCTGCTGTCCCTCGACCCGGTATCTGCGTTCCTGCTGTCCCTCGACACGGGCTCTGCGTTCCTGTCTGTCCCACGAACCGGGCTCTGCGTTCCTGTCCCTCCCTCGACCCGGGCTCTGCGTTCCTGCTGTCCCTCGACCCGGTCTCTGCGTTCCTGCAGTCCCTCGACCCGGGCTCTGCGTTGCTGCTGTCCCTCGACCCGGGCTCTGCGTTGCTGCTGTCCCTCGACCCGGGCTCTGCGTTCCTGTCTCTCCCTCGACCTGGGATCTGCGTTCCTGTCTCTCCCTCGACCATGGCTCTGCGTTCCTGTCTCTCCTTCAAACCGGGCTCTGCGTTCCTGTCCCTCCCTCGACCCGGGCTCTGCGTTCCTGCTGTCACTCGACCCGGGCTCTGCGTTCCTGCAGTCCCTCGACCCGGGCTCTGCGTTCCTGTCTCTCCCTCGACCCGGGCTCTGTGTTCCTATCTCTCCCACGACCCGGGCTCTGCGTTCCTGTCCCTCCCTCGACCCGGGCAGTGCGTTCCTGTCCCTCCCTCGACCCGGGCTCTGCGTTCCTGTCTCTCCTTCTAACAGGGCCCTGCGTTCCTGTCCCTCCCTCGACCCGGGCCCTGCGTTCCTGTCCCTCCCTCGACCCGGGCAGTGCGTTCCTGTCCCTCCCTCGACCCGGGCTCTGCGTTCCTGTCTCTCCTTCTAACAGGGCCCTGCGTTCCTGTCCCTCCCTCGACCCGCGATCTGCATTCCTGTCTCTCCTTCTAACAGGGCCCTGCGTTCCTGTCCCTCCCTCGACCCGGGCTCTGCGTTCCAGTCTCTCCCTCGACCCAGGATCTGCATTCCTGTCTCTCCTTCTAACAGGGCCCTGCGTTCCTGTCCCTCCCTCGACCCGGGCCCTGCGTTCCTGTCCCTCCCTCGACCCGGGCTCTGCGTTCCTGCTGTCCCTCGGCCCGGGCTCTGCGTTCCTGTCTCTCCTTAGACCCGGGCTCTGTGTTCCGGTCTCTGCGTTCCTGTCTCTCCTTCGACACGGGCTCTGCGTTCCTGTCTCTCCTTCGACCCGGGCTCTGCGTTCCTGTCTCTCCTTTGGCCTGGGCTCTGCGTTCCTGCTGTCCCTCAACCCGGGCTCTGCGTTCCTGCTGACCCTCAACCAGGGCTCTGCGTTCCTGTCTCTCCTCCGACCCGGATCTGCGTTCCTGTCTTTCCTTTGGCCCGGGCTCTGCGTTCCTGCTGTCCCTCAACCCGGGCTCTGCGTTCCTGCTGTCCCTCGACCCGGGCTCTGCGTTCCTGTCTCTCCTTAGACCCGGGCTCTGTGTTCCGGTCTCTGCGTTCCTGTCTCTCCTTCGACCAGGTCTCTGCGTTCCTGTCTCTCCTTCGACCCGGGCTCTGCGTTCCTGCTGTCCCTCGACACGGGCTCTGCGTTCCTGTCTCTCCCTCGACCAGGTCTCTGCGTTCCTGTCTCTCCTTCGACCCGGGCTCTGCGTTCCTGCTGTCCCTCGACCCGGGCTCTGCGTTCCTGCTATCTCTCAACCCGGGCTCTGCGTTCCACTCTCTCCCTCGACCCGGGCTCTGCGTTCCTCTCTCTCCCTCGACCCGGGCTCTGCGTTCCTGCTGTCCCTCGACCCGGTCTCTGCGTTCCTGTCTCTCCTTCGACCCGTGCTATGCTTTCCTGTCTACCCTTCGACCCGGGCTCTGCGTTCCTGCAGTCCCTCGACCCAGGCGCTGCGTTACTGCTGTCCCTCGACACGGGTCTGCGTTCCTGCTGTCCCTCGACCCGGGCTCTGCGTTCCTGTCTCTCCCTAGACCCGGGATCTGGGTTCCTGTCTCTCCCTAGACCCGGGATCTGGGTTCCTGTCTCTCCCTCGACCCAGGCTCTGCGTTCATGCTGTCCCTCGACACGGGCTCTGCGTTCCTGCTCTCCCTCGACCCGTGCTCTGAGTTCCGGCAATCCCTCGGCACGGGCACTGCGTTCCTGCACTCCCTCGACCCGGGCTCTGCGTTCCTGCTCTCCCTCGACCCGGGCTCTGCGTTCCTGCTGTCCCTCGACCCGGTATCTGCGTTCCTGCTGTCCCTCGACACGGGCTCTGCGTTCCTGTCTGTCCCACGAACCGGGCTCTGCGTTCCTGTCCCTCCCTCGACCCGGGCTCTGCGTTCCTGCTGTCCCTCGACCCGGTCTCTGCGTTCCTGCAGTCCCTCGACCCGGGCTCTGCGTTGCTGCTGTCCCTCGACCCGGGCTCTGCGTTGCTGCTGTCCCTCGACCCGGGCTCTGCGTTCCTGTCTCTCCCTCGACCTGGGATCTGCGTTCCTGTCTCTCCCTCGACCATGGCTCTGCGTTCCTGTCTCTCCTTCAAACCGGGCTCTGCGTTCCTGTCCCTCCCTCGACCCGGGCTCTGCGTTCCTGCTGTCACTCGACCCGGGCTCTGCGTTCCTGCAGTCCCTCGACCCGGGCTCTGCGTTCCTGTCTCTCCCTCGACCCGGGCTCTGTGTTCCTATCTCTCCCACGACCCGGGCTCTGCGTTCCTGTCCCTCCCTCGACCCGGGCAGTGCGTTCCTGTCCCTCCCTCGACCCGGGCTCTGCGTTCCTGTCTCTCCTTCTAACAGGGCCCTGCGTTCCTGTCCCTCCCTCGACCCGGGATCTGCATTCCTGTCTCTCCTTCTAACAGGGCCCTGCGTTCCTGTCCCTCCCTCGACCCGGGCCCTGCGTTCCTGTCCCTCCCTCGACCCGGGCAGTGCGTTCCTGTCCCTCCCTCGACCCGGGCTCTGCGTTCCTGTCTCTCCTTCTAACAGGGCCCTGCGTTCCTGTCCCTCCCTCGACCCGCGATCTGCATTCCTGTCACTCCTTCTAACAGGGCCCTGCGTTCCTGTCCCTCCCTCGACCCGGGCTCTGCGTTCCAGTCTCTCGCTCGACCCAGGATCTGCATTCCTGTCTCTCCTTCTAACAGGGCCCTGCGTTCCTGTCCCTCCCTCGACCCGGGCCCTGCGTTCCTGTCCCTCCCTCGACCCGGGCTCTGCGTTCCTGCTGTCCCTCGACCCGGGCTCTGCGTTCCTGTCTCTCCTTAGACCCGGGCTCTGTGTTCCGGTCTCTGCGTTCCTGTCTCTCCTTCGACACGGGCTCTGCGTTCCTGTCTCTCCTTCGACCCGGGCTCTGCGTTCCTGTCTCTCCTTTGGCCTGGGCTCTGCGTTCCTGCTGTCCCTCAACCCGGGCTCTGCGTTCCTGCTGACCCTCAACCAGGGCTCTGCGTTCCTGTCTCTCCTCCGACCCGGATCTGCGTTCCTGTCTTTCCTTTGGCCCGGGCTCTGCGTTCCTGCTGTCCCTCAACCCGGGCTCTGCGTTCCTGCTGTCCCTCGACCCGGGCTCTGCGTTCCTGCTGTCCCTCGACCCGGGCTCTGCGTTCCTGCTGTCCCTCAACCAGGGCTCTGCGTTCCTGCTGTCCCTCAACCAGGGCTCTGCGTTCCTGCTCTCCCTCGACCCGGGCTCTGCGTTCCTGTCTCTCCCTCTACCCGGGATCTGCGTTCCTGTCTCTCCCTCTACCCGGGCTCTGCGTTCCTGCTCTCCCTCGACCCGGGCTCTGCGTTCCTGTCTCTCCCTCGACCCGGGCGCTGCGTTCCTGTCTCTCCCTTGACCTGGGCTCTGCGTTCCTGTCTCTCCCACGAACCGGGCTCTGCGTTCCTGTCTCTCCCTCGACCCGGGCTCTGCGTTCCTGTCTCTCCCTCGACCCGGGCTCTGCGTTCCTCTCTCCTTCGACTCGGGCTCTGCGTTCCTGTCTCTCCCTCGACCTGGGATCTGTGTTCCTGTCTCTCCCTCGACCTGGGCTCTGCGTTCCTGGCTCTCTCTTGCCCGGGCTCTGCGTTCCTGCTCTCCCTCGACCCAGGCTCTGGGTTCCTGTCTCTCCCTCGACCCGGGCTCTGCATTCCTCTCTCTCCCTCGACCTGGGCTCTGCGTTCCTGTCTCTCCCTCGACCAGGGCTCTGGGTTCCTGTCTCTCCCTCGACCCAGGCTCTGCATTCCTCTCTCTCCCTCGACCAGGGCTCTGGGTTCCTGTCTCTCCCTCGACCCAGGCTCTGCGTTCCTGTCTCTCCCTCGACCTGGGCTCTGCATTCCTCTCTCTCCCTCGACCTGGGCTCTGCGTTCCTGTCTCTCCCTCGACCCGGGCTCTGCGTTCCTGTCTCTCCTTTGGCCCGGGCTCTGCGTTCCTGCTGTCCCTCAACCAGGGCTCTGCGTTCCTGTCCCTCCCTCGACCGGGGCTCTGCCTTCCTGCTGTCCCTCGACCCGGGCTCTGCGTTCCTGCTGTCCCTCTACCCGGGCTCTGCGTTCCTGCTGTCCCTTGACCCGGGCTCTGCGTTCCTGTCCCTCCCTCGACCCGGGCTCTGCGTTCCAGTCTCTCCCTCGACCCGGGATCTGCATTCCTGTCTCTCCTTCTAACAGGGCCCTGCGTTCCTGTCCCTTCCTCGACCCGGGCCCTGCGTTCCTGTCCCTCCCTCGACCCGGGCTCGGCGTTCCTGTCTCTCCCTCGACCCTGGCTCTGCGTTCCTGTCTCTCCTTCAAACCGGGCTCTGCGTTCCTGTCCCTCCCTCGACCCGGGCTCTGCGTTCCTGCTGTCCCTCGACCCGGGCTCTGCGTTCCTGCTGTCCCTCGACCCGGGCTCTGCGTTCCTGTCTCTCCCTCGACCTGGGCTCTGCGTTCCTGCTCTCCCTCGACCCGGGCTCTGCGTTCCTGTCTCTCCTTCGACCCGGGCTCTGCGTTCCTGTCTCTCCTTTGGCCCAGGCTCTGCGTTCCTGCTGTCCCTCAACCCGGGCTCTGCGTTCCTGCTGACCCTCAACCAGGGCTCTGCGTTCCTGTCTCTCCTTCGACCCGGATCTGCGTTCCTGTCTCTCCTTTGGCCCGGGCTCTGCGTTCCTGCTGTCCCTCAACCCGGGCTCTGCGTTCCTGCTATCTCTCAACCCGGGCTCTGCGTTCCTCTCTCTCCCTCGACCCGGGCTCTGCGTTCCTGCTGTCCCTCAACCAGGGCTCTGCGTTCCTGCTGTCCCTCGACCCGGTCTCTGCGTTCCTGTCTCTCCTTCGACCCGTGCTATGCTTTCCTGTCTACCCTTCGACCCGGGATCTGCATTCCTGTCTCTCCTTCTAACAGGGCCCTGCGTTCCTGTCCCTCCCTCGACCCGGGCCCTGCGTTCCTGTCCCTCCCTCGACCCGGGCAGTGCGTTCCTGTCCCTCCCTCGACCCGGGCTCTGCGTTCCTGTCTCTCCTTCTAACAGGGCCCTGCGTTCCTGTCCCTCCCTCGACCCGCGATCTGCATTCCTGTCTCTCCTTCTAACAGGGCCCTGCGTTCCTGTCCCTCCCTCGACCCGGGCTCTGCGTTCCAGTCTCTCCCTCGACCCGGGATCTGCATTCCTGTCTCTCCTTCTAACAGGGCCCTGCGTTCCTGTCCCTCCCTCGACCCGGGCCCTGCGTTCCTGTCCCTCCCTCGAGCCGGGCTCGGCGTTCCTGTCTCTCCCTCGACCCTGGCTCTGCGTTCCTGTCTCTCCTTCAAACCGGGCTCTGCGTTCCTGTCCCTCCCTCGACCCGGGCTCTGCGTTCCTGCTGTCCCTCGACCCGGGCTCTGCGTTCCTGTCTCTCCTTAGACCCGGGCTCTGTGTTCCGGTCTCGGCGTTCCTGTCTCTCCTTCGACACGGGCTCTGCGTTCCTGTCTCTCCTTCGACCCGGGCTCTGCGTTCCTGTCTCTCCTTTGGCCTGGGCTCTGCGTTCCTGCTGTCCCTCAACCCGGGCTCTGCGTTCCTGTCTCTCCTTCGACCCGGATCTGCGTTCCTGTCTTTCCTTTGGCCCGGGCTCTGCGTTCCTGCTGTCCCTCAACCCGGGCTCTGCGTTCCTGCTGTCCCTCGACCCGGGCTCTGCGTTCCTGCTGTCCCTCGACCCGGGCTCTGCGTTCCTGCTGTCCCTCAACCAGGGCTCTGCGTTCCTGCTGTCCCTCAACCAGGGCTCTGCGTTCCTGCTCTCCCTCGACCCGGGCTCTGCGTTCCTGTCTCTCCCTCTACCCGGGATCTGCGTTCCTGTCTCTCCCTCTACCCGGGCTCTGCGTTCCTGCTCTCCCTCGACCCGGGCTCTGCGATCCTGTCTCTCCCTCGACCCGGGCGCTGCGTTCCTGTCTCTCCCTTGACCTGGGCTCTGCGTTCCTGTCTCTCCCACGAACCGGGCTCTGCGTTCCTGTCTCTCCCTCGACCCGGGCTCCGCGTTCCTGTCTCTCCCTCGACCCGGGCTCTGCGTTCCTCTCTCCTTCGACTCGGGCTCTGCGTTCCTGTCTCTCCCTCGACCTGGGATCTGTGTTCCTGTCTCTCCCTCGACCTGGGCTCTGGGTTCCTGGCTCTCCCTTGCCTGGGCTCTGCGTTCCTGCTCTCCCTCGACCCAGGCTCTGGGTTCCTGTCTCTCCCTCGACCCGGGCTCTGCATTCCTCTCTCTCCCTCGACCTGGGCTCTGCGTTCCTGTCTCTCCCTCGACCAGGGCTCTGGGTTCCTGTCTCTCCCTCGACCCAGGCTCTGCATTCCTCTCTCTCCCTCGACCAGGGCTCTGGGTTCCTGTCTCTCCCTCGACCCAGGCTCTGCATTCCTCTCTCTCCCTCGACCTGGGCTCTGCATTCCTCTCTCTCCCTCGACCTGGGCTCTGCGTTCCTGTCTCTCCCTCGACCCAGGCTCTGCGTTCCTGTCTCTCCTTTGGCCCGGGCTCTGCGTTCCTGCTGTCCCTCAACCAGGGCTCTGCGTTCCTGTCTCTCCCTCGACCCGGGCTCTGCGTTCCTGTCTCTCCCTCGACCCGGGCTCTGCGTTCCTGCTCTCCCTCGAACAGGGCTCTGCTTTCCTGTCCCTCCCTCGACCGGGGCTCTGCCTTCCTGCTGTCCCTCGACCCGGGCTCTGCGTTCCTGCTGTCCCTCTACCCGGGCTCTGCGTTCCTGCTGTCCCTTAACCCGGGCTCTGCGTTCCTGTCCCTCCCTCGACCCGGGCTCTGCGTTCCAGTCTCTCCCTCGACCCGGGATCTGCATTCCTGTCTCTCCTTCTAACAGGGCCCTGCGTTCCTGTCCCTCCCTCGACCCGGGCCCTGCGTTCCTGTCCCTCCCTCGACCCGGGCTCGGCGTTCCTGTCTCTCCCTCGACCCTGGCTCTGCGTTCCTGTCTCTCCTTCAAACCGGGCTCTGCGTTCCTGTCCCTCCCTCGACCCGGGCTCTGCGTTCCTGCTGTCCCTCGACCCGGGCTCTGCGTTCCTGCGGTCCCTCGACCCGGGCTCTGCGTTCCTGTCTCTCCCTCGACCTGGGCTCTGCGTTCCTGCTCTCCCTCGACCCGGGCTCTGCGTTCCTGTCTCTCCTTCGACCCAGGCTCTGCGTTCCTGTCTCTCCTTTGGCCCAGGCTCTGCGTTCCTGCTGTCCCTCAACCCGGGCTCTGCGTTCCTGCTGACCCTCAACCAGGGCTCTGCGTTCCTGTCTCTCCTTCGACCCGGATCTGCGTTCCTGTCTCTCCTTTGGCCCGGGCTCTGCGTTCCTGCTGTCCCTCAACCCGGGCTCTGCGTTCCTGCTATCTCTCAACCCGGGCTCTGCGTTCCTCTCTCTCCCTCGACCCGGGCTCTGCGTTCCTGCTGTCCCTCAACCAGGGCTCTGCGTTCCTGCTGTCCCTCGACCCGGTCTCTGCGTTCCTGTCTCTCCTTCGACCCGTGCTATGCTTTCCTGTCTACCCTTCGACCCGGGCTCTGCGTTCCTGCAGTCCCTCGACCCAGGCTCTGCGTTACTGCTGTCCCTCAACACGGGTCTGCGTTCCTGCTGTCCCTCGACCCGGGCTCTGCGTTCCTGTCTCTCCCTAGACCCGGGATCTGGGTTCCTGTCTCTCCCTCGACCCAGGCTCTGCGTTCATGCTGTCCCTCGACACGGGCTCTGCGTTCCTGCTGTCCCTCGACCCGTGCTCTGAGTTCCGGCTGTCCCTCGACACGGGCACTGCGTTCCTGCTCTCCCTCGACCCGGGCTCTGCGTTCCTGCTGTCCCTCGACACGGGCTCTGCGTTCCTGCAGTCCCTCGACCCGGGCTCTGCGTTCCTGCACTCCCTCGACCCGGTATCTGCGTTCCTGCTGTCCCTCGACACGGGCTCTGCGTTCCTGTCTGTCCCACGAACCGGGCTCTGCGTTCCTGTCCCTCCCTCGACCCGGGCTCTGCGTTCCTGCTGTCCCTCGACCCGGTCTCTGCGTTCCTGCAGTCCCTCGACCCGGGCTCTGCGTTGCTGCTTTCCCTCGACCCGGGCTCTGCGTTGCTGCTGTCCCTCGACCCGGGCTCTGCGTTCCTGTCTCTCCCTCGACCTGGGATCTGCGTTCCTGTCTCTCCCTCGACCATGGCTCTGCGTTCCTGTCTCTCCTTCAAACCGGGCTCTGCGTTCCTGTCCCTCCCTCGACCCGGGCTCTGCGTTCCTGCTGTCACTCGACCCGGGCTCTGCGTTCCTGCTATCTCTCAACCCGGGCTCTGCGTTCCTCTCTCTCCCTCGACCCGGGCTCTGCGTTCCTGCTGTCCCTCAACCAGGGCTCTGCGTTCCTGCTGTCCCTCGACCCGGTCTCTGCGTTCCTGTCTCTCCTTCGACCCGTGCTATGCTTTCCTGTCTACCCTTCGACCCGGGCTCTGCGTTCCTGCAGTCCCTCGACCCAGGCTCTGCGTTACTGCTGTCCCTCGACACGGGTCTGCGTTCCTGCTGTCCCTCGACACGGGCTCTGCGTTCCTGTCTCTCCCTAGACCCGGGATCTGGGTTCCTGTCTCTCCCTCGACCCAGGCTCTGCGTTCATGCTGTCCCTCGACACGGACTCTGCGTTCCTGCTGTCCCTCGACCCGTGCTCTGAGTTCCGGCTGTCCCTCGACACGGGCACTGCGTTCCTGCTCTCCCTCGACCCGGGCTCTGCGTTCCTGCTGTCCCTCGACCCGTGCTCTGAGTTCCGGCTGTCCCTCGACACGGGCACTGCGTTCCTGCTCTCCCTCGACCCGGGCTCTGCGTTCCTGCTGTCCCTCGACACGGGCTCTGCGTTCCTGCAGTCCCTCGACCCGGGCTCTGCGTTCCTGCACTCCCTCGACCCGGTATCTGCGTTCCTGCTGTCCCTCGACACGGGCTCTGCGTTCCTGTCTGTCCCAGGAACCGGGCTCTGCGTTCCTGTCCCTCCCTCGACCCGGGCTCTGCGTACCTGCTGTCCCTCGACCCGGTCTCTGCGTTCCTGCAGTCCCTCGACCCGGGCTCTGCGTTGCTGCTGTCCCTCGACCCGGGCTCTGCGTTGCTGCTGTCCCTCGACCCGGGCTCTGCGTTCCTGTCTCTCCCTCGACCTGGGATCTGCGTTCCTGTCTCTCCCTCGACCATGGCTCTGCGTTCCTGTCTCTCCTTCAAACCGGGCTCTGCGTTCCTGTCCCTCCCTCGACCCGGGCTCTGCGTTCCTGCTGTGCCTCGACACGGGCTCTGCGTTCCTGCAGTCCCTCGACCCGGGCTCTGCGTTCCTGCACTCCCTCGACCCGGTATCTGCGTTCCTGCTGTCCCTCGACACGGGCTCTGCGTCCCTGTCTGTCCCACGAACCGGGCTCTGCGTTCCTGTCCCTCCCTCGACCCGGGCTCAGCGTTCCTGCTGTCCCTCGACCCGGTCTCTGCGTTCCTGCAGTCCCTCGACCCGGGCTCTGCGTTGCTGCTGTCCCTCGACCCGGGCTCTGCGTTGCTGCTGTCCCTCGACCCGGGCTCTGCGTTCCTGTCTCTCCCTCGACCTGGGATCTGCGTTCCTGTCTCTCCCTCGACCATGGCTCTGCGTTCCTGTCTCTCCTTCAAACCGGGCTCTGCGTTCCTGTCCCTCCCTCGACCCGGGCTCTGCGTTCCTGCTGTCACTCGACCCGGGCCCTGCGTTCCTGCAGTCCCTCGACCCGGCTCTGCGTTCCTGATGTCCCTCGACCCGGGCTCTGCGTTCCTGTCTCTCCCTCGACCCGGGCTCTGTGTTCCTGTCTCTCCCACGACCCGGGCTCTGCGTTCCTGTCCCTCCCTCGACCCGGGCAGTGCGTTCCTGTCCCTCCCTCGACCCGGGCTCTGCGTTCCTGTCTCTCCTTCTAACAGGGCCCTGCGTTCCTGTCCCTCCCTCGACCCGGGATCTGCATTCCTGTCTCTCCTTCTAACAGGGCCCTGCGTTCCTGTCCCTCCCTCGACCCGGGTCCTGCGTTCCTGTCCCTCCCTCGACCCGGGCAGTGCGTTCCTGTCCCTCCCTCGATCCGGGCTCTGCGTTCCTGTCTCTCCTTCTAACAGGGCCCTGCGTTCCTGTCCCTCCCTCGACCCGCGATCTGCATTCCTGTCTCTCCTTCTAACAGGGCCCTGCGTTCCTGTCCCTCCCTCGACCCGGGCTCTGCGTTCCAGTCTCTCCCTCGACCCGGGATCTGCATTCCTGTCTCTCCTTCTAACAGGGCCCTGCGTTCCTGTCCCTCCCTCGACCCGGGCCCTGCGTTCCTGTCCCTCCCTCGACCCGGGCTCGGCGTTCCTGTCTCTCCCTCGACCCTGGCTCTGCGTTCCTGTCTCTCCTTCAAACCGGGCTCTGCGTTCCTGTCCCTCCCTCGACCCGGGCTCTGCGTTCCTGCTGTCCCTCGACCCGGGCTCTGCGTTCCTGTCTCTCCTTAGACCCGGGCTCTGTGTTCCGGTCTCTGCGTTCCTGTCTCTCCTTCGACACGGGCTCTGCGTTCTTGTCTCTCCTTCGACCCGGGCTCTGCGTTCCTGTCTCTCCTTTGGCCTGGGCTCTGCGTTCCTGCTGTCCCTCAACCCGGGCTCTGCGTTCCTGCTGACCATCAACCAGGGCTCTGCGTTCCTGTCTCTCCTTCGGCCCGGATCTGCGTTCCTGTCTTTCCTTTTGCCCGGGCTCTGCGTTCCTGCTGTCCCTCAACCCGGGCTCTGCGTTCCTGCTGTCCCTCGACCCGGGCTCTGCGTTCCTGTCTGTCCCACGAACCGGGCTCTGCGTTCCTGTCCCTCCCTCGACCCGGGCTCTGCGTTCCTGCTGTCCCTCGACCCGGTCTCTGCGTTCCTGCAGTCCCTCGACCCGGGCTCTGCGTTGCTGCTTTCCCTCGACCCGGGCTCTGCGTTGCTGCTGTCCCTCGACCCGGGCTCTGCGTTCCTGTCTCTCCCTCGACCTGGGATCTGCGTTCCTGTCTCTCCCTCGACCATGGCTCTGCGTTCCTGTCTCTCCTTCAAACCGGGCTCTGCGTTCCTGTCCCTCCCTCGACCCGGGCTCTGCGTTCCTGCTGTCACTCGACCCGGGCTCTGCGTTCCTGCTATCTCTCAACCCGGGCTCTGCGTTCCTCTCTCTCCCTCGACCCGGGCTCTGCGTTCCTGCTGTCCCTCAACCAGGGCTCTGCGTTCCTGCTGTCCCTCGACCCGGTCTCTGCGTTCCTGTCTCTCCTTCGACCCGTGCTATGCTTTCCTGTCTACCCTTCGACCCGGGCTCTGCGTTCCTGCAGTCCCTCGACCCAGGCTCTGCGTTACTGCTGTCCCTCGACACGGGTCTGCGTTCCTGCTGTCCCTCGACACGGGCTCTGCGTTCCTGTCTCTCCCTAGACCCGGGATCTGGGTTTCTGTCTCTCCCTCGACCCAGGCTCTGCGTTCATGCTGTCCCTCGACACGGACTCTGCGTTCCTGCTGTCCCTCGACCCGTGCTCTGAGTTCCGGCTGTCCCTCGACACGGGCACTGCGTTCCTGCTCTCCCTCGACCCGGGCTCTGCGTTCCTGCTGTCCCTCGACCCGTGCTCTGAGTTCCGGCTGTCCCTCGACACGGGCACTGCGTTCCTGCTCTCCCTCGACCCGGGCTCTGCGTTCCTGCTGTCCCTCGACACGGGCTCTGCGTTCCTGCAGTCCCTCGACCCGGGCTCTGCGTTCCTGCACTCCCTCGACCCGGTATCTGCGTTCCTGCTGTCCCTCGACACGGGCTCTGCGTTCCTGTCTGTCCCAGGAACCGGGCTCTGCGTTCCTGTCCCTCCCTCGACCCGGGCTCTGCGTACCTGCTGTCCCTCGACCCGGTCTCTGCGTTCCTGCAGTCCCTCGACCCGGGCTCTGCGTTGCTGCTGTCCCTCGACCCGGGCTCTGCGTTGCTGCTGTCCCTCGACCCGGGCTCTGCGTTCCTGTCTCTCCCTCGACCTGGGATCTGCGTTCCTGTCTCTCCCTCGACCATGGCTCTGCGTTCCTGTCTCTCCTTCAAACCGGGCTCTGCGTTCCTGTCCCTCCCTCGACCCGGGCTCTGCGTTCCTGCTGTCCCTCGACACGGGCTCTGCGTTCCTGCAGTCCCTCGACCCGGGCTCTGCGTTCCTGCACTCCCTCGACCCGGTATCTGCGTTCCTGCTGTCCCTCGACACGGGCTCTGCGTCCCTGTCTGTCCCACGAACCGGGCTCTGCGTTCCTGTCCCTCCCTCGACCCGGGCTCTGCGTTCCTGCTGTCCCTCGACCCGGTCTCTGCGTTCCTGCAGTCCCTCGACCCGGGCTCTGCGTTGCTGCTGTCCCTCGACCCGGGCTCTGCGTTGCTGCTGTCCCTCGACCCGGGCTCTGCGTTCCTGTCTCTCCCTCGACCTGGGATCTGCGTTCCTGTCTCTCCCTCGACCATGGCTCTGCGTTCCTGTCTCTCCTTCAAACCGGGCTCTGCGTTCCTGTCCCTCCCTCGACCCGGGCTCTGCGTTCCTGCTGTCACTCGACCCGGGCCCTGCGTTCCTGCAGTCCCTCGACCTGGCTCTGCGTTCCTGATGTCCCTCGACCCGGGCTCTGCGTTCCTGTCTCTCCCTCGACCCGGGCTCTGTGTTCCTGTCTCTCCCACGACCCGGGCTCTGCGTTCCTGTCCCTCCCTCGACCCGGGCAGTGCGTTCCTGTCCCTCCCTCGACCCGGGCTCTGCGTTCCTGTCTCTCCTTCTAACAGGGCCCTGCGTTCCTGTCCCTCCCTCGACCCGGGATCTGCATTCCTGTCTCTCCTTCTAACAGGGCCCTGCGTTCCTGTCCCTCCCTCGACCCGGGTCCTGCGTTCCTGTCCCTCCCTCGACCCGGGCAGTGCGTTCCTGTCCCTCCCTCGATCCGGGCTCTGCGTTCCTGTCTCTCCTTCTAACAGGGCCCTGCGTTCCTGTCCCTCCCTCGACCCGCGATCTGCATTCCTGTCTCTCCTTCTAACAGGGCCCTGCGTTCCTGTCCCTCCCTCGACCCGGGCTCTGCGTTCCAGTCTCTCCCTCGACCCGGGATCTGCATTCCTGTCTCTCCTTCTAACAGGGCCCTGCGTTCCTGTCCCTCCCTCGACCCGGGCCCTGCGTTCCTGTCCCTCCCTCGACCCGGGCTCGGCGTTCCTGTCTCTCCCTCGACCCTGGCTCTGCGTTCCTGTCTCTCCTTCAAACCGGGCTCTGCGTTCCTGTCCCTCCCTCGACCCGGGCTCTGCGTTCCTGCTGTCCCTCGACCCGGGCTCTGCGTTCCTGTCTCTCCTTAGACCCGGGCTCTGTGTTCCGGTCTCTGCGTTCCTGTCTCTCCTTCGACACGGGCTCTGCGTTCTTGTCTCTCCTTCGACCCGGGCTCTGCGTTCCTGTCTCTCCTTTGGCCTGGGCTCTGCGTTCCTGCTGTCCCTCAACCCGGGCTCTGCGTTCCTGCTGACCATCAACCAGGGCTCTGCGTTCCTGTCTCTCCTTCGACCCGGATCTGCGTTCCTGTCTTTCCTTTTGCCCGGGCTCTGCGTTCCTGCTGTCCCTCAACCCGGGCTCTGCGTTCCTGCTGTCCCTCGACCCGGGCTCTGCGTTCCTGCTGTCCCTCGACCCGGGCTCTGCGTTCCTGCTGTCCCTCGACCAGGGCTCTGCGTTCCTGCTGTCCCTCAACCAGGGCTCTGCGTTCCTGCTCTCCCTCGACCCGGGCTCTGCGTTCCTGTCTCTCCCTCTACCCGGGATCTGCGTTCCTGTCTCTCCCTCTACCCGGGCTCTGCGTTCCTGCTCTCCCTCGACCCGGGCTCTGCGTTCCTGTCTCTCCCTCGACCCGGGCGCTGCGTTCCTGTCTCTCCCTTGACCTGGGCTCTGCGTTCCTGTCTCTCCCACGAACCGGGCTCTGCGTTCCTGTCCCTCCCTCGACCCGGGCTCTGCGTTCCTGTCTCTCCTTCTAACAGGGCCCTGCGTTCCTGTCCCTCCCTCGACCCGGGATCTGCATTCCTGTCTCTCCTTCTAACAGGGCCCTGCGTTCCTGTCCCTCCCTCGACCCGGGCCCTGCGTTCCTGTCCCTCCCTCGACCCGGGCAGTGCGTTCCTGTCCCTCCCTCGACCCGCGATCTGCATTCCTGTCTCTCCTTCTAACAGGGCCCTGCGTTCCTGTCCCTCCCTCGACCCGGGCCCTGCGTTCCTGTCCCTCCCTCGACCCGGGCTCGGCGTTCCTGTCTCTCCCTCGACCCTGGCTCTGCGTTCCTGTCTCTCCTTCAAACCGGGCTCTGCGTTCCTGTCCCTCCCTCGACCCGGGCTCTGCGTTCCTGCTGTCCCTCGACCCGGGCTCTGCGTTCCTGTCTCTCCTTAGACCCGGGCTCTGTGTTCCGGTCTCTGCGTGCCTGTCTCTCCTTCGACACGGGCTCTGCGTTCCTGTCTCTCCTTCGACCCGGGCTCTGCGTTCCTGTCTCTCCTTTGGCCTGGGCTCTGCGTTCCTGCTGTCCCTCAACCCGGGCTCTGCGTTCCTGCTGACCCTCAACCAGGGCTCTGCGTTCCTGTCTCTCCTTCGACCCGGATCTGCGTTCCTGTCTTTCCTTTTGCCCGGGCTCTGCGTTCCTGCTGTCCCTCAACCCGGGCTCTGCGTTCCTGCTGTCCCTCAACCCGGGCTCTGCGTTCCTGCTGTCCCTCGACCCGGGCTCTGCGTTCCTGCTGTCCCTCGACCAGGGCTCTGCGTTCCTGCTGTCCCTCAACCAGGGCTCTGCGTTCCTGCTGTCCCTCAACCAGGGCTCTGCGTTCCTGCTCTCCCTCGACCCGGGCTCTGCGTTCCTGTCTCTCCCTCTACCCGGGATCTGCGTTCCTGTCTCTCCCTCTACCCGGGCTCTGCGTTCCTGCTCTCCCTCGACCCGGGCTCTGCGTTCCTGTCTCTCCCTCGACCCGGGCGCTGCGTTCCTGTCTCTCCCTTGACCTGGGCTCTGCGTTCCTGTCTCTCCCACGAACCGGGCTCTGCGTTCCTGTCCCTCCCTCGACCCGGGCTCTGCGTTCCTGTCTCTCCTTCTAACAGGGCCCTGCGTTCCTGTCCCTCCCTCGACCCGGGATCTGCATTCCTGTCTCTCCTTCTAACAGGGCCCTGCGTTCCTGTCCCTCCCTCGACCCGGGCCCTGCGTTCCTGTCCCTCCCTCGACCCGGGCAGTGCGTTCCTGTCCCTCCCTCGACCCGGGCTCTGCGTTCCTGTCTCTCCTTCTAACAGGGCCCTGCGTTCCTGTCCCTCCCTCGACCCGCGATCTGCATTCCTGTCTCTCCTTCTAACATGGCCCCTGCTTTCCTGTCCCTCCCTCGACCCGGGCTCTGCGTTCCAGTCTCTCCCTCGACCCGGGATCTGCATTCCTGTCTCTCCTTCTAACAGGGCCCTGCGTTCCTGTCCCTCACTCGACCCGGGCCCTGCGTTCCTGTCCCTTCCTCGACCCGGGCTCGGCGTTCCTGTCTCTCCCTCGACCCTGGCTCTGCGTTCCTGTCTCTCCTTCAAACCGGGCTCTGCGTTCCTGTCCCTCCCTCGACCCGGGCTCTGCGTTCCTGCTGTCCCTCGACCCGGGCTCTGCGTTCCTGTCTCTCCTTAGACCCGGGCTCTGTGTTCCGGTCTCTGCGTTCCTGTCTCTCCTTCGACACGGGCTCTGCGTTCCTGTCTCTCCTTCGACCCGGGCTCTGCGTTCCTGTCTCTCCTTCAAACCGGGCTCTGCGTTCCTGTCTCTCCTTCAAACCGGGCTCTGCGTTCCTGTCTCTCCTTCAAACCGGGCTCTGCGTTCCTGTCCCTCCCTCGACCCGGGCTCTGCGTTCCTGCTGTCCCTCGACCCGGGCTCTGCGTTCCTGTCTCTCCTTAGACCCGGGCTCTGTGTTCCGGTCTCTGCGTTCCTGTCTCTCCTTCGACACGGGCTCTGCGTTCTTGTCTCTCCTTCGACACGGGCTCAGCGTTCCTGTCTCTCCTTCGACCCGGGCTCTGCGTTCCTGTCTCTCCTTTGGCCTGGGCTCTGCGTTCCTGCTGTCCCTCAACCCGGGCTCTGCGTTCCTGCTGACCCTCAACCAGGGCTCTGCGTTCCTGTCTCTCCTTCGACCCGGATCTGCGTTCCTGTCTTTCCTTTTGCCCGGGCTCTGCGTTCCTGCTGTCCCTCAACCCGGGCTCTGCGTTCCTGCTGTCCCTCGACCCGGGCTCTGCGTTCCTGCTGTCCCTCGACCAGGGCTCTGCGTTCCTGCTGTCCCTCAACCAGGGCTCTGCGTTCCTGCTCTCCCTCGACCCGGGCTCTGCGTTCCTGTCTCTCCCTCTACCCGGGATCTGCGTTCCTGTCTCTCCCTCTACCCGGGCTCTGCGTTCCTGCTCTCCCTCGACCCGGGCTCTGCGTTCCTGTCTCTCCCTCGACCCGGGCGCTGCGATCCTGTCTCTCCCTTGACCTGGGCTCTGCGTTCCTGTCTCTCCCTTGACCTGGGCTCTGCGTTCCTGTCTCTCCCACGAACCGGGCTCTGCGTTCCTGTCTCTCCCTCGACCCGGGCTCTGCGTCCCTCTCTCCTTCGACTCGGGCTCTGCGTTCCTGTCTCTCCCTCGACATGGGCTCTGCGTTCCTGTCTCTCCCTCGACCCGTGCTCTGCGTTCCTGTCTCTCCCTCGACCCGGGCTCTGCGTTCCAGTCTCTCCCTCGACCCGGGCTCTGCGTTCCTGTCTCTCCCTCGACCTGGCATCTGTGTTCCTGTCTCTCCCTCGACCTGGGCTCTGGGTTCCTGGCTCTCACTTGCCCGGGCTCTGCGTTCCTGCTCTCCCTCGACCCAGGCTCTGGGTTCCTGTCTCTCCCTCGACCCGGGCTCTGCATTCCTCTCTCTCCCTCGACCTGGGCTCTGCGTTCCTGTCTCTCCCTCGACCAGGGCTCTGGGTTCCTGTCTCTACCTCGACCCAGGCTCTGCATTCCTCTCTCTCCCTCGACCAGGGCTCTGGGTTCCTGTCTCTCCCTCGACCCAGGCTCTGCATTCCTCTCTCTCCCTCGACCTGGGCTCTGCATTCCTCTCTCTCCCTCGACCTGGGCTCTGCGTTCCTGTCTCTCCCTCGACCCGGGCTCTGCGTTCCTGTCTCTCCTTTGGCCCGGGCTCTGCGTTCCTGCTGTCCCTCAACCAGGGCTCTGCGTTCCTGTCTCTCCCTCGACCCGGGCTCTGCGTTCCTGTCTCTCCCTCGACCCGGGCTCTGCGTTCCTGCTCTCCCTCGAACAGGGCTCTGCTTTCCTGTCCCTCCCTCGACCGGGGCTCTGCCTTCCTGCTGTCCCTCGACCCGGGCTCTGCGTTCCTGCTGTCCCTCTACCCGGGCTCTGCGTTCCTGCTGTCCCTTGACCCGGGCTCTGCGTTCCTGTCCCTCCCTCGACCCGGGCTCTGCGTTCCAGTCTCTCCCTCGACCTGGGATCTGCGTTCCTGTCTCTCCCTCGACCATGGCTCTGCGTTCCTGTCTCTCCTTCAAACCGGGCTCTGCGTTCCTGTCCCTCCCTCGACCCGGGCTCTGCGTTCCTGCTGTCACTCGACCCGGGCTCTGCGTTCCTGCAGTCCCTCGACCCGGCTCTGCGTTCCTGATGTCCCTCGACCCGGGCTCTGCGTTCCTGTCTCTCCCTCGACCCGGGCTCTGTGTTCCTGTCTCTCCCACGACCCGGGCACTGTGTTCCTTCTCTCCCTCGACCCGGGCTCTGCGTTCCTGCTGTCCCTCGACACGGGCTCTGCGTTCCTGCAGTCCCTCGACCCGGGCTCTGCGTTCCTGCACTCCCTCGACCCGGTATCTGCGTTCCTGCTGTCCCTCGACACGGGCTCTGCGTCCCTGTCTGTCCCACGAACCGGGCTCTGCGTTCCTGTCCCTCCCTCGACCCGGGCTCTGCGTTCCTGCTGTCCCTCGACCCGGTCTCTGCGTTCCTGCAGTCCCTCGACCCGGGCTCTGCGTTGCTGCTGTCCCTCGACCCGGGCTCTGCGTTGCTGCTGTCCCTCGACCCGGGCTCTGCGTTCCTGTCTCTCCCTCGACCTGGGATCTGCGTTCCTGTCTCTCCCTCGACCATGGCTCTGCGTTCCTGTCTCTCCTTCAAACCGGGCTCTGCGTTCCTGTCCCTCCCTCGACCCGGGCTCTGCGTTCCTGCTGTCACTCGACCCGGGCTCTGCGTTCCTGCAGTCCCTCGACCCGGCTCTGCGTTCCTGATGTCCCTCGACCCGGGCTCTGCGTTCCTGTCTCTCCCTCGACCCGGGCTCTGTGTTCCTGTCTCTCCCACGACCCGGGCTCTGCGTTCCTGTCCCTCCCTCGACCCGGGCAGTGCGTTCCTGTCCCTCCCTCGACCCGGGCTCTGCGTTCCTGTCTCTCCTTCTAACAGGGCCCTGCGTTCCTGTCCCTCCCTCGACCCGGGATCTGCATTCCTGTCTCTCCTTCTAACAGGGCCCTGCGTTCCTGTCCCTCCCTCGACCCGGGCCCTGCGTTCCTGTCCCTCCCTCGACCCGGGCAGTGCGTTCCTGTCCCTCCCTCGACCCGGGCTCTGCGTTCCTGTCTCTCCTTCTAACAGGGCCCTGCGTTCCTGTCCCTCCCTCGACCCGCGATCTGCATTCCTGTCTCTCCTTCTAACAGGGCCCTGCGTTCCTGTCCCTCCCTCGACCCGGGCTCTGCGTTCCAGTCTCTCCCTCGACCCGGGATCTGCATTCCTGTCTCTCCTTCTAACAGGGCCCTGCGTTCCTGTCCCTCCCTCGACCCGGGCCCTGCGTTCCTGTCCCTCCCTCGACCCGGGCTCGGCGTTCCTGTCTCTCCCTCGACCCTGGCTCTGCGTTCCTGTCTCTCCTTCAAACCGGGCTCTGCGTTCCTGTCCCTCCCTCGACCCGGGCTCTGCGTTCCTGCTGTCCCTCGACCCGGGCTCTGCGTTCCTGTCTCTCCTTAGACCCGGGCTCTGTGTTCCGGTCTCTGCGTTCCTGTCTCTCCTTCGACACGGGCTCTGCGTTCCTGTCTCTCCTTCGACCCGGGCTCTGCGTTCCTGTCTCTCCTTCGACCCGGATCTGCGTTCCTGTCTTTCCTTTTGCCCGGGCTCTGCGTTCCTGCTGTCCCTCAACCCGGGCTCTGCGTTCCTGCTGTCCCTCAACCCGGGCTCTGCGTTCCTGCTGTCCCTCGACCCGGGCTCTGCGTTCCTGCTGTCCCTCGACCAGGGCTCTGCGTTCCTGCTGTCCCTCAACCAGGGCTCTGCGTTCCTGCTCTCCCTCGACCCGGGCTCTGCGTTCCTGTCTCTCCCTCTACCCGGGATCTGCGTTCCTGTCTCTCCCTCTACCCGGGCTCTGCGTTCCTGCTCTCCCTCGACCCGGGCTCTGCGTTCCTGTCTCTCCCTCGACCCGGGCGCTGCGATCCTGTCTCTCCCTTGACCTGGGCTCTGCGTTCCTGTCTCTCCCACGAACCGGGCTCTGCGTTCCTGTCTCTCCCTCGACCCGGGCTCTGCGTTCCTGTCTCTCCCTCGACCCGGGCTCTGCGTTCCTCTCTCCTTCGACTCGGGCTCTGCGTTCCTGTCTCTCCCTCGACATGGGCTCTGCGTTCCTGTCTCTCCCTCGACCCGTGCTCTGCGTTCCTGTCTCTCCCTCGACCCGGGCTCTGCGTTCCAGTCTCTCCCTCGACCCGGGCTCTGCGTTCCTGTCTCTCCCTCGACCTGGCATCTGTGTTCCTGTCTCTCCCTCGACCTGGGCTCTGGGTTCCTGGCTCTCACTTGCCCGGGCTCTGCGTTCCTGCTCTCCCTCGACCCAGGCTCTGGGTTCCTGTCTCTCCCTCGACCTGGGCTCTGCATTCCTCTCTCTCCCTCGACCTGGGCTCTGCGTTCCTGTCTCTCCCTCGACCAGGGCTCTGGGTTCCTGTCTCTCCCTCGACCCAGGCTCTGCATTCCCCTCTCTCCCTCGACCAGGGCTCTGGGTTCCTGTCTCTCCCTCGACCCAGGCTCTGCATTCCTCTCTCTCCCTCGACCTGGGCTCTGCATTCCTCTCTCTCCCTCGACCTGGGCTCTGCGTTCCTGTCTCTCCCTCGACCCGGGCTCTGCGTTCCTGTCTCTCCTTTGGCCCGGGCTCTGCGTTCCTGCTGTCCCTCAACCAGGGCTCTGCGTTCCTGTCTCTCCCTCGACCCGGGCTCTGCGTTCCTGTCTCTCCCTCGACCCGGGCTCTGCGTTCCTGCTCTCCCTCGAACAGGGCTCTGCTTTCCTGTCCCTCCCTCGACCGGGGCTCTGCCTTCCTGCTGTCCCTCGACCCGGGCTCTGCGTTCCTGCTGTCCCTCTACCCGGGCTCTGCGTTCCTGCTGTCCCTTGACCCGGGCTCTGCGTTCCTGTCCCTCCCTCGACCCGGGCTCTGCGTTCCAGTCTCTCCCTCGACCCGGGATCTGCATTCCTGTCTCTCCTTCTAACAGCGCCCTGCGTTCCTGTCCCTCCCTCGACCCAGGCCCTGCGTTCCTGTCCCTCCCTCGACCCGGGCTCGGCGTTCCTGTCTCTCCCTCGACCCTGGCTCTGCGTTCCTGTCTCTCCTTCAAACCGGGCTCTGCGTTCCTGTCCCTCCCTCGACCCGGGCTCTGCGTTCCTGCTGTCCCTCGACCCGGGCTCTGCGTTCCTGCTGTCCCTCGACCCGGGCTCTGCGTTCCTGTCTCTCCTTAGACCCGGGCTCTGTGTTCCTGTCTCTCCCTCGACCCGGTCTCTGCGTTCCTGTCTCTCCTTCGACACGGGCTCTGCGTTCCTGTCTCTCCTTCGACCCGGGCTCTGCGTTCCTGTCTCTCCTTTGGCCCAGGCTCTGCGTTCCTGCTGTCCCTCAACCCGGGCTCTGCGTTCCTGCTGACCCTCAACCAGGGCTCTGCGTTCCTGTCTCTCCTTCGACCCGGATCTGCGTTCCTTTCTCTCCTTTGGCCCGGGCTCTGCTATCCTGCTGTCCCTCAACCCGGGCTCTGCGTTCCTGCTGTCCCTCGACCCGGGCTCTGCGTTCCTGCTGTCCCTCGACCCAGGCTCTGCGTTCCTGCTGTCCCTCAAGCAGGGCTCTGCGTTCCTGCTGTCCCTCAACCAGGGCTCTGCGTTCCTGCTCTCCCTCGACCCGGGCTCTGCGTTCCTGTCTCTCCCTCGACCCGGGCTCTGCGTTCCTGTCTCTCCCTCGACCCGGGCTCTGCGTTCCTCTCTCCTTCGACTCGGGCTCTGCGTTCCTGTCTCTCCCTCGACATGGGCACTGCGTTCCTGTCTCTCCCTCGACCCGGGCTCTGCCTTCCTGCTGTCCCTCGACCCGGGCTCTGCGTTCCTGTCCCTCCCTCGACCCGGGCTCTGCGTTCCTGCTGTCCCTCGACCCGGGCTCTGCGTTCCTGCAGTCCCTCGACCCGGCTCTGCGTTGCTGCTGTCCCTCGACCTAGGCTCTGCGTTCCTGATGTCCCTCGACCCGGGCTCTGCGTTCCTGTCTCTCCTCAGACCCGGGCTCTGTGTTCCTGTCTCTCCCTCGACCCGGGCTCTGTGTTCCTGTCTCTCCCACGACCCGGGCTCTGCGTTCCTGCTGTCCCTCGACCCGGGCTCTGCGTTCCTGTCTCTCCTTAGACCCGGGCTCTGTGTTCCGGTCTCTGCGTTCCTGTCTCTCCTTCGACACGGGCTCTGCGTTCCTGTCTCTCCTTCGACCCGGGCTCTGCGTTCCTGTCTCTCCTTCGACCCGGATCTGCGTTCCTGTCTTTCCTTTTGCCCGGGCTCTGCGTTCCTGCTGTCCCTCAACCCGGGCTCTGCGTTCCTGCTGTCCCTCAACCCGGGCTCTGCGTTCCTGCTGTCCCTCGACCCGGGCTCTGCGTTCCTGCTGTCCCTCGACCAGGGCTCTGCGTTCCTGCTGTCCCTCAACCAGGGCTCTGCGTTCCTGCTCTCCCTCGACCCGGGCTCTGCGTTCCTGTCTCTCCCTCTACCCGGGATCTGCGTTCCTGTCTCTCCCTCTACCCGGGCTCTGCGTTCCTGCTCTCCCTCGACCCGGGCTCTGCGTTCCTGTCTCTCCCTCGACCCGGGCGCTGCGATCCTGTCTCTCCCTTGACCTGGGCTCTGCGTTCCTGTCTCTCCCACGAACCGGGCTCTGCGTTCCTGTCTCTCCCTCGACCCGGGCTCTGCGTTCCTGTCTCTCCCTCGACCCGGGCTCTGCGTTCCTCTCTCCTTCGACTCGGGCTCTGCGTTCCTGTCTCTCCCTCGACATGGGCTCTGCGTTCCTGTCTCTCCCTCGACCCGTGCTCTGCGTTCCTGTCTCTCCCTCGACCCGGGCTCTGCGTTCCAGTCTCTCCCTCGACCCGGGCTCTGCGTTCCTGTCTCTCCCTCGACCTGGCATCTGTGTTCCTGTCTCTCCCTCGACCTGGGCTCTGGGTTCCTGGCTCTCACTTGCCCGGGCTCTGCGTTCCTGCTCTCCCTCGACCCAGGCTCTGGGTTCCTGTCTCTCCCTCGACCTGGGCTCTGCATTCCTCTCTCTCCCTCGACCTGGGCTCTGCGTTCCTGTCTCTCCCTCGACCAGGGCTCTGGGTTCCTGTCTCTCCCTCGACCCAGGCTCTGCATTCCCCTCTCTCCCTCGACCAGGGCTCTGGGTTCCTGTCTCTCCCTCGACCCAGGCTCTGCATTCCTCTCTCTCCCTCGACCTGGGCTCTGCATTCCTCTCTCTCCCTCGACCTGGGCTCTGCGTTCCTGTCTCTCCCTCGACCCGGGCTCTGCGTTCCTGTCTCTCCTTTGGCCCGGGCTCTGCGTTCCTGCTGTCCCTCAACCAGGGCTCTGCGTTCCTGTCTCTCCCTCGACCCGGGCTCTGCGTTCCTGTCTCTCCCTCGACCCGGGCTCTGCGTTCCTGCTCTCCCTCGAACAGGGCTCTGCTTTCCTGTCCCTCCCTCGACCGGGGCTCTGCCTTCCTGCTGTCCCTCGACCCGGGCTCTGCGTTCCTGCTGTCCCTCTACCCGGGCTCTGCGTTCCTGCTGTCCCTTGACCCGGGCTCTGCGTTCCTGTCCCTCCCTCGACCCGGGCTCTGCGTTCCAGTCTCTCCCTCGACCCGGGATCTGCATTCCTGTCTCTCCTTCTAACAGCGCCCTGCGTTCCTGTCCCTCCCTCGACCCAGGCCCTGCGTTCCTGTCCCTCCCTCGACCCGGGCTCGGCGTTCCTGTCTCTCCCTCGACCCTGGCTCTGCGTTCCTGTCTCTCCTTCAAACCGGGCTCTGCGTTCCTGTCCCTCCCTCGACCCGGGCTCTGCGTTCCTGCTGTCCCTCGACCCGGGCTCTGCGTTCCTGCTGTCCCTCGACCCGGGCTCTGCGTTCCTGTCTCTCCTTAGACCCGGGCTCTGTGTTCCTGTCTCTCCCTCGACCCGGTCTCTGCGTTCCTGTCTCTCCTTCGACACGGGCTCTGCGTTCCTGTCTCTCCTTCGACCCGGGCTCTGCGTTCCTGTCTCTCCTTTGGCCCAGGCTCTGCGTTCCTGCTGTCCCTCAACCCGGGCTCTGCGTTCCTGCTGACCCTCAACCAGGGCTCTGCGTTCCTGTCTCTCCTTCGACCCGGATCTGCGTTCCTTTCTCTCCTTTGGCCCGGGCTCTGCGATCCTGCTGTCCCTCAACCCGGGCTCTGCGTTCCTGCTGTCCCTCGACCCGGGCTCTGCGTTCCTGCTGTCCCTCGACCCAGGCTCTGCGTTCCTGCTGTCCCTCAAGCAGGGCTCTGCGTTCCTGCTGTCCCTCAACCAGGGCTCTGCGTTCCTGCTCTCCCTCGACCCGGGCTCTGCGTTCCTGTCTCTCCCTCGACCCGGGCTCTGCGTTCCTGTCTCTCCCTCGACCCGGGCTCTGCGTTCCTCTCTCCTTCGACTCGGGCTCTGCGTTCCTGTCTCTCCCTCGACATGGGCACTGCGTTCCTGTCTCTCCCTCGACCCGGGCTCTGCCTTCCTGCTGTCCCTCGACCCGGGCTCTGCGTTCCTGTCCCTCCCTCGACCCGGGCTCTGCGTTCCTGCTGTCCCTCGACCCGGGCTCTGCGTTCCTGCAGTCCCTCGACCCGGCTCTGCGTTGCTGCTGTCCCTCGACCTAGGCTCTGCGTTCCTGATGTCCCTCGACCCGGGCTCTGCGTTCCTGTCTCTCCTCAGACCCGGGCTCTGTGTTCCTGTCTCTCCCTCGACCCGGGCTCTGTGTTCCTGTCTCTCCCACGACCCGGGCTCTGTGTTCCTGTCCCTCCCTCGACCCGGGCTCTGCGTTCCTGCTGTCCCTCTAACTGGCCCTGCGTTCCTGATGTCCCTCGACCCGGGCTCTGCGTTCCTGTCTCTCCTTCGACACGGGCTCTGCGTTCCTGTCTCTCCCTCGACCCGGGCTCTGCGTTCCTGTCTCTCCTTCGACCCGGGCTCTGCGTTCCTGTCTCTCCTTCGACCCGGGCTCTGCGTTCCTGTCTCTCCTTTGGCCTGGGCTCTGCGTTCCTGTCTCTCCTTTGGCCTGGGCTCTGCGTTCCTCCTGTCCCTCAACCCGGGCTCTGCGTTTCTGCTGTCCCTCAACCAGGGCTCTGCGTTCCTGTCTCTCTTTCGACCCGGATCTGCGTTCCTGTCTCTCCTTTGGCCCGGGCTCTACGTTCCTGCTGTCCCTCAAGCCGGGCTCTGTGTTCCTGCTGTCCCTCGACCCGGGCTCTGCGTTCCTGCTGTCCATCGACCCGGGCTCTGCGTTCCTGCTGTCCCTCGACCAGGGCTCTGCGTTCCTGCAGTCCCTCGACCAGGGCTCTGCGTTCCTGCTCTCCCTCGACCCGGGCTCTGCGTTCCTGTCTCTCCCTCTACCCGGGCTCTGCGTTCCTGTCTCTCCCTCTACCCGGGCTCTGCATTCCTGCTCTCCCTCGACCCGGGCTCTGCGTTCCTGTCTCTCCCTCGACCCGGGCTCTGCATTCCTGCTGTCCCTCGACCCGGGCTCTGCGTTCCTGCTGTCCCTCGACCCGGGCTCTGTGTTCCTGCTCTCCCTCGAACCGGGCTCTGTGTTCCTGACTCTCCTTAGACCTGGTCTCTGCGTTCCCGTCTCTCCCTCGACCCGGGCTCTGCGTTCCTGTCTCTCCCTCGACCCGGGCTCTGCGTTCCTGCTGTCCCTCGACCCGGGCTCTGCGTTCCGGCTCTCCCTCGACCCGGTCTCTGCGTTCCAGTCTTTCCCTCGACCCGGGCTCTGCGTTCCTGTCTCTCCCTCGACCCGGGCTCTGCGTTCCGGCTCTCCCTCGACCCGGTCTCTGCGTTCCAGTCTTTCCCTCGACCCGGGCTCTGCGTTCCTGCTCTCCCTCGACCCGGTCTCTGCGTTCCTGTGTCTCCCTCGACCCGGGCTCTGCGTTCCTGTCTCTCCCTAGACCCGGGCTCTGCGTTCCTGCTGTCCCTCGACCCAGGCTCTGCGTTCCTATCTCTCCCTCGACCCGGTCTCTGGGTTCCTGTCTCTCCCTCGACCCGGTCTCTGCGTTCCTGTCTCTCCCTCGACCCTGTCTCTGCGTTCCAGTCTTTCCCTCGACCCGGGCTCTGCGTTCCTGCTCTCCCTCGACCCGGTCTCTGCGTTCCTGTGTCTCCCTCGACCCGGGCTCTGCGTTCCTGTCTCTCCCTCGACCCGGGCTCTGCGTTCCTATCTCTCCCTCGACCCGGTCTCTGGGTTCCTGTCTCTCCCTAGACCCGGGCTCTGCGTTCCTGCTGTCCCTCGACCCGGGCTCTGCGTTCCTATCTCTCCCTCGACCCGGTCTCTGGGTTCCTGTCTCTCCCTCGACCCGGTCTCTGCGTTCCTGTCTCTCCCTCGACCCAGGCTCTGTGTTCCTGCTCTCCCTCGACCCGGTCTCTGCGTTCCTGTGTCTCCCTCGACCCGGGCTCTGGGTTCCTGTCTCTCCCTCGACCCGGGCTCTGCGTTCCTATCTCTCCCTCGACCCGGTCTCTGGGTTCCTGTCACTCCCTCGACCCGGGCTCTGCGTTCCTGCTGTCCCTCGACCCGGGCTCTGCGTTCCTATCTCTCCCTCGACCCGGTCTCTGGGTTCCTGTCTCTCCCTCAACCCGGGCTCTGCTTTCCTGCAGTCCCTCGACCCGGGCTCTGCGTTCCTGCAGTCCCTCAACCCGGGCTCTGCGTTCCTGCTGTCCCTCGACCCGGGCTCTGCGTTCCTGCTGTCCCTCGACCCGGGCTCTGCGTTCCTGTCTCTCCCTCGACCCGGGCTCTGCGTTCCTGTCTCTCCCTCGACCCAGGCTCTGGGTTCCTGTTGTCCCTCGACACGGGCACTGCGTTCCTGCTCTCCCTCGACCCGGGCTCTGCGTTCCTGCTGTCCCTCGACCCGTGCTCTGCGTTCCGGCTGTCCCTCGACCAGGGCTCTGCGTTCCTGCAGTCCCTCGACCCGTGCTCTGCGTTCCGGCTGTCCCTCGACCCGGGCTCTGCGTTCCTGTCTCTCCCTCGACCTGGGCTCTGCGTTCCTGTCTCTCCCTCGACCCGGGCTCTGCGTTCCTGTCTCTCCCTCGACCCGGTCTCTGCGTTCCTGTCTATCCCTCGACCAGGGCTCTGGGTTCCTGTCTCTCCCTCGACCCAGGCTCTGCATTCCTCACTCTCCCTCGACCCAGGCTCTAGGTTCCTGTCTCTCCCTCGACCTGGGCTCTGCGTTCCTGTCTCTCCCTCGACCCGGGCTCAGCGTTCCTGTCTCTCCTTCGACCCGGGCTCTGCGTTCCTGTCTCTCCTTCGGCCCGGGCTCTGCGTTCCTCTCTCCTTCGACCCGGGCTCTGCATTCCTGTCTCCCCCTCGACCCCGGGCTCTGCATTCCTGCTCTCCCTCGACCCGGTCTCTGCGTTCCTGTCTCTCCTTCGACCCGGGCTCTGCTTTCCAGTCTACCCTTCGACCCGGGCTCTGCGTTCCTGCTGTCCCTCGACCCGGGCTCTGCGTTCCTGTCTCTCCCTCAACCTGGGCTCTGCGTTCCTGCTCTCCCTCGACCCGGGCTCTGCGTTCCTGCTGTCCTTCGACCCGGGTTCTGCGTTCCTGCTGTCCCTCCACCCGGGCTCTGCGTTCCTGTCTCTCCCTGGACCCGGGCTCTGCGTTCCGGCTCTCCCTCGACCCGGTCTCTGCGTTCCAGTGTCTCCTTCGACCCGGGCTCTGCATTCCTGTCTCTCCCTCGACCCCGGGCTCTGCGTTCCTGCTCTCCCTCGACCCGGGCTCTGCTTTCCAGTCTACCCTTCGACCCGGGCTCTGCGTTCCTGCTGTCCCTCGACCCGGGCTCTGCGTTCCTGCTGTCCCTCGACCCGGGTTCTGCGTTCCTGCTGTCCCTCTACCCGGGTTCTGCGTTCCTGTCTCTCCCTCGACCCGGGCTCTGCGTTCCGGCTCTCCCTCGACCCGGGCTCTGCGTTCCGGCTCTCCCTCGACCCGGTCTCTGCGTTCCAGTGTCTCCTTCGACCCGGGCTCTGGGTTCCTGTCTCTCCCTCGACCCGGCCTCTGCGTTCCTGTGTCTCCCTCGACCCGGGCTCTGGGTTCCTGTCTCTCCCTCGACCCGGGCTCTGCGTTCCTATCTCTCCCTCGACCCGGTCTCTGGGTTCCTGTCTCTCCCTCGACCCGGGCTCTGCGTTCCTGCTGTCCCTCGACCCGGGCTCTGCGTTCCTATCTCTCCCTCGACCCGGTCTCTGGGTTCCTGTCTCTCCCTCGACCCGGGCTCTGCGTTCCTGCAGTCCCTCGACCCGGTCTCTGGGTTCCTGTCTCTCCCTCGACACGGGCTCTGCGTTCCTGCTCTCCCTCGACCCGGTCTCTGCGTTCCTGTGTCTCCCTCGACCCGGGCTCTGGGTTCCTGTCTCTCCCTCGACCCGGGCTCTGCGTTCCTGCTGTCCCTCGACCCGTGCTCTGCGTTCCGGCTGTCCCTCGACCCGGGCTCTGCGTTCCTGCTGTCCCTCGACCCGTGCTCTGCGTTCCGGCTGTCCCTCGACCCGGGCTCTGCGTTCCTGCTGTCCCTCGACGCGGGCTCTGCGTTCCTGCAGTCCCTCGACCCGGGCTCTGCGTTCCTGCACTCCCTCGACCCGGTATCTGCGTTCCTGCTGTCCCTCGACACGGGCTCTGCGTTCCTGTCTCTCCCACGAACCGGGCTCTGCGTTCCTGTCTCTCCCTCGACCCGGGCTCTGCGTTCCTGTCTCTCCCTCGACCCTGGCTCTGCGTTCCTGCTGTCCCTCGACCCGGTCTCTGCGTTCCTGTCTATCCCTCGACCCGGGCACTGCGCTCCTGTCTCTCCCTCGACCCGGTCTCTGGGTTCCCGTCTCTCCCTTGCCCCTGGCTCTGCGTTCCTGCTGTCCCTCGACCCGGCCTCTGCGTTCCTGTCTATCCCTTGATCTGGGCTCTGCGCGCCTGCAGTCCCTCGACCCAGGCTCTGCGTTCCTGCTCTCCCTCGACCCGGCCTCTGCGTTCCTGTGTCTCCCTCGACCCGGGCTCTGGGTTCCTGTCTCTCCCTCGACCCGGGCTCTGCGTTCCTATCTCTCCCTCGACCCGGTCTCTGGGTTCCTGTCTCTCCCTCGACCCGGGCTCTGCGTTCCTGCTGTCCCTCGACCCGGGCTCTGCGTTCCTATCTCTCCCTCGACCCGGTCTCTGGGTTCCTGTCTCTCCCTCGACCCGGGCTCTGCGTTCCTGCAGTCCCTCGACCCGGTCTCTGCGTTCCTGTCTCTCCCTCGACCCGGGCTCTGCGTTCCTGCTCTCCCTCGACCCGGTCTCTGCGTTCCTGTGTCTCCCTCGACCCGGGCTCTGGGTTCCTGTCTCTCCCTCGACCCGTGCTCTGCGTTCCGGCTGTCCCTCGACCCGGGCTCTGCGTTCCTGCTGTCCCTCGACCCGTGCTCTGCGTTCCGGCTGTCCGTCGACCCGGGCTCTGCGTTCCTGCTGTCCCTCGACGCGGGCTCTGCGTTCCTGCAGTCCCTCGACCCGGGCTCTGCGTTCCTGCACTCCCTCGACCCGGTATCTGCGTTCCTGCTGTCCCTCGACACGGGCTCTGCGTTCCTGTCTCTCCCACGAACCGGGCTCTGCGTTCCTGTCTCTCCCTCGACCCGGGCTCTGCGTTCCTGTCTCTCCCTCGACCCTGGCTCTGCGTTCCTGCTGTCCCTCGACCCGGTCTCTGCGTTCCTGTCTATCCCTCGACCCGGGCTCTGCGTTCCTGTCTCTCCCACGAACTGGGCTCTGCGTTCCTGTCTCTCCCTCGACCAGGGCTCTGGGTTCCTGTCTCTCCCTCGACCAGGGCTCTGCATTCCTCACTCTCCCTCGACCCAGGCACTGGGTTCCTGTCTCTCCCTCGACCCGGGCTCTGGGTTCCTGTCTCTCCCTCGACCCGGGCTCAGCGTTCCTGTCTCTCCTTCGACCCGGGCTCTGCGTTCCTGTCACTGCTTCGGCCCGGGATCTGCGTTCCTCTCTCCCTCGACCCGGGCTCCGCGTTCCTATCTCTCCCTCGACCCGGTCTCTGGGTTCCTGTGTCTCCCTCGACCCGGTCTCTGCGTTCCTGTGTCTCCCTCGACCCGGGCTCTGGGTTCCTGTCTCTCCCTCGACCCGGGCTCTGCGTTCCTATCTCTCCCTCGACCCGGGCTCTGTGTTCCTGCTCTCAATCGACCCGGGCTCTGCGTTCCTGCTCTCAATCGACCCGGGCTCTGCGTTCCTGCTCTCAATCGACCCGGGCTCTGCGTTCCTGCTGTCCCTCGACCCGTGCTCTGCGTTCCGGCTGTCCCTCGACCCGGGCTCTGCGTTCCTGCTGTCCCTCGACCCGTGCTCTGCGTTCCGGCTGTCCCTCGACCCGGGCTCTGCGTTCCTGCTGTCCCTCGACGCGGGCTCTGCGTTCCTGCAGTCCCTCGACCCGGGCTCTGCGTTCCTGCACTCCCGCGACCCGGGCTCTGCGTTCCTGCTGTCCCTCGACACGGGCTCTGCGTTCCTGTCTCTCCCACGAACCGGGCTCTGCGTTCCTGTCTCTCCTTCGACCCGGGCTCTGCGTTCCTGTCTCTCCCTCGACCCTGGCTCTGCGTTCCTGCTGTCCCTCGACCCGGTCTCTGCGTTCCTGTCTATCCCTCGACCCGGGCACTGCGCTCCTGTCTCTCCCTCGACCCTGGCTCTGAGTTCCTGTCTCTCCCTCGACCTGGGCTCTGCGTTCCTGTCTCTCCCTTGCCCCTGGCTCTGCGTTCCTGCTGTCCCTCGACCCGGCCTCTGCGTTCCTGTCTATCCCTCGACCCGGGCTCTGCGCTCCTGCAGTCCCTCGACCCGGGCTCTTCGTTCCTGCTCTCCCTCGACCCGGGCTCTGCGTTCCTGCTGTCCCTCGACCCGTGCTCTGCGTTCCAGCTGTCCCTCGACCCGGGCTCTGCGTTCCTGCTGTCCCTCGACGCGTGCTCTGCGTTCCGGCTGTCTCTCGACCCGGGCTCTGCGTTCCTGTTGTCCCTCGACGCGGGCTCTGCGTTCCTGCAGTCCCTCGACCCGGGCTCTGCGTTCCTGCACTCCCTCGACCCGGTATCTGCGTTCCTGCTGTCCCTCGACACGGGCTCTGCGTTCCTGTCTCTCCCACGAACCGGGCTCTGCGTTCCTGTCTCTCCTTCGACCCGGGCTCTGCATTCCTGTCTCTCCCTCGACCCGGGCTCTGCGTTCCTGCTGTCCCTCGACCCGGTCTCTGCATTCCTGTCTATCCCACGACCCGGGCTCTGCGCTCCTGTCTCTCCCTCGACCCGGGCTCTGAGTTCCTGTCTCTCCCTCGACCTGGGCTCTGCGTTCCTGTCTCTCCCTCGCCCCTGGCTCTGCGTTTCTGCTGTCCCTCGACCCGGTCTCTGCGTTCCTGTCTCTCCCTCGACCCGGGCTCTGCTTTCCTGCTCTCGGCCGACCCGGGCTGTGCGTTCCTGTCTCTCCCTCGACCCGGGCTGTGCGTTCCTGTCCCTCCCTCGACCTGGGCTCTGAGTTCCTGCTGTCCCTCGACCTGGGATCTGCGTTCCTGCTCTCCCTCGACCCGGGCTCTACGTTAATGCTGTCCCTCGACCCGGGCTCTGCGTTCCTGCTGTCCCTTGACGTGGGCTCTGCATTCCTCTCTCTCCCTCGACCCGGGCTCTGCGTTCCTACTGTCCCTCGACCCAGGCTCTGCGTTCCTGTCTCTCCCTCAACCCGGGCTCTGCGTTCCTGCTCTCGGCCGACCCGGGCTGTGCGTACCTGTCTCTCCCTCGACCCGGGCTCTGCGTTCCTGTCTCTCCCTTGACCTGGACTCTGCGTTCCTGTCTCTCCCACGAACCGGGCTCTACGTTCCTGTCTCTCCCTCGACCCAGGCTCTGCGTTCCTGTCTCTCCCTCGACCCGGGCTCTGCGTTCCTCTCTCCTTCGACCCGGGCTCTGCGTTCCTGTCTCACCCTCGACCCGGGCTCTGCGCTCCTGTCTCTCCCTCGACCTGGGCTCTGCGTTCCTGTCTCTCCCTCGACCCGGGCTCTGCGTTCCAGTCTCTCCCTCGACCCGGGCTTTGCGTTCCTGTCTCTCCCTCGACCCGGGATCTGCGTTCCTGTCTCTCCCTCGACCTGGGCTCTGGGTTCCTGTCTCTCCCTTGCCCGGGCTCTGCGTTCCTGCTCTCCCTCGACCCAGGCTCTGGGTTCCTGTCTCTCCCTCGACCCGGGCTCTGCATTCCTCTCTCTCCCTCGACCTGGGCTCTGCGTTCCTGTCTCTCCCACGACCCGGGCTCTGCGTTCCTGTCTCTCCCTCGACCCGGTCTCTGCGTTCCTGTCTCTCCCTCGACCAGGGCTCTGGGTTCCGGTCTCTCCCTCGACCCAGGCTCTGCATTCCTCACTCTCCCTCGACCCAGGCTCTGGGTTCCTGTCTCTCCCTCGACCCGGGCTCTGGGTTCCTCTCTCTCCCTCGACCTGGGCTCTGCGTTCCTGTCTCTCCCTCGACCCGGGCTCAGCGTTCCTGTCTCTCCTTCGACCCAGGCTCTGCGTTCCTGTCTCGCCTTTGGCCCGGGCTCTGCGTTCCTCTCTCCCTCGACCCGGGCTCTGCGTTCCTGCTGTCCCTCGACCCGGGCTCTGAGTTCCTGCTCACCCTTGACCTGGGCTCTGAGTTCCTGTCTATCCCTCGATCCGGGCTCAGCGTTCCTGTCTCTCCCTCGACCCGGGCTCTGCGTTCCTGTTTCTCCTTCGACCCGGGCTCTGCGTTCCTGTCTCTCCCTCGACCCTGGCTCTGCGTTCCTGCTGTCCCTCGACCCGGTCTCTGCGTTCCTGTCTATCCCTCGACCCGGGCTCTGCGCTCCTGTCTCTCCCTCGACCTGGGCTCTGTGTTCCTGTCTCTCCCTCGACCTGGGCTCTGTGTTCCTGTCTCTCCCTCGACCCGGTCTCTGCGTTCCTGCTGTCCCTCGACCCGTGCTCTGCGTTCCTGCTGTCCCTCGAACCGGGCTCTGCGTTCCTGTCTATCCCTCGACCCGGTCTCTGCGCTCCTGTCTCTCCCTCGACCTGGGCTCTGTGTTCCTGTCTCTCCCTCGACCTGGGCTCTGCGCTCCTGTCTCTCCCTCGACCTGGGCTCTGTGTTCCTGTCTCTCCCTCGACCCGGGCTCTGCTTTCCTGCTCTCGGCCGACCCGGGCTGTGCGTTCCTGTCTCTCCCTCGACCCGGGCTGTGCGTTCCTGTCCCTCCCTCGACCTGGGCTCTGAGTTCCTGCTGTCCCTCGACCTGGGATCTGCGTTCCTGCTCTCCCTCGACCCGGGCTCTACGTTAATGCTGTCCCTCGACCCGGGCTCTGCGTTCCTGCTGTCCCTTGACCTGGGCTCTGCATTCCTCTCTCTCCCTCGACCCGGGCTCTGCGTTCCTACTGTCCCTCGACCCAGGCTCTGCGTTCCTGTCTCTCCCTCAACCCGGGCTCTGCGTTCCTGCTCTCGGCCGACCCGGGCTGTGCGTACCTGTCTCTCCCTCGACCCGGGCTCTGCGTTCCTGTCTCTCCCTTGACCTGGACTCTGCGTTCCTGTCTCTCCCACGAACCGGGCTCTACGTTCCTGTCTCTCCCTCGACCCAGGCTCTGCGTTCCTGTCTCTCCCTCGACCCGGGCTCTGCGTTCCTCTCTCCTTCGACCCGGGCTCTGCGTTCCTGTCTCACCCTCGACCCGGGCTCTGCGCTCCTGTCTCTCCCTCGACCTGGGCTCTGCGTTCCTGTCTCTCCCTCGACCCGGGCTCTGCGTTCCAGTCTCTCCCTCGACCCGGGCTTTGCGTTCCTGTCTCTCCCTCGACCCGGGATCTGCGTTCCTGTCTCTCCCTCGACCTGGGCTCTGGGTTCCTGTCTCTCCCTTGCCCGGGCTCTGCGTTCCTGCTCTCCCTCGACCCAGGCTCTGGGTTCCTGTCTCTCCCTCGACCCGGGCTCTGCATTCCTCTCTCTCCCTCGACCTGGGCTCTGCGTTCCTGTCTCTCCCACGACCCGGGCTCTGCGTTCCTGTCTCTCCCTCGACCCGGTCTCTGCGTTCCTGTCTCTCCCTCGACCAGGGCTCTGGGTTCCGGTCTCTCCCTCGACCCAGGCTCTGCATTCCTCACTCTCCCTCGACCCAGGCTCTGGGTTCCTGTCTCTCCCTCGACCCGGGCTCTGGGTTCCTCTCTCTCCCTCGACCTGGGCTCTGCGTTCCTGTCTCTCCCTCGACCCGGGCTCAGCGTTCCTGTCTCTCCTTCGACCCAGGCTCTGCGTTCCTGTCTCGCCTTTGGCCCGGGCTCTGCGTTCCTCTCTCCCTCGACCCGGGCTCTGCGTTCCTGCTGTCCCTCGACCCGGGCTCTGAGTTCCTGCTCACCCTTGACCTGGGCTCTGAGTTCCTGTCTATCCCTCGATCCGGGCTCAGCGTTCCTGTCTCTCCCTCGACCCGGGCTCTGCGTTCCTGTTTCTCCTTCGACCCGGGCTCTGCGTTCCTGTCTCTCCCTCGACCCTGGCTCTGCGTTCCTGCTGTCCCTCGACCCGGTCTCTGCGTTCCTGTCTATCCCTCGACCCGGGCTCTGCGCTCCTGTCTCTCCCTCGACCTGGGCTCTGTGTTCCTGTCTCTCCCTCGACCTGGGCTCTGTGTTCCTGTCTCTCCCTCGACCCGGTCTCTGCGTTCCTGCTGTCCCTCGACCCGTGCTCTGCGTTCCTGCTGTCCCTCGAACCGGGCTCTGCGTTCCTGTCTATCCCTCGACCCGGTCTCTGCGCTCCTGTCTCTCCCTCGACCTGGGCTCTGTGTTCCTGTCTCTCCCTCGACCTGGGCTCTGCGCTCCTGTCTCTCCCTCGACCTGGGCTCTGTGTTCCTGTCTCTCCCTCGACCCGGGCTCTGCGTTCCAGTCTCTCCCTCGACCCGGGCTTTGCGTTCCTGTCTCTCCCTCGACCCGGGATCTGCGTTCCTGTCTCTCCCTCGACCTGGGCTCTGGGTTCCTGTCTCTCCCTTGCCCGGGCTCTGCGTTCCTGCTCTCCCTCGACCCAGGCTCTGGGTTCCTGTCTCTCCCTCGACCCGGGCTCTGCATTCCTCTCTCTCCCTCGACCTGGGCTCTGCGTTCCTGTCTCTCCCACGACCCGGGCTCTGCGTTCCTGTCTCTCCCTCGACCCGGTCTCTGCGTTCCTGTCTCTCCCTCGACCAGGGCTCTGGGTTCCGGTCTCTCCCTCGACCCAGGCTCTGCATTCCTCACTCTCCCTCGACCCAGGCTCTGGGTTCCTGTCTCTCCCTCGACCCGGGCTCTGGGTTCCTCTCTCTCCCTCGACCTGGGCTCTGCGTTCCTGTCTCTCCCTCGACCCGGGCTCAGCGTTCCTGTCTCTCCTTCGACCCAGGCTCTGCGTTCCTGTCTCGCCTTTGGCCCGGGCTCTGCGTTCCTCTCTCCCTCGACCCGGGCTCTGCGTTCCTGCTGTCCCTCGACCCGGGCTCTGAGTTCCTGCTCACCCTTGACCTGGGCTCTGAGTTCCTGTCTATCCCTCGATCCGGGCTCAGCGTTCCTGTCTCTCCCTCGACCCGGGCTCTGCGTTCCTGTTTCTCCTTCGACCCGGGCTCTGCGTTCCTGTCTCTCCCTCGACCCTGGCTCTGCGTTCCTGCTGTCCCTCGACCCGGTCTCTGCGTTCCTGTCTATCCCTCGACCCGGGCTCTGCGCTCCTGTCTCTCCCTCGACCTGGGCTCTGTGTTCCTGTCTCTCCCTCGACCTGGGCTCTGTGTTCCTGTCTCTCCCTCGACCCGGTCTCTGCGTTCCTGCTGTCCCTCGACCCGTGCTCTGCGTTCCTGCTGTCCCTCGAACCGGGCTCTGCGTTCCTGTCTATCCCTCGACCCGGTCTCTGCGCTCCTGTCTCTCCCTCGACCTGGGCTCTGTGTTCCTGTCTCTCCCTCGACCTGGGCTCTGCGCTCCTGTCTCTCCCTCGACCTGGGCACTGTGTTCCTGTCTCTCCCTCGACCCGGGCTCTGCTTTCCTGCTCTCGGCCGACCCGGGCTGTGTGTTCCTGTCTCTCCCTCGACCCGGGCTGTGCGTTCCTGTCTCTCCCTCGACCTGGGCTCTGAGTTCCTGCTGTCCCTCGACCCGGGCTCTGCGTTCCTGTCTCTCCCTCGACCCGGGCTCTGCATTCCTACTGTCCCTTGACCTGGGCTCTGCATTCCTGTCTCTCCCTCGACCCGGGCTCTGCGTTCCTACTGTCCCTCGACCCAGGCTCTGCGTTCCTGTCTCTCCCTCGACCCGGGCTCTGCATTCCTCTCTCTCCCTCGACCTGGGCTCTGCGTTCCTGTCTCTCCCACGACCCGGGCTCTGCGTTCCTGTCTCTCCCTCGACCCGGTCTCTGCGTTCCTGTCTCTCCCTCGACCAGGGCTCTGGGTTCCGGTCTCTCCCTCGACCCAGGCTCTGCATTCCTCACTCTCCCTCGACCCAGGCTCTGGGTTCCTGTCTCTCCCTCGACCCGGGCTCTGGGTTCCTCTCTCTCCCTCGACCTGGGCTCTGCGTTCCTGTCTCTCCCTCGACCCGGGCTCAGCGTTCCTGTCTCTCCTTCGACCCAGGCTCTGCGTTCCTGTCTCGCCTTTGGCCCGGGCTCTGCGTTCCTCTCTCCCTCGACCCGGGCTCTGCGTTCCTGCTGTCCCTCGACCCGGGCTCTGAGTTCCTGCTCACCCTTGACCAGGGCTCTGAGTTCCTGTCTATCCCTCGATCCGGGCTCAGCGTTCCTGTCTCTCCCTCGACCCGGGCTCTGCGTTCCTGTTTCTCCTTCGACCCGGGCTCTGCGTTCCTGTCTCTCCCTCGACCCTGGCTCTGCGTTCCTGCTGTCCCTCGACCCGGTCTCTGCGTTCCTGTCTATCCCTCGACCCGGGCTCTGCGCTCCTGTCTCTCCCTCGACCTGGGCTCTGTGTTCCTGTCTCTCCCTCGACCTGGGCTCTGTGTTCCTGTCTCTCCCTCGACCCGGTCTCTGCGTTCCTGCTGTCCCTCGACCCGTGCTCTGCGTTCCTGCTGTCCCTCGAACCGGGCTCTGCGTTCCTGTCTATCCCTCGACCCGGTCTCTGCGCTCCTGTCTCTCCCTCGACCTGGGCTCTGTGTTCCTGTCTCTCCCTCGACCTGGGCTCTGCGCTCCTGTCTCTCCCTCGACCTGGGCTCTGTGTTCCTGTCTCTCCCTCGACCCGGTCTCTGCGTTCCTGCTGTCCCTCGACCCGTGCTCTGCGTTCCTGCTGTCCCTCGACCCGTGCTCTGCGTTCCTGCTCTCCCTCGACCCGGTCTCTGCGTTCCAGTCTCTCCCTCTACCCGGGCTCTGCATTCCTGCTGTCCCTCGACCCGGTCTCTGCGTTCCTGTCTCTCCCTCGACCCGGGCTCTGCTTTCCTGCTCTCGGCCGACCCGGGCTGTGTGTTCCTGTCTCTCCCTCGACCCGGGCTGTGCGTTCCTGTCTCTCCCTCGACCTGGGCTCTGAGTTCCTGCTGTCCCTCGACCCGGGCTCTGCGTTCCTGTCTCTCCCTCGACCCGGGCTCTGCATTCCTACTGTCCCTTGACCTGGGCTCTGCATTCCTGTCTATCCCTCGACCCGGTCTCTGCGCTCCTGTCTCTCCCTCGACCTGGGCTCTGCGTTCCTGTCTATCCCTCGACCCGGTCTCTGCGCTCCTGTCTCTCCCTCGACCTGGGCTCTGTGTTCCTGTCTCTCCCTCGACCTGGGCTCTGCGCTCCTGTCTCTCCCTCGACCTGGGCTCTGTGTTCCTGTCTCTCCCTCGACCCGGTCTCTGCGTTCCTGCTGTCCCTCGACCCGTGCTCTGCGTTCCTGCTGTCCCTCGACCCGTGCTCTGCGTTCCTGCTCTCCCTCGACCCGGTCTCTGCGTTCCAGTCTCTCCCTCTACCCGGGCTCTGCATTCCTGCTGTCCCTCGACCCGGTCTCTGCGTTCCTGTCTCTCCCTCGACCCGGGCTCTGCTTTCCTGCTCTCGGCCGACCCGGGCTGTGTGTTCCTGTCTCTCCCTCGACCCGGGCTGTGCGTTCCTGTCTCTCCCTCGACCTGGGCTCTGAGTTCCTGCTGTCCCTCGACCCGGGCTCTGCGTTCCTGTCTCTCCCTCGACCCGGGCTCTGCATTCCTACTGTCCCTTGACCTGGGCTCTGCATTCCTGTCTCTCCCTCGACCCGGGCTCTGCGTTCCTACTGTCCCTCGACCCAGGCTCTGCGTTCCTGTCTCTCCCTCAACCCGGGCTCTGCGTTCCTGCTCTCAGCCGACCCGGGCTGTGCGTACCTGTCTCTCCTTCGACCCGGGCTCTGCGTTCCTGTCTCTCCCTCGACCCGGGCTCTGCGTTCCTGTCTCTCCCTTGACCTGGGCTCTGCGTTCCTGTCTCTCCCACGAACCGGGCTCTACGTTCCTGTCTCTCCCTCAACCCGGGCTCTGCGTTCCTGTCTCTCCCTCGACCTGGGCTCTGCGTTCCTGTCTCTCCCTCGACCCGGGCTCTGCATTCCTACTGTCCCTTGACCTGGGCTCTGCATTCCTGCTCTCCCTCGACCCGGGCTCTACGTTAATGCTGTCCCTCGACCCGGGCTCTGCATTCCTACTGTCCCTTGACCTGGGCTCTGCATTCCTGTCTCTCCCTCGACCCAGGCTCTGCGTTCCTACTGTCCCTCGACCCAGGCTCTGCGTTCCTGTCTCTCCCTCAACCCGGGCTCTGCGTTCCTGCTCTCAGCCGACCCGGGCTGTGCGTACCTGTCTCTCCTTCGACCCGGGCTCTGCGTTCCTGTCTCTCCCTCGACCCGGGCTGTGCGTTCCTGTCTCTCCCTCGACCTGGGCTCTGAGTTCCTGCTGTCCCTCGACCCGGGCTCTGCGTTCCTGTCTCTCCCTCGACCCGGGCTCTGCGTTCCTGCTGTCCCTCAACCAGGGCTCTGTGTTCCTGTCTCTCCCTCGACCCGGGCTCTGCGTTCCTGTCTCTCCCTCGACCCGGGCTCTGCGTTCCTGCTGTCCCTCAACCCGGTCTCTGCGTTCCTGTCTCTCCCTCAACCCGGGCTCTGCATTCCTGTCGCTCCCTCTACCCGGGCTCTGCATTCCTGTCTCTCCCTCTACCCGGGCTCTGCATTCCTGCTCTCCCTCGACCCGGGCTCTACGTTAATGCTGTCCCTCGACCCGGGCTCTGCATTCCTACTGTCCCTTGACCTGGGCTCTGCATTCCTGTCTCTCCCTCGACCCGGTCTCTGCGTTCCTGCTGTCCCTCGACCCGTGCTCTGCGTTCCTGCTGTCCCTCGACCCGTGCTCTGCGTTCCTGCTCTCCCTCGACCCGGTCTCTGCGTTCCAGTCTCTCCCTCTACCCGGGCTCTGCGTTCCTGCTGTCCCTCGACCCGGTCTCTGCGTTCCTGTCTCTCCCTCGACCCGGGCTCTGCTTTCCTGCTCTCGGCCGACCCGGGCTGTGTGTTCCTGTCTCTCCCTCGACCCGGGCTGTGCGTTCCTGTCTCTCCCTCGACCTGGGCTCTGAGTTCCTGCTGTCCCTCGACCCGGGCTCTGCGTTCCTGTCTCTCCCTCGACCCGGGCTCTGCGTTCCTGCTGTCCCTCAACCAGGGCTCTGTGTTCCTGTCTCTCCCTCGACCCGGGCTCTGCGTTCCTGTCTCTCCCTCGACCCGGGCTCTGCGTTCCTGCTGTCCCTCAACCCGGTCTCTGCGTTCCTGTCTCTCCCTCAACCCGGGCTCTGCATTCCTGTCGCTCCCTCTACCCGGGCTCTGCATTCCTGTCTCTCCCTCTACCCGGGCTCTGCATTCCTGCTCTCCCTCGACCCGGGCTCTACGTTAATGCTGTCCCTCGACCCGGGCTCTGCATTCCTACTGTCCCTTGACCTGGGCTCTGCATTCCTGTCTCTCCCTCGACCCGGGCTCTGCGTTCCTACTGTCCCTCGACCCAGGCTCTGCGTTCCTGTCTCTCCCTCAACCCGGGCTCTGCGTTCCTGCTATCAGCCGACCCGGGCTGTGCGTACCTGTCTCTCCTTCGACCCGGGCTCTGCGTTCCTGTCTCTCCCTCGACCCGGGCTCTGCGTTCCTGTCTCTCCCTTGACCTGGGCTCTGCGTTCCTGTCTCTCCCACGAACCGGGCTCTACGTTCCTGTCTCTCCCTCAACCCGGGCTCTGCGTTCCTGTCTCTCCCTCGACCTGGGCTCTGCATTCCTGTCTCTCCCTCGACCCGGGCTCTGCGTTCCTGTCTCTCCCTCGACCCGGTCTCTGCGTTACTGTCTATCCCTCGACCAGGGCTCTGGGTTCCTGTCTCTCCCTCGACCCAGGCTCTGCATTCCTCACTCTCCCTCGACCCAGGCTCTGGGTTCCTGTCTCTCCCTCGACCCGGGCTCTGGGTTCCTCTCTCTCCCTTACCCGGGCTCTGCGTTCCTGCTCTCCCTCGACCCAGGCTCTGGGTTCCTGTCTCTCCCTCGACCCGGGCTCTGCATTCCTCTCTCTCCCTCGACCTGGGCTCTGCGTTCCTGTCTCTCCCTCGACCCGGGCTCTGCGTTCCTGTCTCTCCCTCGACCCGGTCTCTGCGTTACTGTCTATCCCTCGACCAGGGCTCTGGGTTCCTGTCTCTCCCTCGACCCAGGCTCTGCATTCCTCACTCTCCCTCGACCCAGGCTCTGGGTTCCTGTCTCTCCCTCGACCCGGGCTCTGGGTTCCTCTCTCTCCCTCGACCCGGGCTCTGCGTTCCGGCTCTCCCTCGACCCGGTCTCTGCGTTCCAGTGTCTCCTTCGACCCGGGCTCTGCATTCCTGTCCCTCGACCCCGGGCTCTGCGTTCCTGCTCTCCCTCGACCCGGGCTCTGCTTTCCAGTCTGCCCTTCGACCCGGGCTCTGCGTTCCTGCTGTCCCTCGACCCGGGCTCTGCGTTCCTGCTGTCCCTCGACCCGGGTTCTGCGTTCCTGCTGTCCCTCTACCCGGGTTCTGCGTTCCTGTCTCTCCCTCGACCCGGGCTCTGGGTTCCTGTCTCTCCCTCGACCCAGGCTCTGCATTCCTCACTCTCCCTCGACCCAGGCTCTGGGTTCCTGTCTCTCCCTCGACCCGGGCTCTGGGTTCCTCTCTCTCCCTCGACCCGGGCTCTGCGTTCCTGTCTCTCCCTCGACCCGGGCTCAGCGTTCCTGTCTCTCCTTCGACCCGGGCTCTGCATTCCTGTCTCCCCCTCGACCCCGGGCTCTGCGTTCCTGCTCTCCCTCGACCCGGTCTCTGCGTTCCTGTCTCTCCTTCGACCCGGGCTCTGCTTTCCAGTCTACCCTTCGACCCGGGCTCTGCGTTCCTGCTGTCCCTCGACCCGGGCTCTGCGTTCCTGTCTCTCCTTCGACCCGGGCTCTGCGTTCCTGCTGTCCCTCGACCCGGGCTCTGCGTTCCTGTCTCTCCTTCGACCCGGGCTCTGCGTTCCTGTCTCTCCCTCGACCCGGGCTCTGCGTTCCGGCTCTCCCTCGACCCGGTCTCTGCGTTCCAGTGTCTCCTTCGACCCGGGCTCTGCATTCCTGTCTCTCCCTCGACCCCGGGCTCTGCGTTCCTGCTCTCCCTCGACCCGGGCTCTGCTTTCCAGTCTGCCCTTCGACCCGGGCTCTGCGTTCCTGCTGTCCCTCGACCCGGGCTCTGCGTTCCTGCTGTCCCTTGACCCGGGTTCTGCGTTCCTGCTGTCCCTCTACCCGGGTTCTGCGTTCCTGTCTCTCCCTCGACCCGGGCTCTGCGTTCCGGCTCTCCCTCAACCCGGGCTCTGCGTTCCGGCTCTCCCTCGACCCGGGCTCTGCGTTCCGGCTCTCCCTCAACCCGGGCTCTGCGTTCCTGCAGTCCCTCGACCCGGGCTCTGCGTTCCTGTCTCTCCCTCGACCCTGGCTCTGCGTTCCTGCTGTCCCTCGACCCGGTCTCTGCGTTCCTGTCTATCCCTCGACCCGGGCACTGCGCTCCTGTCTCTCCCTCGACCCAGGCTCTGGGTTCCTGTCTCTCCCTCGACCCGGGCTCTGCATTCCTCTCTCTCCCTCGACCTGGGCTCTGCGTACCTGTCTCTCCTTCGACCCGGGCTCTGCATTCCTGTCTCTCCCTCGACCCGGGCTCTGGGTTCCTCTCTCTCCCTCGACCTGGGCTCTGCGTTCCTGTCTCTCCCTCGACCCGGGCTCAGTGTTCCTGTCTCTCCTTCGACCCGGGCTCTGCGTTCCTGTCTCTCCTTTGGCCCGGGCTCTGCGTTCCTCTCTCCTTCGACCCGGGCTCTGCATTCCTGTCTCTCCCTCGACCCCGGGCTCTGCGTTCCTGCTCTCCCTCGACCCGGTCTCTGCGTTCCTGTCTCTCCTTCGACCCGGGCTCTGCTTTCCAGTCTACCCTTCGACCCGGGCTATGCGTTCCTGCTGTCCCTCGACCCGGGCTCTGCGTTCCTATCTCTCCCTCGACCCGGTCTCTGGGTTCCTGTCTCTCCCTAGACCCGGGCTCTGCGTTCCTGCTGTCCCTCGACCCGGGCTCTGCGTTCCTATCTCTCCCTCGACCCGGTCTCTGGGTTCCTGTCTCTCCCTCGACCCGGGCTCTGCGTTCCAGCAGTCCCTCGACCTGGGCTCTGCGTTCCTGTCTCTCCCTCGACCCGGGTTCTGCGTTCCTGCTCTCCCTCGACCCGGTCTCTGCGTTCCTGTGTCTCCCTCGACCCGGGCTCTGGGTTCCTGTCTCTCCCTCGACCGGGGCTCTGCGTTCCTATCTCTCCCTCGACCCGGTCTCTGGGTTCCTGACTCTCCCTCGACCCGGGCTCTGCGTTCCTGCTGTCCCTCGACCCGGGCTCTGCGTTCCTGCTGTCCCTCGACCCGGGCTCTGCGTTCCTGTCTCTCCCTCGACCCGGGCTCTGCGTTCCTGTCGCTCCCTCGAACTGGGCTCTGCGTTCCTGCTGTCCCACGACCCGTGCTCTGCGTTCCGGCTGTCCCTCGACACGGGCACTGCGTTCCTGCTGTCCCTCGACGCGGGCTCTGCGTTCCTGCAGTCCCTCGACCCGGGCTCTGCGTTCCTGCTCTCCCTCGACCCGGGCTCTGCGTTCCTGCTGTCCCTCGACCCGTGCTCTGCGTTCCTGCTCTCCCTCGACCCGACCTCTGCGTTCCTGCTCTCCCTCAACCCGGGCTCTGTGTTCCTGCTCTCCCTCGAACTGGGCTCTGCGTTCCTGCTGTCCCTCGACCCGTGCTCTGCGTTCCGGCTGTCCCTCGACACGGGCACTGCGTTCCTGCTGTCCCTCGACGCGGGCTCTGCGTTCCTGCAGTCCCTCGACCCGGGCTCTGTGTTCCTGCTCTCCCTCGACCCGGGCTCTGCGTTCCTGCTGTCCCTCGACCCGTGCTCTGCGTTCCGGCTGTCCCTCGACCCGGGCTCTGCGTTCCTGCTGTCCCTCGACCCGTGCTCTGCGTTCCGGCTGTCCCTCGACCCTGGCTCTGCGTTCCTGCTGTCCCTCGACGCGGGCTCTGCGTTCCTGCAGTCCCTCCACCCGGGCTCTGCGCTCCTGTCTCTCCCTCGACCCGGGCTCTGCGTTCCTGTCTCTCCCTCGACCCGGGCTCTGTGTTCCTGCTGTCCCTCGACCCGGTCTCTGCGTTCCTGCTGTCCCTTGACCCGGGCTCTGCGCTCCTGTCTCTCCCTCGACCCGGGCTCTGCGCTCCTGTCTCTCCCTCGACCCGGGCTCTGAGTTCCTATCTCTCCCTCGACCCGGTCTCTGGGTTCCTGTCTCTCCCTCGACCCGGGCTCTGCGTTCCTGCTGTCCCTCGACCCGGGCTCTGCGTTCCTATCTCTCCCTCGACCCGGTCTCTGGGTTCCTGTCTCTCCCTCAACCCGGGCTCTGCGTTCCTGCAGTCCCTCCACCCGGGCTCTGCATTCCTGCTGTCCCTCGTCCCGGGCTCTGCGTTCCTGCTGTCCCTCGACCCGGGCTCTGCGTTCCTGTCTCTCCCTCGACCCGGGCTCTGCGTTCCTGTCGCTCCCTCGAACTGGGCTCTGCGTTCCTGCTGTCCCACGACCCGTGCTCTGCGTTCCGGCTGTCCCTCGACACGGGCACTGCGTTCCTGCTGTCCCTCGACGCGGGCTCTGCGTTCCTGCAGTCCCTCGACCCGGGCTCTGCGTTCCTGCTCTCCCTCGACCCGGGCTCTGCGTTCCTGCTGTCCCTCGACCCGTGCTCTGCGTTCCTGCTCTCCCTCGACCCGACCTCTGCGTTCCTGCTCTCCCTCGACCCGGGCTCTGTGTTCCTGCTCTCCCTCGAACTGGGCTCTGCGTTCCTGCTGTCCCTCGACCCGTGCTCTGCGTTCCGGCTGTCCCTCGACACGGGCACTGCGTTCCTGCTGTCCCTCGACGCGGGCTCTGCGTTCCTGCAGTCCCTCGACCCGGGCTCTGCGTTCCTGCTGTCCCTCGACCCGTGCTCTGCGTTCCGGCTGTCCCTCGACCCGGGCTCTGCGTTCCTGCTGTCCCTCGACCCGTGCTCTGCGTTCCGGCTGTCCCTCGACCCTGGCTCTGCGTTCCTGCTGTCCCTCGACGCGGGCTCTGCGTTCCTGCAGTCCCTCCACCCGGGCTCTGCGCTCCTGTCTCTCCCTCGACCCGGGCTCTGCGTTCCTGTCTCTCCCTCGACCCGGGCTCTGTGTTCCTGCTGTCCCTCGACCCGGTCTCTGCGTTCCTGCTGTCCCTTGACCCGGGCTCTGCGCTCCTGTCTCTCCCTCGACCCGGGCTCTGAGTTCCTGTCTCTCCCTTGACCCGGGCTCTGCGTTCCTGCTCTCCCTCGACCCGGGGTGTGCGTTCCTGTCGCTCCCTCTACCCGGGCTCTGCATTCCTGTCTCTCCCTCGACCCGGGCTCTGCCTTCCTGCTCTCGGCCGACCCGGGCTGTGCGTTCCTGTCTCTCCCTCGACCCGGGCTGTGCGTTCCTGTCTCTCCCTCGACCCGGGCTCTGCGTTCCTATCTCTCCCTCGACCCGGTCTCTGGGTTCCTGTCTCTCCCTCGACCCGGGCTCTGCGTTCCTGCTGTCCCTCGACCCGGGCTCTGCGTTCCTATCTCTCCCTCGACCCGGTCTCTGGGTTCCTGTCTCTCCCTCGACCCGGCTCTGCGTTCCTGCAGTCCCTCGACCTGGGCTCTGCTTTCCAGTCTACCCTTCGACCCGGGCTCTGCGTTCCTGCTCTCCCTCGAACATGGCTCTGCGTTCCTGCTCTCCCTCGACCCAGGCTCTGCGTTCCTGTCTCTCCCTCGAACTGGGCTCTGCGTTCCGGCTGTCCCTCGACCCGGGCTCTGCGTTCCAGCTGTCCCTCGACGCGTGCTCTGCGTTCCTGCAGTCCCTCGACCCGGGCTCTGCGCTCCTGTCTCTCCCTCGACCCGGGCTCTGAGTTCCTGTCTCTCCCTTGACCTGGGCTCTGCGTTCCTGTCTCTCCCTCGACCTGGCCTCTGAGTTCCTGCTGTCCCTCGACCCGGGCTCTGCGTTCCTGTCTCTCCCTCGACCCGGGCTCTGCGTTCCTGCTGTCCCTCGACGAGGGCTCTGCATTCCTGCAGTCCCTCGACCCGGGCTCTGCTTTCCTGCTCTCGGCCGACCCGGGCTGTGCGTTCCTGTCTCTCCCTCGACCCGGGCTGTGCGTTCCTGTCCCTCCCTCGACCTGTGCTCTGAGTTCCTGCTGTCCCTCGACCCGGGCTCTGCGTTCCTGTCTCTCCCTCGACCCGGGGTCTGCGTTCCTGCTGTCCCTCGACCCGGTCTCTGCGTTCCTGTCTCTCCCTCAACCTTGGCTCTGCGTTCCTGCTCTCCCTCGACCCGGGCTCTGCGTTCCTGTCGCTCCCTCTATCCGGGCTCTGCATTCCTGTCTCTCCCTCTACCCGGGCTCTGCATTCCTGCTGTCCCGCGACCTGGGCTCTGCGTTCCTGCTCTCCCTCGACCCGGGCTCTACGTTAATGCTGTCCCTCGACCCGGGCTCTGCATTCCTGCTGTCCCTTGACCTGGGCTCTGCATTCCTGTCTCTCCCTCGACCCGGGCTCTGCGTTCCTGCTCTCCCTCGACCCGGTCTCTGCGTTCCTGCTCTCCCTCGACCCGGTCTCTGCGTTCCTGTCTCTCCCTCGACCCGGGCTCTGCGTTCCTGCTCTCCCTCGACCCAGTCTCTGCGTTCCTGTGTCTCCCTCGACCCGGGCTCTGGGTTCCTGTCTCTCCCTCGACCCGGGCTCTGCGTTCCTATCTCTCCCTCGACCCGGTCTCTGGGTTCCTGTCTCTCCCTCGACCCGGCTCTGCGTTCCTGCAGTCCCTCGACCCGGGCTCTGCGTTCCTGCTGTCCCTCGACCCGGGCTCTGCGTTCCTGCAGTCCCTCGACCCGGGCTCTGCATTTCTGCTGTCCCTCGACCCGGGCTCTGCGTTCCTGCTGTCCTTCGACCCGGGCTCTGTGTTCCTGCTGTCCCTCGACCCGGTCTCTGCGTTCCTGCTGTCCCTTGACCCGGGCTCTGCGCTCCTGTCTCTCCCTCGACCCGGGCTCTGAGTTCCTGTCTCTCCCTTGACCCGGGCTCTGCGTTCCTGCAGTCCCTCGACCCGGGCTCTGCGCTCCTGTCTCTCCCTCGACCCGGTCTCTGCGTTCCTGTCTCTCCCTTGACCCGGGCTCTGCATTCCTGCAGTCCCTCGACCCGGGCTCTGCGCTCCTGTCTCTCCCTCGACCTGGGCTCTGCGTTCCTGTCTCTCCCTCGACCCGGGCTCTGCGTTCCTGCTCTCCCTCGACCCGGGCTCTGCGTTCCTGTCGCTCCCTCTACCCGGGCTCTGCATTCCTGTCTCTCCCTCGACCCGGGCTCTGCCTTCCTGCTCTCGGCCGACCCGGGCTGTGCGTTCCTGTCTCTCCCTCGACCCGGGCTGTGCGTTCCTGTCTCTCCCTCGACCCGTGCTCTGCGTTCCTATCTCTCCCTCGACCCGGTCTCTGGGTTCCTGTCTCTCCCTCGACCCGGGCTCTGCGTTCCTGCTGTCCCTCGACCCGGGCTCTGCGTTCCTATCTCTCCCTCGACCCGGTCTCTGGGTTCCTGTCTCTCCCTCGACCCGGCTCTGCGTTCCTGCAGTCCCTCGACCTGGGCTCTGCTTTCCAGTCTACCCTTCGACCCGGGCTCTGCGTTCCTGCTCTCCCTCGAACTGGGCTCTGCATTCCTGCTCTCCCTCGACCCAGGCTCTGCGTTCCTGTCTCTCCCTCGAACTGGGCTCCGCGTTCCGGCTGTCCCTCGACCCGGGCTCTGCGTTCCAGCTGTCCCTCGACGCGGGCTCTGCAATCCTGCAGTCCCTCGACCCGGGCTCTGCGCTCCTGTCTCTCCCTCGACCCGGGCTCTGAGTTCCTGTCTCTCCCTTGACCTGGGCTCTGCGTTCCTGTCTCTCCCTCGCCCCGGGCTCTGCGTTCCTGCTGTCCCTCGACCCGGTCTCTGCGTTCCTGTCTCTCCCTCGACCCGGGCTCTGCCTTCCTGCTCTCGGCCGAACCGGGCTGTGCGTTCCTGCTGTCCCTCGACCCGGTCTCTGCGTTCCTGCTGTCCCTTGACCCGGGCTCTGCGCTCCTGTCTCTCCCTCGACCCGGGCTCTGAGTTCCTGTCTCTCCCTTGACCCGGGCTCTGCGTTCCTGCAGTCCCTCGACCCGGGCTCTGCGCTCCTGTCTCTCCCTCGACCCGGTCTCTGCGTTCCTGTCTCTCCCTTGACCCGGGCTCTGCGTTCCTGCAGTCCCTCGACCCGGGCTCTGCGCTCCTGTCTCTCCCTCGACCTGGGCTCTGCGTTCCTGTCTCTCCCTCGACCCGGGCTCTGCGTTCCTGCTCTCCCTCGACCCGGGCTCTGCGTTCCTGTCGCTCCCTCTACCCGGGCTCTGCATTCCTGTCTCTCCCTCGACCCGGGCTCTGCCTTCCTGCTCGCGGCCGACCCGGGCTGTGCGTTCCTGTCTCTCCCTCGACCCGGGCTGTGCGTTCCTGTCTCTCCCTCGACCCGTGCTCTGCGTTCCTATCTCTCCCTCGACCCGGTCTCTGGGTTCCTGTCTCTCCCTCGACCCGGGCTCTGCGTTCCTGCTGTCCCTCGACCCGGGCTCTGCGTTCCTATCTCTCCCTCGACCCGGTCTCTGGGTTCCTGTCTCTCCCTCGACCCGGCTCTGCGTTCCTGCAGTCCCTCGACCTGGGCTCTGCTTTCCAGTCTACCCTTCGACCCGGGCTCTGCGTTCCTGCTCTCCCTCGAACTGGGCTCTGCGTTCCTGCTCTCCCTCGACCCAGGCTCTGCGTTCCTGTCTCTCCCTCGAACTGGGCTCTGCGTTCCGGCTGTCCCTCGACCCGGGCTCTGCGTTCCAGCTGTCCCTCGACGCGGGCTCTGCGTTCCTGCAGTCCCTCGACCCGGGCTCTGCGCTCCTGTCTCTCCCTCGACCCGGGCTCTGAGTTCCTGTCTCTCCCTTGACCTGGGCTCTGCGTTCCTGTCTCTCCCTCGCCCCGGGCTCTGCGTTCCTGCTGTCCCTCGACCCGGTCTCTGCGTTCCTGTCTCTCCCTCGACCCGGGCTCTGCCTTCCTGCTCTCGGCCGAACCAGGCTGTGCGTTCCTGTCTCTCCTTCGACCCGGGCTCTGCGTTCCCGCTATCCCTCTATCCGGGCTCTGCGTTCCTGTCTCTCCCTCGACCCGGGCTCTGCGTTCCTGCACTCCCTCGACCCGGTATCTGCGTTCCTGCTGTCCCTCGACACGGGCTCTGCGTTCCTGTCTCTCCCACGAACCGGGCTCTGCGTTCCTGTCTCTCCCTCGACCCGGTCTCTGCGCTCCTGTCTCTCCCACGACCTGGGCTCTGCGTTCCTGTCTCTCCCTCGCCCCTGGCTCTGCGTTCCTGCTGTCCCTCGACCCGGTCTCTGCGTTCCTGTCTCTCCCTCGACCCGGGCTCTGCTTTCCTGCTCTCGGCCGACCCGGGCTGTGCGTTCCTGTCTCTCCCTCGACCCGGGCTGTGCGTTCCTGTCCCTCCCTCGACCTGGGCTCTGAGTTCCTGCTGTCCCTCGACCCGGTCTCTGCGTTCCTGTCTCTCCCTCAACCTGGGCTCTGCGTTCCTGCTCTCCCTCGACCCGGGCTCTGCGTTCCTGTCGCTCTCTCTACCCGGGCTCTGCGTTCCTGTCTCTCCCTCTACCCGGGCTCTGCGTTCCTGTCTCTCCCTCGACCCGGGCTCTACGTTAATGCTGTCCCTCGACCCGGGCTCTGCGTTCCTGCTCTCGGCCGACCCGGGCTCTGCGTTCCTGTCTCTCCCTCGACCCGGGCTCTGCGTTCCTCTCTCCTTCGACCCGGGCTCTGCGTTCCTGTCTCTCCCTCGACATCGGCTCTGCGTTCCTGTCTCTCCCTCGACCCGGGCTATGCGTTCCTGTCTCTCCCTCGACCCAGGCTCTGCGTTCCAGTCTCTCCCTCGACCCGGGCTCTGCGTTCCTGTCTCTCCCTCGACCCGGGATCTGCGTTCCTGTCCCTCCCTCGACCCGGGCTCTGCGTACCTGTCTCTCCCACGAACCGGGCTCTGCGTTCCTGTCTCTCCCTCGACCCGGGCTCTGCGTTCCTGTCTCACCCTCGACCCGGGCTCTGCGTTCCTCTCTCCTTCGACCCGGGCTCTGCGTTCCTGTCTCTCCCTCGACATGGGCTCTGCGTTCCTGTCTCTCCCTCGACCCGGGCTCTGCGTTCCTGTCTCTCCCTCGACCCGGGCTCTGCGTTCCAGTCTCTCCCTCGACCCGGGCTCTGCGTTCCTGTCTCTCCCTCGACCCAGGATCTGCGTTCCTGTCTCTCCCTCGACCTGGACTCTGGGTTCCTGTCTCTCCCTTGCCCGGGCTCAGCGTTCCTGCTCTCCCTCGACCCGGGCTCTGCGTTCCTGTCTCTCCCTCGACCCGGGCTCTGCGTTCCTCTCTCTCCCTCGACCCGGGCTCTGCGTTCCTGCTGTCCCTCGACCCGGGCTCTGCGTTCCGGCTCTCCCTCGACCCGGGCTCTGCGTTCCTGTCTCTCCCGCGACCTGGGCTCTGCGTTCCTGCTCTCCCTCTACCCGGGCTCTGCGTTCCTGCTGTGCCTCGACCTGGGCTCTGCGTTCCTGCTGTCCCTCGACCTGGGCTCTGCATTCCTGTCTCTCCCTCGACCCGGGCTCTGCGTTCCTACTGTCCCTCGACCCAGGCTCTGCGTTCCTGTCTCTCGCTCAACCCGGGCTCTGCGTTCCTGCTCTCGGCCGACCCTGGCTGTGCGTACCTGTCTCTCCTTCGACCCGGGCTCTGCGTTCCTGTCTCTCCCTCGACCCGGGCTCTGCGTTCCTGTCTCTCCCTCGACACGGACCCTGCGTTCCTGTCTCTCCCTCGACCCAGGCTCTGCGTTCCTGCTGTCCCTCGACCCGGGCTCTGCGTTCCTGCTCTCCCTCGACCCGGGCTCTCTGTTCCTGTCTCTCCCTCGACCCGGGCTCTGCGTTACTGTCTCTCCCTCGACCTGGGCTATGAGTTCCTCTCTCTCCTTCGACCTGGGCTCTTGGTTCCTGTCTCTCCCTCGACCCGGGCTCTGCGTTCCTGTTCTCAATCAACCCGGGCTCTGCGTTCCTGCTGTCCCTCGACCCGGGCTCTGTGTTCCAGCTATCCCTCGAACCAGGCTCTGCGTTCCTGATGTCCCTCGATCCGGGCTCTGCATTCCTGTCTCTCCTTAGACCCGGGCTCTGTGTTCCTGTCTCTCCCTCGACCCGGGCTGTGCGTTCCTGTCCCTCCCTCGACCTGTGCTCTGAGTTCCTGCTGTCCCTCGACCCGGGCTCTGCGTTCCTGTCTCTCCCTCGACCCGGGGTCTGCGTTCCTGCTGTCCCTCGACCCGGTCTCTGCGTTCCTGTCTCTCCCTCAACCTTGGCTCTGCGTTCCTGCTCTCCCTCGACCCGGGCTCTGCGTTCCTGTCGCTCCCTCTATCCGGGCTCTGCATTCCTGTCTCTCCCTCTACCCGGGCTCTGCATTCCTGCTGTCCCGCGACCTGGGCTCTGCGTTCCTGCTCTCCCTCGACCCGGGCTCTACGTTAATGCTGTCCCTCGACCCGGGCTCTGCATTCCTGCTGTCCCTTGACCTGGGCTCTGCATTCCTGTCTCTCCCTCGACCCGGGCTCTGCGTTCCTGCTCTCCCTCGACCCGGTCTCTGCGTTCCTGCTCTCCCTCGACCCGGTCTCTGCGTTCCTGTCTCTCCCTCGACCCGGGCTCTGCGTTCCTGCTCTCCCTCGACCCAGTCTCTGCGTTCCTGTGTCTCCCTCGACCCGGGCTCTGGGTTCCTGTCTCTCCCTCGACCCGGGCTCTGCGTTCCTATCTCTCCCTCGACCCGGTCTCTGGGTTCCTGTCTCTCCCTCGACCCGGCTCTGCGTTCCTGCAGTCCCTCGACCCGGGCTCTGCGTTCCTGCTGTCCCTCGACCCGGGCTCTGCGTTCCTGCAGTCCCTCGACCCGGGCTCTGCATTTCTGCTGTCCCTCGACCCGGGCTCTGCGTTCCTGCTGTCCTTCGACCCGGGCTCTGTGTTCCTGCTGTCCCTCGACCCGGTCTCTGCGTTCCTGCTGTCCCTTGACCCGGGCTCTGCGCTCCTGTCTCTCCCTCGACCCGGGCTCTGAGTTCCTGTCTCTCCCTTGACCCGGGCTCTGCGTTCCTGCAGTCCCTCGACCCGGGCTCTGCGCTCCTGTCTCTCCCTCGACCCGGTCTCTGCGTTCCTGTCTCTCCCTTGACCCGGGCTCTGCATTCCTGCAGTCCCTCGACCCGGGCTCTGCGCTCCTGTCTCTCCCTCGACCTGGGCTCTGCGTTCCTGTCTCTCCCTCGACCCGGGCTCTGCGTTCCTGCTCTCCCTCGACCCGGGCTCTGCGTTCCTGTCGCTCCCTCTACCCGGGCTCTGCATTCCTGTCTCTCCCTCGACCCGGGCTCTGCCTTCCTGCTCTCGGCCGACCCGGGCTGTGCGTTCCTGTCTCTCCCTCGACCCGGGCTGTGCGTTCCTGTCTCTCCCTCGACCCGTGCTCTGCGTTCCTATCTCTCCCTCGACCCGGTCTCTGGGTTCCTGTCTCTCCCTCGACCCGGGCTCTGCGTTCCTGCTGTCCCTCGACCCGGGCTCTGCGTTCCTATCTCTCCCTCGACCCGGTCTCTGGGTTCCTGTCTCTCCCTCGACCCGGCTCTGCGTTCCTGCAGTCCCTCGACCTGGGCTCTGCTTTCCAGTCTACCCTTCGACCCGGGCTCTGCGTTCCTGCTCTCCCTCGAACTGGGCTCTGCATTCCTGCTCTCCCTCGACCCAGGCTCTGCGTTCCTGTCTCTCCCTCGAACTGGGCTCCGCGTTCCGGCTGTCCCTCGACCCGGGCTCTGCGTTCCAGCTGTCCCTCGACGCGGGCTCTGCAATCCTGCAGTCCCTCGACCCGGGCTCTGCGCTCCTGTCTCTCCCTCGACCCGGGCTCTGAGTTCCTGTCTCTCCCTTGACCTGGGCTCTGCGTTCCTGTCTCTCCCTCGCCCCGGGCTCTGCGTTCCTGCTGTCCCTCGACCCGGTCTCTGCGTTCCTGTCTCTCCCTCGACCCGGGCTCTGCCTTCCTGCTCTCGGCCGAACCGGGCTGTGCGTTCCTGCTGTCCCTCGACCCGGTCTCTGCGTTCCTGCTGTCCCTTGACCCGGGCTCTGCGCTCCTGTCTCTCCCTCGACCCGGGCTCTGAGTTCCTGTCTCTCCCTTGACCCGGGCTCTGCGTTCCTGCAGTCCCTCGACCCGGGCTCTGCGCTCCTGTCTCTCCCTCGACCCGGTCTCTGCGTTCCTGTCTCTCCCTTGACCCGGGCTCTGCGTTCCTGCAGTCCCTCGACCCGGGCTCTGCGCTCCTGTCTCTCCCTCGACCTGGGCTCTGCGTTCCTGTCTCTCCCTCGACCCGGGCTCTGCGTTCCTGCTCTCCCTCGACCCGGGCTCTGCGTTCCTGTCGCTCCCTCTACCCGGGCTCTGCATTCCTGTCTCTCCCTCGACCCGGGCTCTGCCTTCCTGCTCGCGGCCGACCCGGGCTGTGCGTTCCTGTCTCTCCCTCGACCCGGGCTGTGCGTTCCTGTCTCTCCCTCGACCCGTGCTCTGCGTTCCTATCTCTCCCTCGACCCGGTCTCTGGGTTCCTGTCTCTCCCTCGACCCGGGCTCTGCGTTCCTGCTGTCCCTCGACCCGGGCTCTGCGTTCCTATCTCTCCCTCGACCCGGTCTCTGGGTTCCTGTCTCTCCCTCGACCCGGCTCTGCGTTCCTGCAGTCCCTCGACCTGGGCTCTGCTTTCCAGTCTACCCTTCGACCCGGGCTCTGCGTTCCTGCTCTCCCTCGAACTGGGCTCTGCGTTCCTGCTCTCCCTCGACCCAGGCTCTGCGTTCCTGTCTCTCCCTCGAACTGGGCTCTGCGTTCCGGCTGTCCCTCGACCCGGGCTCTGCGTTCCAGCTGTCCCTCGACGCGGGCTCTGCGTTCCTGCAGTCCCTCGACCCGGGCTCTGCGCTCCTGTCTCTCCCTCGACCCGGGCTCTGAGTTCCTGTCTCTCCCTTGACCTGGGCTCTGCGTTCCTGTCTCTCCCTCGCCCCGGGCTCTGCGTTCCTGCTGTCCCTCGACCCGGTCTCTGCGTTCCTGTCTCTCCCTCGACCCGGGCTCTGCCTTCCTGCTCTCGGCCGAACCAGGCTGTGCGTTCCTGTCTCTCCTTCGACCCGGGCTCTGCGTTCCCGCTATCCCTCTATCCGGGCTCTGCGTTCCTGTCTCTCCCTCGACCCGGGCTCTGCGTTCCTGCACTCCCTCGACCCGGTATCTGCGTTCCTGCTGTCCCTCGACACGGGCTCTGCGTTCCTGTCTCTCCCACGAACCGGGCTCTGCGTTCCTGTCTCTCCCTCGACCCGGTCTCTGCGCTCCTGTCTCTCCCACGACCTGGGCTCTGCGTTCCTGTCTCTCCCTCGCCCCTGGCTCTGCGTTCCTGCTGTCCCTCGACCCGGTCTCTGCGTTCCTGTCTCTCCCTCGACCCGGGCTCTGCTTTCCTGCTCTCGGCCGACCCGGGCTGTGCGTTCCTGTCTCTCCCTCGACCCGGGCTGTGCGTTCCTGTCCCTCCCTCGACCTGGGCTCTGAGTTCCTGCTGTCCCTCGACCCGGTCTCTGCGTTCCTGTCTCTCCCTCAACCTGGGCTCTGCGTTCCTGCTCTCCCTCGACCCGGGCTCTGCGTTCCTGTCGCTCTCTCTACCCGGGCTCTGCGTTCCTGTCTCTCCCTCTACCCGGGCTCTGCGTTCCTGTCTCTCCCTCGACCCGGGCTCTACGTTAATGCTGTCCCTCGACCCGGGCTCTGCGTTCCTGCTCTCGGCCGACCCGGGCTCTGCGTTCCTGTCTCTCCCTCGACCCGGGCTCTGCGTTCCTCTCTCCTTCGACCCGGGCTCTGCGTTCCTGTCTCTCCCTCGACATCGGCTCTGCGTTCCTGTCTCTCCCTCGACCCGGGCTATGCGTTCCTGTCTCTCCCTCGACCCAGGCTCTGCGTTCCAGTCTCTCCCTCGACCCGGGCTCTGCGTTCCTGTCTCTCCCTCGACCCGGGATCTGCGTTCCTGTCCCTCCCTCGACCCGGGCTCTGCGTACCTGTCTCTCCCACGAACCGGGCTCTGCGTTCCTGTCTCTCCCTCGACCCGGGCTCTGCGTTCCTGTCTCACCCTCGACCCGGGCTCTGCGTTCCTCTCTCCTTCGACCCGGGCTCTGCGTTCCTGTCTCTCCCTCGACATGGGCTCTGCGTTCCTGTCTCTCCCTCGACCCGGGCTCTGCGTTCCTGTCTCTCCCTCGACCCGGGCTCTGCGTTCCAGTCTCTCCCTCGACCCGGGCTCTGCGTTCCTGTCTCTCCCTCGACCCAGGATCTGCGTTCCTGTCTCTCCCTCGACCTGGACTCTGGGTTCCTGTCTCTCCCTTGCCCGGGCTCAGCGTTCCTGCTCTCCCTCGACCCGGGCTCTGCGTTCCTGTCTCTCCCTCGACCCGGGCTCTGCGTTCCTCTCTCTCCCTCGACCCGGGCTCTGCGTTCCTGCTGTCCCTCGACCCGGGCTCTGCGTTCCGGCTCTCCCTCGACCCGGGCTCTGCGTTCCTGTCTCTCCCGCGACCTGGGCTCTGCGTTCCTGCTCTCCCTCTACCCGGGCTCTGCGTTCCTGCTGTGCCTCGACCTGGGCTCTGCGTTCCTGCTGTCCCTCGACCTGGGCTCTGCATTCCTGTCTCTCCCTCGACCCGGGCTCTGCGTTCCTACTGTCCCTCGACCCAGGCTCTGCGTTCCTGTCTCTCGCTCAACCCGGGCTCTGCGTTCCTGCTCTCGGCCGACCCTGGCTGTGCGTACCTGTCTCTCCTTCGACCCGGGCTCTGCGTTCCTGTCTCTCCCTCGACCCGGGCTCTGCGTTCCTGTCTCTCCCTCGACACGGACCCTGCGTTCCTGTCTCTCCCTCGACCCAGGCTCTGCGTTCCTGCTGTCCCTCGACCCGGGCTCTGCGTTCCTGCTCTCCCTCGACCCGGGCTCTCTGTTCCTGTCTCTCCCTCGACCCGGGCTCTGCGTTACTGTCTCTCCCTCGACCTGGGCTATGAGTTCCTCTCTCTCCTTCGACCTGGGCTCTTGGTTCCTGTCTCTCCCTCGACCCGGGCTCTGCGTTCCTGTTCTCAATCAACCCGGGCTCTGCGTTCCTGCTGTCCCTCGACCCGGGCTCTGTGTTCCAGCTATCCCTCGAACCAGGCTCTGCGTTCCTGATGTCCCTCGATCCGGGCTCTGCATTCCTGTCTCTCCTTAGACCCGGGCTCTGTGTTCCTGTCTCTCCCTCGACCCGGACTCTGTGTTCCTGTCTCTCCCTCGACCCGGGCTCTGCGTTCCTGTCTCTCCTTAGACCCGGGCTCTGCGTTCCTGCTGACCCTCGACCCGGGCTCTGTGTTCCTGCTCTCCCTCGAACTGGGCTCTGCGTTCCTGCTGTCCCTCGACCCGGGCTCTGCGTTCCGGCTGTCCCTCGACACGGGCACTGCGTTCCTGCTGTCCCTCGACCCGGGCTCTGTGTTCCTGCTCTCCCTCGAACTGGGCTCTGCGTTCCTGCTGTCCCTCGACACGGGCACTGCGTTCCTGCTGTCCGTCGACACGGGCACTGCGTTCCTGCTCTCCCTCGACCCGGGCACTGCGTTCCTGCTGTCCCTCGACCCGTGCTCTGCGTTCCGGCTGTCCCTCGACCCGGGCTCTGTGTTCCTGCTCTCCCTCGAACTGGGCTCTGCGTTCCTGCTGTCCCTCGACACGGGCACTGCGTTCCTGCTGTCCGTCGACACGGGCACTGCGTTCCTGCTCTCCCTCGACCCGGGCACTGCGTTCCTGCTGTCCCTCGACCCGTGCTCTGCGTTCCTGCTGTCCCTCGACCCGGGCTCTGTGTTCCTGCTGTCCCTCGACCCGGTATCTGTGTTCCTGCTGTCCCTCGACGCGGGCTCTGCGTTCCTGCAGTCCCTCGACCCGGGCTCTGCGTTCCTGCAGTCCCTCGACCCAGGCTCTGCGTTCCGGCTGTCCCTCCACCCGGGCTCTGTGTTCCTGCTGTCCCTCGACCCTGGCTCTGCGTTCCTGCTGTCCCTCGACCCGGTCTCTGCGTTCCTGTCTATCCCTCGACCCGGGCACTGCGCTCCTGTCTCTCCCTCGACCCAGGCTCTGGGTTCCTGTCTCTCCCTCGACCCGGGCTCTGCATTCCTCTCTCTCCCTCGACCTGGGCTCTGCGTTCCTGTCTCTCCCTCGACCCCGGCTCTGCGTTCCTGTCTCTCCCTCGACCCGGTCTCTGGGTTCCTGTCTCTCCCTCGACCCGGGCTCTGGGTTCCTCTCTCTCCCTCGACCTGGGCTCTGCGTTCCTGTCTCTCCCTCGACCCGGGCTCAGTGTTCCTGTCTCTCCTTCGACCCGGGCTCTGCGTTCCTGTCTCTCCTTTGGCCCGGGCTCTGCGTTCCTCTCTCCTTCGACCCGGGCTCTGCATTCCTGTCTCTCCCTCGACCCCGGGCTCTGCGTTCCTGCTCTCCCTCGACCCGGTCTCTGCGTTCCTGTCTCTCCTTCGACCCGGGCTCTGCTTTCCAGTCTACCCTTCGACCCGGGCTATGCGTTCCTGCTGTCCCTCGACCCGGGCTCTGCGTTCCTATCTCTCCCTCGACCCGGTCTCTGGGTTCCTGTCTCTCCCTAGACCCGGGCTCTGCGTTCCTGCTGTCCCTCGACCCGGGCTCTGCGTTCCTATCTCTCCCTCGACCCGGTCTCTGGGTTCCTGTCTCTCCCTCGACCCGGGCTCTGCGTTCCAGCAGTCCCTCGACCTGGGCTCTGCGTTCCTGTCTCTCCCTCGACCTGGGTTCTGCGTTCCTGCTCTCCCTCGACCCGGTCTCTGCGTTCCTGTGTCTCCCTCGACCCGGGCTCTGGGTTCCTGTCTCTCCCTCGACCGGGGCTCTGCGTTCCTATCTCTCCCTCGACCCGGTCTCTGGGTTCCTGTCTCTCCCTCGACCCGGGCTCTGCGTTCCTGCTGTCCCTCGACCCGGGCTCTGCGTTCCTATCTCTCCCTCGACCCGGTCTCTGGGTTCCTGTCTCTCCCTCAACCCGGGCTCTGCGTTCCTGCAGTCCCTCCACCCGGGCTCTGCATTCCTGCTGTCCCTCGACCCGGGCTCTGCGTTCCTGTCTCTCCCTCGACCCGGGCTCTGCGTTCCTGTCGCTCCCTCGAACTGGGCTCTGCGTTCCTGCTGTCCCTCGACCCGTGCTCTGCGTTCCGGCTGTCCCTCGACACGGGCACTGCGTTCCTGCTGTCCCTCGACGCGGGCTCTGCGTTCCTGCAGTCCCTCGACCCGGGCTCTGCGTTCCTGCTCTCCCTCGACCCGGGCTCTGCGTTCCTGCTGTCCCTCGACCCGTGCTCTGCGTTCCTGCTCTCCCTCGACCCGACCTCTGCGTTCCTGCTCTCCCTCGACCCGGGCTCTGTGTTCCTGCTCTCCCTCGAACTGGGCTCTGCGTTCCTGCTGTCCCTCGACCCGTGCTCTGCGTTCCGGCTGTCCCTCGACACGGGCACTGCGTTCCTGCTGTCCCTCGACGCGGGCTCTGCGTTCCTGCAGTCCCTCGACCCGGGCTCTGTGTTCCTGCTCTCCCTCGACCCGGGCTCTGCGTTCCTGCTGTCCCTCGACCCGTGCTCTGCGTTCCGGCTGTCCCTCGACCCGGGCTCTGCGTTCCTGCTGTCCCTCCACCCGGGCTCTGCGCTCCTGTCTCTCCCTCGACCCGGGCTCTGCGTTCCTGTCTCTCCCTCGACCCGGGCTCTGTGTTCCTGCTGTCCCTCGACCCGGTCTCTGCGTTCCTGCTGTCCCTTGACCCGGGCTCTGCGCTCCTGTCTCTCCCTCGACCCGGGCTCTGAGTTCCTGTCTCTCCCTTGACCCGGGCTCTGCGTTCCTGCAGTCCCTCGACCCGGGCTCTGCGCTCCTGTCTCTCCCTCGACCCGGTCTCTGCGTTCCTGTCTCTCCCTTGACCCGGGCTCTGCGTTCCTGCAGTCCCTCGACCCGGGCTCTGCGCTCCTGTCTCTCCCTCGACCCGGGCTCTGCGTTCCTGCTCTCCCTCGACCCGGGCTCTGCGTTCCTGTCGCTCCCTCTACCCGGGCTCTGCATTCCTGTCTCTCCCTCGACCCGGGCTCTGCCTTCCTGCTCTCGGCCGACCCGGGCTGCGCGTTCCTGTCTCTCCCTCGACCCGGGCTGTGCGTTCCTGCTGTCCCTCGACCCGGTCTCTGCGTTCCTGCTGTCCCTTGACCCGGGCTCTGCGCTCCTGTCTCTCCCTCGACCCGGGCTCTGAGTTCCTGTCTCTCCCTTGACCCGGGCTCTGCGTTCCTGCAGTCCCTCGACCCGGGCTCTGCGCTCCTGTCTCTCCCTCGACCCGGTCTCTGCGTTCCTCTCTCTCCCTCGACCCGGGCTCTGCGCTCCTGTCTCTCCCTCGACCCGGTCTCTGCGTTCCTCTCTCTCCCTCTACCCGGGCTCTGCATTCCTGTCTCTCCCTCGACCCGGGCTCTGCCTTCCTGCTCTCGGCCGACCCGGGCTGCGCGTTCCTGTCTCTCCCTCGACCCGGGCTGTGCGTTCCTGTCTCTCCCTCGACCCGGGCTCTGCGTTCCTATCTCTCCCTCGACCCGGTCTCTGGGTTCCTGTCTCTCCCTCGACCCGGGCTCTGCGTTCCTGCTGTCCCTCGACCCGGGCTCTGCGTTCCTATCTCTCCCTCGACCCGGTCTCTGGGTTCCTGTCTCTCCCTCGACCCGGCTCTGCGTTCCTGCAGGCCCTCGACCTGGGCTCTGCTTTCCAGTCTACCCTTCGACCCGGGCTCTGCGTTCCTGCTCTCCCTCGAACATGGCTCTGCGTTCCTGCTCTCCCTCGACCCAGGCTCTGCGTTCCTGTCTCACCCTCGAACTGGGCTCTGCGTTCCGGCTGTCCCTCGACCCGGGCTCTGCGTTCCAGCTGTACCTCGACGCGTGCTCTGCGTTCCTGCAGTCCCTCGACCCGGGCTCTGCGCTCCTGTCTCTCCCTCGACCCGGGCTCTGAGTTCCTGTCTCTCCCTTGACCTGGGCTCTGCGTTCCTGTCTCTCCCTCGACCTGGGCTCTGAGTTCCTGCTGTCCCTCGACCCGGGCTCTGCGTTCCTGTCTCTCCCTCGACCCGGGCTCTGCGTTCCTGCTGTCCCTCGACGAGGGCTCTGCATTCCTGCAGTCCCTCGACCCGGGCTCTGCTTTCCTGCTCTCGGCCGACCCGGGCTGTGCGTTCCTGTCTCTCCCTCGACCCGGGCTGTGCGTTCCTGTCCCTCCCTCGACCTGTGCTCTGAGTTCCTGCTGTCCCTCGACCCGGGCTCTGCGTTCCCGTCTCTCCCTCGACCCGGGGTCTGCGTTCCTGCTGTCCCTCGACCCGGTCTCTGCGTTCCTGTCTCTCCCTCAACCTTGGCTCTGCGTTCCTGCTCTCCCTCGACCCGGGCTCTGCGTTCCTGTCGCTCCCTCTATCCGGGCTCTGCATTCCTGTCTCTCCCTCTACCCGGGCTCTGCATTCCTGCTGTCCCGCGACCTGGGCTCTGCGTTCCTGCTCTCCCTCGACCCGGGCTCTACGTTAATGCTGTCCCTCGACCCGGGCTCTGCATTCCTGCTGTCCCTTGACCTGGGCTCTGCATTCCTGTCTCTCCCTCGACCCGGGCTCTGCGTTCCTGCTCTCCCTCGACCCGGTCTCTGCGTTCCTGCTCTCCCTCGACCCGGTCTCTGCGTTCCTGTCTCTCCCTCGACCCGGGCTCTGCGTTCCTGCTCTCCCTCGACCCAGTCTCTGCGTTCCTGTGTCTCCCTCGACCCGGGCTCTGGGTTCCTGTCTCTCCCTCGACCCGGGCTCTGCGTTCCTATCTCTCCCTCGACCCGGTCTCTGGGTTCCTGTCTCTCCCTCGACCCGGGCTCTGCGTTCCTGTCTCTCCCTCGACCCGGGCTCTGTGTTCCTGCTGTCCCTCGACCCGGTCTCTGCGTTCCTGCTGTCCCTTGACCCGGGCTCTGCGCTCCTGTCTCTCCCTCGACCCGGGCTCTGAGTTCCTGTCTCTCCCTTGACCCGGGCTCTGCGTTCCTGCAGTCCCTCGACCCGGGCTCTGCGCTCCTGTCTCTCCCTCGACCCGGTCTCTGCGTTCCTGTCTCTCCCTTGACCCGGGCTCTGCGTTCCTGCAGTCCCTCGACCCGGGCTCTGCGCTCCTGTCTCTCCCTCGACCTGGGCTCTGCGTTCCTGTCTCTCCCTCGACCCGGGCTCTGCGTTCCTGCTCTCCCTCGACCCGGGCTCTGCGTTCCTGTCGCTCCCTCTACCCGGGCTCTGCATTCCTGTCTCTCCCTCGACCCGGGCTCTGCCTTCCTGCTCTCGGCCGACCCGGGCTGTGCGTTCCTGTCTCTCCCTCGACCCGTGCTCTGCGTTCCTATCTCTCCCTCGACCCGGTCTCTGGGTTCCTGTCTCTCCCTCGACCCGGGCTCTGCGTTCCTGCTGTCCCTCGACCCGGGCTCTGCGTTCCTATCTCTCCCTCGACCCGGTCTCTGCGCTCCTGTCTCTCCCTCGACCCGGTCTCTGCGTTCCTGTCTCTCCCTTGACCCGGGCTCTGCGTTCCTGCAGTCCCTCGACCCGGGCTCTGCGCTCCTGTCTCTCCCTCGACCTGGGCTCTGCGTTCCTGTCTCTCCCTCGACCCGGGCTCTGCGTTCCTGCTCTCCCTCGACCCGGGCTCTGCGTTCCTGTCGCTCCCTCTACCCGGGCTCTGCATTCCTGTCTCTCCCTCGACCCGGGCTCTGCCTTCCTGCTCTCGGCCGACCCGGGCTGTGCGTTCCTGTCTCTCCCTCGACCCGGGCTGTGCGTTCCTGTCTCTCCCTCGACCCGTGCTCTGCGTTCCTATCTCTCCCTCGAACATGGCTCTGCGTTCCTGCTCTCCCTCGACCCAGGCTCTGCGTTCCTGTCTCACCCTCGAACTGGGCTCTGCGTTCCGGCTGTCCCTCGACCCGGGCTCTGCGTTCCAGCTGTACCTCGACGCGTGCTCTGCGTTCCTGCAGTCCCTCGACCCGGGCTCTGCGCTCCTGTCTCTCCCTCGACCCGGGCTCTGAGTTCCTGTCTCTCCCTTGACCTGGGCTCTGCGTTCCTGTCTCTCCCTCGACCTGGGCTCTGAGTTCCTGCTGTCCCTCGACCCGGGCTCTGCGTTCCTGTCTCTCCCTCGACCCGGGCTCTGCGTTCCTGCTGTCCCTCGACGAGGGCTCTGCATTCCTGCAGTCCCTCGACCCGGGCTCTGCTTTCCTGCTCTCGGCCGACCCGGGCTGTGCGTTCCTGTCTCTCCCTCGACCCGGGCTGTGCGTTCCTGTCCCTCCCTCGACCTGTGCTCTGAGTTCCTGCTGTCCCTCGACCCGGGCTCTGCGTTCCTGTCTCTCCCTCGACCCGGGGTCTGCGTTCCTGCTGTCCCTCGACCCGGTCTCTGCGTTCCTGTCTCTCCCTCAACCTTGGCTCTGCGTTCCTGCTCTCCCTCGACCCGGGCTCTGCGTTCCTGTCGCTCCCTCTATCCGGGCTCTGCATTCCTGTCTCTCCCTCTACCCGGGCTCTGCATTCCTGCTGTCCCGCGACCTGGGCTCTGCGTTCCTGCTCTCCCTCGACCCGGGCTCTACGTTAATGCTGTCCCTCGACCCGGGCTCTGCATTCCTGCTGTCCCTTGACCTGGGCTCTGCATTCCTGTCTCTCCCTCGACCCGGGCTCTGCGTTCCTGCTCTCCCTCGACCCGGTCTCTGCGTTCCTGCTCTCCCTCGACCCGGTCTCTGCGTTCCTGTCTCTCCCTCGACCCGGGCTCTGCGTTCCTGCTCTCCCTCGACCCAGTCTCTGCGTTCCTGTGTCTCCCTCGACCCGGGCTCTGGGTTCCTGTCTCTCCCTCGACCCGGGCTCTGCGTTCCTATCTCTCCCTCGACCCGGTCTCTGGGTTCCTGTCTCTCCCTCGACCCGGGCTCTGCGTTCCTGTCTCTCCCTCGACCCGGGCTCTGTGTTCCTGCTGTCCCTCGACCCGGTCTCTGCGTTCCTGCTGTCCCTTGACCCGGGCTCTGCGCTCCTGTCTCTCCCTCGACCCGGGCTCTGAGTTCCTGTCTCTCCCTTGACCCGGGCTCTGCGTTCCTGCAGTCCCTCGACCCGGGCTCTGCGCTCCTGTCTCTCCCTCGACCCGGTCTCTGTGTTCCTGTCTCTCCCTTGACCCGGGCTCTGCGTTCCTGCAGTCCCTCGACCCGGGCTCTGCGCTCCTGTCTCTCCCTCGACCTGGGCTCTGCGTTCCTGTCTCTCCCTCGACCCGGGCTCTGCGTTCCTGCTCTCCCTCGACCCGGGCTCTGCGTTCCTGTCGCTCCCTCTACCCGGGCTCTGCATTCCTGTCTCTCCCTCGACCCGGGCTCTGCCTTCCTGCTCTCGGCCGACCCGGGCTGTGCGTTCCTGTCTCTCCCTCGACCCGGGCTGTGCGTTCCTGTCTCTCCCTCGACCCGTGCTCTGCGTTCCTATCTCTCCCTCGACCCGGTCTCTGGGTTCCTGTCTCTCCCTCGACCCGGGCTCTGCGTTCCTGCTGTCCCTCGACCCGGGCTCTGCGTTCCTATCTCTCCCTCGACCCGGTCTCTGCGCTCCTGTCTCTCCCTCGACCCGGTCTCTGCGTTCCTGTCTCTCCCTTGACCCGGGCTCTGCGTTCCTGCAGTCCCTCGACCCGGGCTCTGCGCTCCTGTCTCTCCCTCGACCTGGGCTCTGCGTTCCTGTCTCTCCCTCGACCCGGGCTCTGCGTTCCTGCTCTCCCTCGACCCGGGCTCTGCGTTCCTGTCGCTCCCTCTACCCGGGCTCTGCATTCCTGTCTCTCCCTCGACCCGGGCTCTGCCTTCCTGCTCTCGGCCGACCCGGGCTGTGCGTTCCTGTCTCTCCCTCGACCCGGGCTGTGCGTTCCTGTCTCTCCCTCGACCCGTGCTCTGCGTTCCTATCTCTCCCTCGACCCGGTCTCTGGGTTCCTGTCTCTCCCTCGACCCGGGCTCTGCGTTCCTGCTGTCCCTCGACCCGGGCTCTGCGTTCCTATCTCTCCCTCGACCCGGTCTCTGGGTTCCTGTCTCTCCCTCGACCCGGCTCTGCGTTCCTGCAGGCCCTCGACCTGGGCTCTGCTTTCCAGTCTACCCTTCGACCCGGGCTCTGCGTTCCTGCTCTCCCTCGAACATGGCTCTGCGTTCCTGCTCTCCCTCGACCCAGGCTCTGCGTTCCTGTCTCACCCTCGAACTGGGCTCTGCGTTCCGGCTGTCCCTCGACCCGGGCTCTGCGTTCCAGCTGTACCTCGACGCGTGCTCTGCGTTCCTGCAGTCCCTCGACCCGGGCTCTGCGCTCCTGTCTCTCCCTCGACCCGGGCTCTGAGTTCCTGTCTCTCCCTTGACCTGGGCTCTGCGTTCCTGTCTCTCCCTCGACCTGGGCTCTGAGTTCCTGCTGTCCCTCGACCCGGGCTCTACGTTCCTGTCTCTCCCTCGACCCGGGCTCTGCGTTCCTGCTGTCCCTCGACGAGGGCTCTGCATTCCTGCAGTCCCTCGACCCGGGCTCTGCTTTCCTGCTCTCGGCCGACCCGGGCTGTGCGTTCCTGTCTCTCCCTCGACCCGGGCTGTGCGTTCCTGTCCCTCCCTCGACCTGTGCTCTGAGTTCCTGCTGTCCCTCGACCCGGGCTCTGCGTTCCTGTCTCTCCCTCGACCCGGGGTCTGCGTTCCTGCTGTCCCTCGACCCGGTCTCTGCGTTCCTGTCTCTCCCTCAACCTTGGCTCTGCGTTCCTGCTCTCCCTCGACCCGGGCTCTGCGTTCCTGTCGCTCCCTCTATCCGGGCTCTGCATTCCTGTCTCTCCCTCTACCCGGGCTCTGCATTCCTGCTGTCCCGCGACCTGGGCTCTGCGTTCCTGCTCTCCCTCGACCCGGGCTCTACGTTAATGCTGTCCCTCGACCCGGGCTCTGCATTCCTGCTGTCCCTTGACCTGGGCTCTGCATTCCTGTCTCTCCCTCGACCCGGGCTCTGCGTTTCTGCTCTCCCTCGACCCGGTCTCTGCGTTCCTGCTCTCCCTCGACCCGGTCTCTGCGTTCCTGTCTCTCCCTCGACCCGGGCTCTGCGTTCCTGCTCTCCCTCGACCCAGTCTCTGCGTTCCTGTGTCTCCCTCGACCCGGGCTCTGGGTTCCTGTCTCTCCCTCGACCCGGGCTCTGCGTTCCTATCTCTCCCTCGACCCGGTCTCTGGGTTCCTGTCTCTCCCTCGACCCGGGCTCTGCGTTCCTGTCTCTCCCTCGACCCGGGCTCTGTGTTCCTGCTGTCCCTCGACCCGGTCTCTGCGTTCCTGCTGTCCCTTGACCCGGGCTCTGCGCTCCTGTCTCTCCCTCGACCCGGGCTCTGAGTTCCTGTCTCTCCCTTGACCCGGGCTCTGCGTTCCTGCAGTCCCTCGACCCGGGCTCTGCGCTCCTGTCTCTCCCTCGACCCGGTCTCTGCGTTCCTGTCTCTCCCTTGACCCGGGCTCTGCGTTCCTGCAGTCCCTCGACCCGGGCTCTGCGTTCCTGTCTCTCCCTCGACCCGGGCTCTGCGTTCCTGCTCTCCCTCGACCCGGGCTCTGCGTTCCTGTCGCTCCCTCTACCCGGGCTCTGCATTCCTGTCTCTCCCTCGACCCGGGCTCTGCCTTCCTGCTCTCGGCCGACCCGGGCTGTGCGTTCCTGTCTCTCCCTCGACCCGGGCTGTGCGTTCCTGTCTCTCCCTCGACCCGTGCTCTGCGTTCCTATCTCTCCCTCGACCCGGTCTCTGGGTTCCTGTCTCTCCCTCGACCCGGGCTCTGCGTTCCTGCTGTCCCTCGACCCGGGCTCTGCGTTCCTATCTCTCCCTCGACCCGGTCTCTGGGTTCCTGTCTCTCCCTCGACCCGGCTCTGCGCTCCTGTCTCTCCCTCGACCTGGGCTCTGCGTTCCTGTCTCTCCCTCGACCCGGGCTCTGCGTTCCTGCTGTCCCTCGACCCGGGCTCTGCGTTCCTGTCGCTCCCTCTACCCGGGCTCTGCATTCCTGTCTCTCCCTCGACCCGGGCTCTGCCTTCCTGCTCTCGGCCGACCCGGGCTGTGCGTTCCTGTCTCTCCCTCGACCCGGGCTGTGCGTTCCTGTCTCTCCCTCGACCCGTGCTCTGCGTTCCTATCTCTCCCTCGACCCGGTCTCTGGGTTCCTGTCTCTCCCTCGACCCGGGCTCTGCGTTCCTGCTGTCCCTCGACCCGGGCTGTGCGTTCCTGTCTCTCCCTCGACCCGGGCTGTGCGTTCCTGTCCCTCCCTCGACCTGTGCTCTGAGTTCCTGCTGTCCCTCGACCCGGGCTCTGCGTTCCTGTCTCTCCCTCGACCCGGGGTCTGCGTTCCTGCTGTCCCTCGACCCGGTCTCTGCGTTCCTGTCTCTCCCTCAACCTTGGCTCTGCGTTCCTGCTCTCCCTCGACCCGGGCTCTGCGTTCCTGTCGCTCCCTCTATCCGGGCTCTGCATTCCTGTCTCTCCCTCTACCCGGGCTCTGCATTCCTGCTGTCCCGCGACCTGGGCTCTGCGTTCCTGCTCTCCCTCGACCCGGGCTCTACGTTAATGCTGTCCCTCGACCCGGGCTCTGCATTCCTGCTGTCCCTTGACCTGGGCTCTGCATTCCTGTCTCTCCCTCGACCCGGGCTCTGCGTTCCTGCTCTCCCTCGACCCGGTCTCTGCGTTCCTGCTCTCCCTCGACCCGGTCTCTGCGTTCCTGTCTCTCCCTCGACCCGGGCTCTGCGTTCCTGCTCTCCCTCGACCCAGTCTCTGCGTTCCTGTGTCTCCCTCGACCCGGGCTCTGGGTTCCTGTCTCTCCCTCGACCCGGGCTCTGCGTTCCTATCTCTCCCTCGACCCGGTCTCTGGGTTCCTGTCTCTCCCTCGACCCGGGCTCTGCGTTCCTGTCTCTCCCTCGACCCGGGCTCTGTGTTCCTGCTGTCCCTCGACCCGGTCTCTGCGTTCCTGCTGTCCCTTGACCCGGGCTCTGCGCTCCTGTCTCTCCCTCGACCCGGGCTCTGAGTTCCTGTCTCTCCCTTGACCCGGGCTCTGCGTTCCTGCAGTCCCTCGACCCGGGCTCTGCGCTCCTGTCTCTCCCTCGACCCGGTCTCTGCGTTCCTGTCTCTCCCTTGACCCGGGCTCTGCGTTCCTGCAGTCCCTCGACCCGGGCTCTGCGCTCCTGTCTCTCCCTCGACCTGGGCTCTGCGTTCCTGTCTCTCCCTCGACCCGGGCTCTGCGTTCCTGCTCTCCCTCGACCCGGGCTCTGCGTTCCTGTCGCTCCCTCTACCCGGGCTCTGCATTCCTGTCTCTCCCTCGACCCGGGCTCTGCCTTCCTGCTCTCGGCCGACCCGGGCTGTGCGTTCCTGTCTCTCCCTCGACCCGGGCTGTGCGTTCCTGTCTCTCCCTCGACCCGTGCTCTGCGTTCCTATCTCTCCCTCGACCCGGTCTCTGGGTTCCTGTCTCTCCCTCGACCCGGGCTCTGCGTTCCTGCTGTCCCTCGACCCGGGCTCTGCGTTCCTATCTCTCCCTCGACCCGGTCTCTGCGCTCCTGTCTCTCCCTCGACCCGGTCTCTGCGTTCCTGTCTCTCCCTTGACCCGGGCTCTGCGTTCCTGCAGTCCCTCGACCCGGGCTCTGCGCTCCTGTCTCTCCCTCGACCTGGGCTCTGCGTTCCTGTCTCTCCCTCGACCCGGGCTCTGCGTTCCTGCTCTCCCTCGACCCGGGCTCTGCGTTCCTGTCGCTCCCTCTACCCGGGCTCTGCATTCCTGTCTCTCCCTCGACCCGGGCTCTGCCTTCCTGCTCTCGGCCGACCCGGGCTGTGCGTTCCTGTCTCTCCCTCGACCCGGGCTCTACGTTAATGCTGTCCCTCGACCCGGGCTCTGCATTCCTGCTGTCCCTTGACCTGGGCTCTGCATTCCTGTCTCTCCCTCGACCCGGGCTCTGCGTTCCTGCTCTCCCTCGACCCGGTCTCTGCGTTCCTGCTCTCCCTCGACCCGGTCTCTGCGTTCCTGTCTCTCCCTCGACCCGGGCTCTGCGTTCCTGCTCTCCCTCGACCCAGTCTCTGCGTTCCTGTGTCTCCCTCGACCCGGGCTCTGGGTTCCTGTCTCTCCCTCGACCCGGGCTCTGCGTTCCTATCTCTCCCTCGACCCGGTCTCTGGGTTCCTGTCTCTCCCTCGACCCGGGCTCTGCGTTCCTGTCTCTCCCTCGACCCGGGCTCTGTGTTCCTGCTGTCCCTCGACCCGGTCTCTGCGTTCCTGCTGTCCCTTGACCCGGGCTCTGCGCTCCTGTCTCTCCCTCGACCCGGGCTCTGAGTTCCTGTCTCTCCCTTGACCCGGGCTCTGCGTTCCTGCAGTCCCTCGACCCGGGCTCTGCGCTCCTGTCTCTCCCTCGACCCGGTCTCTGCGTTCCTGTCTCTCCCTTGACCCGGGCTCTGCGTTCCTGCAGTCCCTCGACCCGGGCTCTGCGCTCCTGTCTCTCCCTCGACCTGGGCTCTGCGTTCCTGTCTCTCCCTCGACCCGGGCTCTGCGTTCCTGCTCTCCCTCGACCCGGGCTCTGCGTTCCTGTCGCTCCCTCTACCCGGGCTCTGCATTCCTGTCTCTCCCTCGACCCGGGCTCTGCCTTCCTGCTCTCGGCCGACCCGGGCTGTGCGTTCCTGTCTCTCCCTCGACCCGGGCTGTGCGTTCCTGTCTCTCCCTCGACCCGTGCTCTGCGTTCCTATCTCTCCCTCGACCCGGTCTCTGGGTTCCTGTCTCTCCCTCGACCCGGGCTCTGCGTTCCTGCTGTCCCTCGACCCGGGCTCTGCGTTCCTATCTCTCCCTCGACCCGGTCTCTGCGCTCCTGTCTCTCCCTCGACCCGGTCTCTGCGTTCCTGTCTCTCCCTTGACCCGGGCTCTGCGTTCCTGCAGTCCCTCGACCCGGGCTCTGCGCTCCTGTCTCTCCCTCGACCTGGGCTCTGCGTTCCTGTCTCTCCCTCGACCCGGGCTCTGCGTTCCTGCTCTCCCTCGACCCGGGCTCTGCGTTCCTGTCGCTCCCTCTACCCGGGCTCTGCATTCCTGTCTCTCCCTCGACCCGGGCTCTGCCTTCCTGCTCTCGGCCGACCCGGGCTGTGCGTTCCTGTCTCTCCCTCGACCCGGGCTGTGCGTTCCTGTCTCTCCCTCGACCCGTGCTCTGCGTTCCTATCTCTCCCTCGACCCGGTCTCTGGGTTCCTGTCTCTCCCTCGACCCGGGCTCTGCGTTCCTGCTGTCCCTCGACCCGGGCTCTGCGTTCCTATCTCTCCCTCGACCCGGTCTCTGGGTTCCTGTCTCTCCCTCGACCCGGCTCTGCGTTCCTGCAGGCCCTCGACCTGGGCTCTGCTTTCCAGTCTACCCTTCGACCCGGGCTCTGCGTTCCTGCTCTCCCTCGAACATGGCTCTGCGTTCCTGCTCTCCCTCGACCCAGGCTCTGCGTTCCTGTCTCACCCTCGAACTGGGCTCTGCGTTCCGGCTGTCCCTCGACCCGGGCTCTGCGTTCCAGCTGTACCTCGACGCGTGCTCTGCGTTCCTGCAGTCCCTCGACCCGGTCTCTGCGCTCCTGTCTCTCCCTCGACCCGGGCTCTGAGTTCCTGTCTCTCCCTTGACCTGGGCTCTGCGTTCCTGTCTCTCCCTCGACCTGGGCTCTGAGTTCCTGCTGTCCCTCGACCCGGGCTCTACGTTCCTGTCTCTCCCTCGACCCGGGCTCTGCGTTCCTGCTGTCCCTCGACGAGGGCTCTGCATTCCTGCAGTCCCTCGACCCGGGCTCTGCTTTCCTGCTCTCGGCCGACCCGGGCTGTGCGTTCCTGTCTCTCCCTCGACCCGGGCTGTGCGTTCCTGTCCCTCCCTCGACCTGTGCTCTGAGTTCCTGCTGTCCCTCGACCCGGGCTCTGCGTTCCTGTCTCTCCCTCGACCCGGGGTCTGCGTTCCTGCTGTCCCTCGACCCGGTCTCTGCGTTCCTGTCTCTCCCTCAACCTTGGCTCTGCGTTCCTGCTCTCCCTCGACCCGGGCTCTGCGTTCCTGTCGCTCCCTCTATCCGGGCTCTGCATTCCTGTCTCTCCCTCTACCCGGGCTCTGCATTCCTGCTGTCCCGCGACCTGGGCTCTGCGTTCCTGCTCTCCCTCGACCCGGGCTCTACGTTAATGCTGTCCCTCGACCCGGGCTCTGCATTCCTGCTGTCCCTTGACCTGGGCTCTGCATTCCTGTCTCTCCCTCGACCCGGGCTCTGCGTTCCTGCTCTCCCTCGACCCGGTCTCTGCGTTCCTGCTCTCCCTCGACCCGGTCTCTGCGTTCCTGTCTCTCCCTCGACCCGGGCTCTGCGTTCCTGCTCTCCCTCGACCCAGTCTCTGCGTTCCTGTGTCTCCCTCGACCCGGGCTCTGGGTTCCTGTCTCTCCCTCGACCCGGGCTCTGCGTTCCTATCTCTCCCTCGACCCGGTCTCTGGGTTCCTGTCTCTCCCTCGACCCGGGCTCTGCGTTCCTGTCTCTCCCTCGACCCGGGCTCTGTGTTCCTGCTGTCCCTCGACCCGGTCTCTGCGTTCCTGCTGTCCCTTGACCCGGGCTCTGCGCTCCTGTCTCTCCCTCGACCCGGGCTCTGAGTTCCTGTCTCTCCCTTGACCCGGGCTCTGCGTTCCTGCAGTCCCTCGACCCGGGCTCTGCGCTCCTGTCTCTCCCTCGACCCGGTCTCTGCGTTCCTGTCTCTCCCTTGACCCGGGCTCTGCGTTCCTGCAGTCCCTCGACCCGGGCTCTGCGCTCCTGTCTCTCCCTCGACCTGGGCTCTGCGTTCCTGTCTCTCCCTCGACCCGGGCTCTGCGTTCCTGCTCTCCCTCGACCCGGGCTCTGCGTTCCTGTCGCTCCCTCTACCCGGGCTCTGCATTCCTGTCTCTCCCTCGACCCGGGCTCTGCCTTCCTGCTCTCGGCCGACCCGGGCTGTGCGTTCCTGTCTCTCCCTCGACCCGGGCTGTGCGTTCCTGTCTCTCCCTCGACCCGTGCTCTGCGTTCCTATCTCTCCCTCGACCCGGTCTCTGGGTTCCTGTCTCTCCCTCGACCCGGGCTCTGCGTTCCTGCTGTCCCTCGACCCGGGCTCTGCGTTCCTATCTCTCCCTCGACCCGGTCTCTGGGTTCCTGTCTCTCCCTCGACCCGGCTCTGCGTTCCTGCAGTCCCTCGACCTGGGCTCTGCTTTCCAGTCTACCCTTCGACCCGGGCTCTGCGTTCCTGCTCTCCCTCGAACTGGGCTCTGCGTTCCTGCTCTCCCTCGACCCAGGCTCTGCGTTCCTGTCTCTCCCTCGAACTGGGCTCTGCGTTCCGGCTGTCCCTCGACCCGGGCTCTGCGTTCCAGCTGTCCCTCGACGCGGGCTCTGCGTTCCTGCAGTCCCTCGACCCGGGCTCTGCGCTCCTGTCTCTCCCTCGACCCGGGCTCTGAGTTCCTGTCTCTCCCTTGACCTGGGCTCTGCGTTCCTGTCTCTCCCTCGCCCCGGGCTCTGCGTTCCTGCTGTCCCTCGACCCGGTCTCTGCGTTCCTGTCTCTCCCTCGACCCGGGCTCTGCCTTCCTGCTCTCGGCCGAACCGGGCTGTGCGTTCCTGTCTCTCCTTCGACCCGGGCTCTGCGTTCCCGCTATCCCTCTATCCGGGCTCTGCGTTCCTGTCTCTCCCTCGACCCGGGCTCTGAGTTCCTGCACTCCCTCGACCCGGTATCTGCGTTCCTGCTATCCCTCGACACGGGCTCTGCGTTCCTGTCTCTCCCACGAACCGGGCTCTGCGTTCCTGTCTCTCCCTCGACCTGGTCTCTGCGCTCCTGTCTCTCCCACGACCTGGGCTCTGCGTTCCTGTCTCTCCCTCGCCCCTGGCTCTGCGTTCCTGCTGTCCCTCGACCCGGTCTCTGCGTTCCTGTCTCTCCCTCGACCCGGGCTCTGCTTTCCTGCTCTCGGCCGACCCGGGCTGTGCGTTCCTGTCTCTCCCTCGACCCGGGCGGTGCGTTCCTGTCCCTCCCTCGACCTGGGCTCTGAGTTCCTGCTGTCCCTCGACCCGGTCTCTGCGTTCCTGTCTCTCCCTCAACCTGGGCTCTGCGTTCCTGCTCTCCCTCGACCCGGGCTCTGCGTTCCTGTCGCTCTCTCTACCCGGGCTGTGCGTTCCTGTCCCTCCCTCGACCTGGGCTCTGAGTTCCTGCTGTCCCTCGACCCGGTCTCTGCGTTCCTGTCTCTCCCTCAACCTGGGCTCTGCGTTCCTGCTCTCCCTCGACCCGGGCTCTGCGTTCCTGTCGCTCTCTCTACCCGGGCTCTGCGTTCCTGTCTCTCCCTCTACCCGGGCTCTGCGTTCCTGTCTCTCCCTCGACCCGGGCTCTACGTTAATGCTGTCCCTCGACCCGGGCTCTGCGTTCCTGCTCTCGGCCGACCCGGGCTCTGCGTTCCTGTCTCTCCCTCGACCCGGGCTCTGCGTTCCTCTCTCCTTCGACCCGGGCTCTGCGTTCCTGTCTCTCCCTCGACATCGGCTCTGCGTTCCTGTCTCTCCCTCGACCCGGGCTATGCGTTCCTGTCTCTCCCTCCACCCAGGCTCTGCGTTCCAGTCTCTCCCTCGACCCGGGCTCTGCGTTCCTGTCTCTCCCTCGACCCGGGATCTGCGTTCCTGTCCCTCCCTCGACCCGGGCTCTGCGTACCTGTCTCTCCCACGAACCGGGCTCTGCGTTCCTGTCTCTCCCTCGACCCGGGCTCTGCGTTCCTGTCTCACCCTCGACCCGGGCTCTGCGTTCCTCTCTCCTTCGACCCGGGCTCTGCGTTCCTGTCTCTCCCTCGACATGGGCTCTGCGTTCCTGTCTCTCCCTCGACCCGGGCTCTGCGTTCCTGTCTCTCCCTCGACCCGGGCTCTGCGTTCCAGTCTCTCCCTCGACCCGGGCTCTGCGTTCCTGTCTCTCCCTCGACCCGGGATCTGCGTTCCTGTCTCTCCCTCGACCTGGACTCTGGGTTCCTGTCTCTCCCTTGCCCGGGCTCAGCGTTCCTGCTCTCCCTCGACCCGGGCTCTGCGTTCCTGTCTCTCCCTCGACCCGGGCTCTGCGTTCCTCTCTCTCCCTCGACCCGGGCTCTGCGTTCCTGCTGTCCCTCGACCCGGGCTCTGCGTTCCGGCTCTCCCTCGACCCGGGCTCTGCGTTCCTGTCTCTCCCGCGACCTGGGCTCTGCGTTCCTGCTCTCCCTCTACCCGGGCTCTGCGTTCCTGCTGTGCCTCGACCTGGGCTCTGCGTTCCTGCTGTCCCTCGACCTGGGCTCTGCATTCCTGTCTCTCCCTCGACCCGGGCTCTGCGTTCCTACTGTCCCTCGACCCAGGCTCTGCGTTCCTGTCTCTCGCTCAACCCGGGCTCTGCGTTCCTGCTCTCGGCCGACCCTGGCTGTGCGTACCTGTCTCTCCTTCGACCCGGGCTCTGCGTTCCTGTCTCTCCCTCGACCCGGGCTCTGCGTTCCTGTCTCTCCCTCGACACGGACCCTGCGTTCCTGTCTCTCCCTCGACCCAGGCTCTGCGTTCCTGCTGTCCCTCGACCCGGGCTCTGCGTTCCTGCTCTCCCTCGACCCGGGCTCTCTGTTCCTGTCTCTCCCTCGACCCGGGCTCTGCGTTACTGTCTCTCCCTCGACCTGGGCTATGAGTTCCTCTCTCTCCTTCGACCTGGGCTCTTGGTTCCTGTCTCTCCCTCGACCCGGGCTCTGCGTTCCTGTTCTCAATCGACCCGGGCTCTGCGTTCCTGCTGTCCCTCGACCCGGGCTCTGTGTTCCAGCTATCCCTCGAACCAGGCTCTGCGTTCCTGATGTCCCTCGATCCGGGCTCTGCATTCCTGTCTCTCCTTAGACCCGGGCTCTGTGTTCCTGTCTCTCCCTCGACCCGGACTCTGTGTTCCTGTCTCTCCCTCGACCCGGGCTCTGCGTTCCTGTCTCTCCTTAGACCCGGGCTCTGCGTTCCTGCTGACCCTCGACCCGGGCTCTGTGTTCCTGCTCTCCCTCGAACTGGGCTCTGCGTTCCTGCTGTCCCTCGACCCGGGCTCTGCGTTCCGGCTGTCCCTCGACACGGGCACTGCGTTCCTGCTGTCCCTCGACCCGGGCTCTGTGTTCCTGCTCTCCCTCGAACTGGGCTCTGCGTTCCTGCTGTCCCTCGACACGGGCACTGCGTTCCTGCTGTCCGTCGACACGGGCACTGCGTTCCTGCTCTCCCTCGACCCGGGCACTGCGTTCCTGCTGTCCCTCGACCCGTGCTCTGCGTTCCGGCTGTCCCTCGACCCGGGCTCTGTGTTCCTGCTGTCCCTCGACGCGGGCTCTGCGTTCCTGCAGTCCCTCGACCCGGGCTCTGTGTTCCTGCTGTCCCTCGACCCGGTATCTGTGTTCCTGCTGTCCCTCGACGCGGGCTCTGCGTTCCTGCAGTCCCTCGACCCGGGCTCTGCGTTCCTGCAGTCCCTCGACCCGGGCTCTGCGTTCCGGCTGTCCCTCGACCCGGTATCTGCGTTCCTGCTGTCCCTCGACACGGGCTCTGAATTCCTGTCTCTCCCACGAACCGGGCTCTGCGTTCCTGTCCCTCCCTCGACCCGGGCTCTGCGCTCCTGCTGTCCCTCGACCCGGGCTCTGCGTTCCTGCTGTCCCTCGACCCGGGCTCTGCGTTCCTGTCTCTCCCTCGACCCGGGCTCTGCGTTCCTGTCTCTCCTTAGTCCCGGGCTCTGCGTTCCTGCTGACCCTCGACCCGGGCTCTGTGTTCCTGCTCTCCCTCGACCCGGGCTCTGCGTTCCTGTCTCTCCCTCGAACTGGGCTCTGCGTTCCTGTCTCTCCCCCGACCCGGGCTCTGCGTTCCGGCTGTCCCTCGACACGGGCACTGCGTTCCTGCTGTCCCTCGACACGGGCACTGCGTTCCTGCTGTCCCTTGACACGGGCTCTGCGTTCCTGTCTCTCCCTCGACACGGGCACTGCGTTCCTGCTGTCCCTCGACACGGGCACTGCGTTCCTGCTGTCCGTCGACACGGGCACTGCGTTCCTGCTCTCCCTCGACCCGGGCACTGCGTTCCTGCTGTCCCTCGACCCGTGCTCTGCGTTCCGGCTGTCCCTCGACCCGGGCTCTGTGTTCATGCTGTCCCTCGACGCGGGCTCTGCGTTCCTGCAGTCCCTCGACCCGGGCTCTGCGTTCCTGCTGTCCCTCGACACGGGCTCTGCGTTCCTGTCTCTCCCACGAACCGGGCTCTGCGTTCCTGTCCCTCCCTCGACCCGGGCTCTGCGCTCCTGCTGTCCCTCGACCCGGGCTCTGCGTTCCTGCTGTCCCTCGACCCGGGCTCTGCGTTCCTGCTGTCACTCGACCCGGGCTCTGCGTTCCTGTCTCTCCCTCGACCCGGGCTCTGCGTTCCTTTCTCTCCCTCGACCTGGGCTCTGAGTTCCTGTCTCTCCTTCGACCTGGGCTCTGGGTCCCTGTCTCTCCCTCGACACGGGCTCTGCGTTCCTGCTCTCAATCGACCCGGGCTCTGCGTTCCTGCTGTCACTCGACCCGGGCTCTGCGTTCCTGTCTCTCCCTCGACCCGGGCTCTGCGTTCCTGTCTCTCCCTCGACCTGGGCTCTGAGTTCCTGTCTCTCCTTCGACCTGGGCTCTGGGTTCCTGTCTCTCCCTCGGCACGGGCTCTGCGTTCCTGCTCTCATTCGACCCGGGCTCTGCGTTCCTGCTCTCCCTCGACCCGGGCTCTGTGTTCCAGCTCTCCCTTGAACTAGGCTCTGCGTTCCTGATGTCCCTCGACCCGGGCTCTGCATTCCTGTCTCTCCTTAGACCCGGGCTCTGTGTTCCTGTCTCTCCCTCGACCCGGGCTCTGTGTTCCTGTCTCTCCCTCGACTCGGGCTCTGCGTTCCTGTCTCTCCTTAGACCCGGGCTCCGCGTTCCTGCTGACCCTCGACCCGGGCTCTGCTTCCCTGCTGTCCCTCGACCCGTGCTCTGCGTTCCTGTCTCTCCCTCGACCCGGGCTCTGCGTTCCTGTCTCTCCCTCGACCCGGTATCTGCGTTCCTGCTGTCCGTCGACCCGGGCTCTGCGTTCCTGCTGTCACACGACCCGGGCTCTGCGTTCCTGTCTCTCTCTCGACCCGGGCTCTGCGTTCCTGCTGTCCCTCGACCCGGGCACTGCGTTCCTGCTGTCCCTCGACCCAGGCCCTGCGTTCCTGCACTCCCTCGACCCGGGCCCTGCGTTCCTGCTGTCCCTCGACCCGGGCTCTGCGTTCCTGCTCTCCCTCTACCCGGGCTCTGCGTTCCTGCACTCCCTCTACCCGGGCTCTACGTTAATGCTGTCCCTCGACCTGGGCTCTGCGTTCCTGCTGTCCCTCGACCTGGGCTCTGCATTCCTGTCTCTCCCTCGACCCGGGCTCTGCGTTCCTACTGTCCCTCGACCCAGGCTCTGCGTTCCTGTCTCTCCCTCAACCCGGGCTCTGCGTTCCTGCTCTCGGCCGACCCGGGCTGTGCGTACCTGTCTCTCCTTCGACCCGGGCTCTGCGTTCCTGTCTCTCCCTCGACCCGGGCTCTGCGTTCCTGTCTCTCCCTTGACCTGGGCTCTGCGTTCCTGTCTCTCCCACGAACCGGGCTCTGCGTTCCTGTCTCTCCCTCGACCCGGGCTCTGCGTTCCTGTCTCTCCCTCGACCCGGGCTCTGCGTTCCTGTCCCTCCCTCGACCCGGGTTCTGCGCTCCTGCTGTCCCTCGACACGGGCTCTGCGTTCCTGCTGTCCCTCGACCCGGTCTCTGGGTTCCTGTCTCTCCCTCGACCCGGGCTCTGCGTTCCTGTCTCTCCTTAGACCCGGGCTCTGAGTTCCTGCTGTCCCTCGACCCGGGCTCTGCGTTCCTGCACTCCCTCGACCCGGGCCCTGCGTTCCTGCTGTCCCTCGACACGGGCTCTGCGTTCCTGCTCTCCCTCGACCCGGGCTGCGTTCCTGCTGTCCCTCGACCCGGGCTCTGCGTTCCTGCTGTCCCTCGACCCAGGCTCTGCATTCCTGCACTCCCTCGACCCGGGCCCTGCGTTCCTGCTGTCCCTCGACCCGGGCTCTGCGTTCCTACTGTCCCTCGACCCGGTCTCTGCGTTCCTGTCTCTCCCTCGACCCGGGCTCTGCGTTCCTGTCTCTCCTTCGACCTGGGCTCTGGGTTCCTGTCTCTCCCTCGACCCGGGCTCTGCGTTCCAGTCTCTCCCTCGACCCGGGATCTGCGTTCCTACTGTCCCTCGACCCGGGCTCTGCGTTCCTGTCTCTCCCTCGACCCGGGCTCTGCGTTCCTCTCTCCTTCGACCCGGGCTCTGCGTTCCTGTCTCTCCCTCGACATGGGCTCTGCGTTCCTGTCTCTCCCTCGACCCGGGCTCTGCGTTCCTGTCTCTCCCTCGACCCGGGCTCTGCGTTCCAGTCCCTCCCTCGACCCGGGCTCTGCGTTCCTACTGTCCCTCGACCCGGTCTCTGCGTTCCTGTCTCTCCCTCGACCTGAGCTCTGAGTTCCTGTCTCTCCTTCGACCTGGGCTCTGGGTTCCTGTCTCTCCCTCGACCCGGGCTCTGCGTTCCTGCTGTCCGTCGACCCGGGCTCTGCGTTCCTGCTGTCACTCGACCCGGGCTCTGCGTTCCTGTCTCTCCCTCGACCCGGTCTCTGCGTTCCTGCTGTCCCTCGACCCGGGCTCTGCGTTCCTGCTGTCCCTCGACCCGGGCTCTGCGTTCCTGCTCTCCCTCGACCCGGGCTCTGCGTTCCTGTCTCTCCCTCGACCTGGGCTCTGAGTTCCTGCTGTCCCTCGACCCGGGCTCTGCGTTCCTGTCTCTCCCTCGACCCGGGCTCTGCGTTCCTGCTGTCCCTCGACGAGGGCTCTGCATTCCTGCAGTCCCTCGACCCGGGCTCTGCTTTCCTGCTCTCGGCCGACCCGGGCTGTGCGTTCCTGTCTCTCCCTCGACCCGGGCTGTGCGTTCCTGTCCCTCCCTCGACCTGTGCTCTGAGTTCCTGCTGTCCCTCGACCCGGGCTCTGCGTTCCTGTCTCTCCCTCGACCCGGGGTCTGCGTTCCTGCTGTCCCTCGACCCGGTCTCTGCGTTCCTGTCTCTCCCTCAACCTTGGCTCTGCGTTCCTGCTCTCCCTCGACCCGGGCTCTGCGTTCCTGTCGCTCCCTCTATCCGGGCTCTGCATTCCTGTCTCTCCCTCTACCCGGGCTCTGCATTCCTGCTGTCCCGCGACCTGGGCTCTGCGTTCCTGCTCTCCCTCGACCCGGGCTCTACGTTAATGCTGTCCCTCGACCCGGGCTCTGCATTCCTGCTGTCCCTTGACCTGGGCTCTGCATTCCTGTCTCTCCCTCGACCCGGGCTCTGCGTTCCTGCTCTCCCTCGACCCGGTCTCTGTGTTCCTGCTCTCCCTCGACCCGGTCTCTGCGTTCCTGTCTCTCCCTCGACCCGGGCTCTGCGTTCCTGCTCTCCCTCGACCCAGTCTCTGCGTTCCTGTGTCTCCCTCGACCCGGGCTCTGGGTTCCTGTCTCTCCCTCGACCCGGGCTCTGCGTTCCTATCTCTCCCTCTACCCGGTCTCTGGGTTCCTGTCTCTCCCTCGACCCGGGCTCTGCGTTCCTGTCTCTCCCTCGACCCGGGCTCTGTGTTCCTGCTGTCCCTCGACCCGGTCTCTGCGTTCCTGCTGTCCCTTGACCCGGGCTCTGCGCTCCTGTCTCTCCCTCGACCCGGGCTCTGAGTTCCTGTCTCTCCCTTGACCCGGGCTCTGCGTTCCTGCAGTTCCTCGACCCGGGCTCTGCGCTCCTGTCTCTCCCTCGACCCGGGCTCTGCGTTCCAGTCCCTCCCTCGACCCGGGCTCTGCGTTCCTACTGTCCCTCGACCCGGTCTCTGCGTTCCTGTCTCTCCCTCGACCTGAGCTCTGAGTTCCTGTCTCTCCTTCGACCTGGGCTCTGGGTTCCTGTCTCTCCCTCGACCCGGGCTCTGCGTTCCTGCTGTCCGTCGACCCGGGCTCTGCGTTCCTGCTGTCACTCGACCCGGGCTCTGCGTTCCTGTCTCTCCCTCGACCCGGTCTCTGCGTTCCTGCTGTCCCTCGACCCGGGCTCTGCGTTCCTGCTGTCCCTCGACCCGGGCTCTGCGTTCCTGCTCTCCCTCGACCCGGGCTCTGCGTTCCTGTCTCTCCCTCGACCTGGGCTCTGAGTTCCTGCTGTCCCTCGACCCGGGCTCTGCGTTCCTGTCTCTCCCTCGACCCGGGCTCTGCGTTCCTGCTGTCCCTCGACGAGGGCTCTGCATTCCTGCAGTCCCTCGACCCGGGCTCTGCTTTCCTGCTCTCGGCCGACCCGGGCTGTGCGTTCCTGTCTCTCCCTCGACCCGGGCTGTGCGTTCCTGTCCCTCCCTCGACCTGTGCTCTGAGTTCCTGCTGTCCCTCGACCCGGGCTCTGCGTTCCTGTCTCTCCCTCGACCCGGGGTCTGCGTTCCTGCTGTCCCTCGACCCGGTCTCTGCGTTCCTGTCTCTCCCTCAACCTTGGCTCTGCGTTCCTGCTCTCCCTCGACCCGGGCTCTGCGTTCCTGTCGCTCCCTCTATCCGGGCTCTGCATTCCTGTCTCTCCCTCTACCCGGGCTCTGCATTCCTGCTGTCCCGCGACCTGGGCTCTGCGTTCCTGCTCTCCCTCGACCCGGGCTCTACGTTAATGCTGTCCCTCGACCCGGGCTCTGCATTCCTGCTGTCCCTTGACCTGGGCTCTGCATTCCTGTCTCTCCCTCGACCCGGGCTCTGCGTTCCTGCTCTCCCTCGACCCGGTCTCTGCGTTCCTGCTCTCCCTCGACCCGGTCTCTGCGTTCCTGTCTCTCCCTCGACCCGGGCTCTGCGTTCCTGCTCTCCCTCGACCCAGTCTCTGCGTTCCTGTGTCTCCCTCGACCCGGGCTCTGGGTTCCTGTCTCTCCCTCGACCCGGGCTCTGCGTTCCTATCTCTCCCTCGACCCGGTCTCTGGGTTCCTGTCTCTCCCTCGACCCGGGCTCTGCGTTCCTGTCTCTCCCTCGACCCGGGCTCTGTGTTCCTGCTGTCCCTCGACCCGGTCTCTGCGTTCCTGCTGTCCCTTGACCCGGGCTCTGCGCTCCTGTCTCTCCCTCGACCCGGGCTCTGAGTTCCTGTCTCTCCCTTGACCCGGGCTCTGCGTTCCTGCAGTCCCTCGACCCGGGCTCTGCGCTCCTGTCTCTCCCTCGACCCGGTCTCTGCGTTCCTGTCTCTCCCTTGACCCGGGCTCTGCGTTCCTGCAGTCCCTCGACCCGGGCTCTGCGCTCCTGTCTCTCCCTCGACCTGGGCTCTGCGTTCCTGTCTCTCCCTCGACCCGGGCTCTGCGTTCCTGCTCTCCCTCGACCCGGGCTCTGCGTTCCTGTCGCTCCCTCTACCCGGGCTCTGCATTCCTGTCTCTCCCTCGACCCGGGCTCTGCCTTCCTGCTCTCGGCCGACCCGGGCTGTGCGTTCCTGTCTCTCCCTCGACCCGGGCTGTGCGTTCCTGTCTCTCCCTCGACCCGTGCTCTGCGTTCCTATCTCTCCCTCGACCCGGTCTCTGGGTTCCTGTCTCTCCCTCGACCCGGGCTCTGCGTTCCTGCTGTCCCTCGACCCGGGCTCTGCGTTCCTATCTCTCCCTCGACCCGGTCTCTGGGTTCCTGTCTCTCCCTCGACCCGGCTCTGCGTTCCTGCAGTCCCTCGACCTGGGCTCTGCTTTCCAGTCTACCCTTCGACCCGGGCTCTGCGTTCCTGCTCTCCCTCGAACTGGGCTCTGCGTTCCTGCTCTCCCTCGACCCAGGCTCTGCGTTCCTGTCTCTCCCTCGAACTGGGCTCTGCGTTCCGGCTGTCCCTCGACCCGGGCTCTGCGTTCCAGCTGTCCCTCGACGCGGGCTCTGCGTTCCTGCAGTCCCTCGACCCGGGCTCTGCGCTCCTGTCTCTCCCTCGACCCGGGCTCTGAGTTCCTGTCTCTCCCTTGACCTGGGCTCTGCGTTCCTGTCTCTCCCTCGCCCCGGGCTCTGCGTTCCTGCTGTCCCTCGACCCGGTCTCTGCGTTCCTGTCTCTCCCTCGACCCGGGCTCTGCCTTCCTGCTCTCGGCCGAACCGGGCTGTGCGTTCCTGCCTCTCCTTCGACCCGGGCTCTGCGTTCCCGCTATCCCTCTATCCGGGCTCTGCGTTCCTGTCTCTCCCTCGACCCGGGCTCTGAGTTCCTGCACTCCCTCGACCCGGTATCTGCGTTCCTGCTATCCCTCGACACGGGCTCTGCGTTCCTGTCTCTCCCACGAACCGGGCTCTGCGTTCCTGTCTCTCCCTCGACCTGGTCTCTGCGCTCCTGTCTCTCCCACGACCTGGGCTCTGCGTTCCTGTCTCTCCCTCGCCCCTGGCTCTGCGTTCCTGCTGTCCCTCGACCCGGTCTCTGCGTTCCTGTCTCTCCCTCGACCCGGGCTCTGCTTTCCTGCTCTCGGCCGACCCGGGCTGTGCGTTCCTGTCTCTCCCTCGACCCGGGCTGTGCGTTCCTGTCCCTCCCTCGACCTGGGCTCTGAGTTCCTGCTGTCCCTCGACCCGGTCTCTGCGTTCCTGTCTCTCCCTCAACCTGGGCTCTGCGTTCCTGCTCTCCCTCGACCCGGGCTCTGCGTTCCTGTCGCTCTCTCTACCCGGGCTCTGCGTTCCTGTCTCTCCCTCTACCCGGGCTCTGCGTTCCTGTCTCTCCCTCGACCCGGGCTCTACGTTAATGCTGTCCCTCGACCCGGGCTCTGCGTTCCTGCTCTCGGCCGACCCGGGCTCTGCGTTCCTGTCTCTCCCTCGACCCGGGCTCTGCGTTCCTCTCTCCTTCGACCCGGGCTCTGCGTTCCTGTCTCTCCCTCGACATCGGCTCTGCGTTCCTGTCTCTCCCTCGACCCGGGCTATGCGTTCCTGTCTCTCCCTCGACCCAGGCTCTGCGTTCCAGTCTCTCCCTCGACCCGGGCTCTGCGTTCCTGTCTCTCCCTCGACCCGGGATCTGCGTTCCTGTCCCTCCCTCGACCCGGGCTCTGCGTACCTGTCTCTCCCACGAACCGGGCTCTGCGTTCCTGTCTCTCCCTCGACCCGGGCTCTGCGTTCCTGTCTCACCCTCGACCCGGGCTCTGCGTTCCTCTCTCCTTCGACCCGGGCTCTGCGTTCCTGTCTCTCCCTCGACATGGGCTCTGCGTTCCTCTCTCCTTCGACCCGGGCTCTGCGTTCCTGTCTCTCCCTCGACATGGGCTCTGCGTTCCTGTCTCTCCCTCGACCCGGGCTCTGCGTTCCTGTCTCTCCCTCGACCCGGGCTCTGCGTTCCAGTCTCTCCCTCGACCCGGTCTCTGCGTTCCTGTCTCTCCCTCGACTCGGGCTCTGCCTTCCTGCTCTCGGCCGAACCGGGCTGTGCGTTCCTGTCTCTCCTTCGACCCGGGCTCTGCGTTCCCGCTATCCCTCTATCCGGGCTCTGCGTTCCTGTCTCTCCCTCGACCCGGGCTCTGAGTTCCTGCACTCCCTCGACCCGGTATCTGCGTTCCTGCTATCCCTCGACACGGGCTCTGCGTTCCTGTCTCTCCCACGAACCGGGCTCTGCGTTCCTGTCTCTCCCTCGACCTGGTCTCTGCGCTCCTGTCTCTCCCTCGACCTGGGCTCTGCGTTCCTGTCTCTCCCTCGCCCCTGGCTCTGCGTTCCTGCTGTCCCTCGACCCGGTCTCTGCGTTCCTGTCTCTCCCTCGACCCGGGCTCTGCTTTCCTGCTCTCGGCCGACCCGGGCTGTGCGTTCCTGTCTCTCCCTCGACCCGGGCTGTGCGTTCCTGTCCCTCCCTCGACCTGGGCTCTGAGTTCCTGCTGTCCCTCGACCCGGTCTCTGCGTTCCTGTCTCTCCCTCAACCTGGGCTCTGCGTTCCTGCTCTCCCTCGACCCGGGCTCTGCGTTCCTGTCGCTCTCTCTACCCGGGCTCTGCGTTCCTGTCTCTCCCTCTACCCGGGCTCTGCGTTCCTGTCTCTCCCTCGACCCGGGCTCTACGTTAATGCTGTCCCTCGACCCGGGCTCTGCGTTCCTGCTCTCGGCCGACCCGGGCTCTGCGTTCCTGTCTCTCCCTCGACCCGGGCTCTGCGTTCCTCTCTCCTTCGACCCGGGCTCTGCGTTCCTGTCTCTCCCTCGACATCGGCTCTGCGTTCCTGTCTCTCCCTCGACCCGGGCTATGCGTTCCTGTCTCTCCCTCGACCCAGGCTCTGCGTTCCAGTCTCTCCCTCGACCCGGGCTCTGCGTTCCTGTCTCTCCCTCGACCCGGGATCTGCGTTCCTGTCCCTCCCTCGACCCGGGCTCTGCGTACCTGTCTCTCCCACGAACCGGGCTCTGCGTTCCTGTCTCTCCCTCGACCCGGGCTCTGCGTTCCTGTCTCACCCTCGACCCGGGCTCTGCGTTCCTCTCTCCTTCGACCCGGGCTCTGCGTTCCTGTCTCTCCCTCGACATGGGCTCTGCGTTCCTGTCTCTCCCTCGACCCGGGCTCTGCGTTCCTGTCTCTCCCTCGACCCGGGCTCTGCGTTCCAGTCTCTCCCTCGACCCGGGCTCTGCGTTCCTGTCTCTCCCTCGACCCGGGATCTGCGTTCCTGTCTCTCCCTCGACCTGGACTCTGGGTTCCTGTCTCTCCCTTGCCCGGGCTCAGCGTTCCTGCTCTCCCTCGACCCGGGCTCTGCGTTCCTGTCTCTCCCTCGACCCGGGCTCTGCGTTCCTCTCTCTCCCTCGACCCGGGCTCTGCGTTCCTGCTGTCCCTCGACCCGGGCTCTGCGTTCCGGCTCTCCCTCGACCCGGGCTCTGCGTTCCTGTCTCTCCCGCGACCTGGGCTCTGCGTTCCTGCTCTCCCTCTACCCGGGCTCTGCGTTCCTGCTGTGCCTCGACCTGGGCTCTGCGTTCCTGCTGTCCCTCGACCTGGGCTCTGCATTCCTGTCTCTCCCTCGACCCGGGCTCTGCGTTCCTACTGTCCCTCGACCCAGGCTCTGCGTTCCTGTCTCTCGCTCAACCCGGGCTCTGCGTTCCTGCTCTCGGCCGACCCTGGCTGTGCGTACCTGTCTCTCCTTCGACCCGGGCTCTGCGTTCCTGTCTCTCCCTCGACCCGGGCTCTGCGTTCCTGTCTCTCCCTCGACACGGACCCTGCGTTCCTGTCTCTCCCTCGACCCAGGCTCTGCGTTCCTGCTGTCCCTCGACCCGGGCTCTGCGTTCCTGCTCTCCCTCGACCCGGGCTCTCTGTTCCTGTCTCTCCCTCGACCCGGGCTCTGCGTTACTGTCTCTCCCTCGACCTGGGCTATGAGTTCCTCTCTCTCCTTCGACCTGGGCTCTTGGTTCCTGTCTCTCCCTCGACCCGGGCTCTGCGTTCCTGTTCTCAATCGACCCGGGCTCTGCGTTCCTGCTGTCCCTCGACCCGGGCTCTGTGTTCCAGCTATCCCTCGAACCAGGCTCTGCGTTCCTGATGTCCCTCGATCCGGGCTCTGCATTCCTGTCTCTCCTTAGACCCGGGCTCTGTGTTCCTGTCTCTCCCTCGACCCGGACTCTGTGTTCCTGTCTCTCCCTCGACCCGGGCTCTGCGTTCCTGTCTCTCCTTAGACCCGGGCTCTGCGTTCCTGCTGACCCTCGACCCGGGCTCTGTGTTCCTGCTCTCCCTCGAACTGGGCTCTGCGTTCCTGCTGTCCCTCGACCCGGGCTCTGCGTTCCGGCTGTCCCTCGACACGGGCACTGCGTTCCTGCTGTCCCTCGACCCGGGCTCTGTGTTCCTGCTCTCCCTCGAACTGGGCTCTGCGTTCCTGCTGTCCCTCGACACGGGCACTGCGTTCCTGCTGTCCGTCGACACGGGCACTGCGTTCCTGCTCTCCCTCGACCCGGGCACTGCGTTCCTGCTGTCCCTCGACCCGTGCTCTGCGTTCCGGCTGTCCCTCGACCCGGGCTCTGTGTTCCTGCTGTCCCTCGACGCGGGCTCTGCGTTCCTGCAGTCCCTCGACCCGGGCTCTGTGTTCCTGCTGTCCCTCGACCCGGTATCTGTGTTCCTGCTGTCCCTCGACGCGGGCTCTGCGTTCCTGCAGTCCCTCGACCCGGGCTCTGCGTTCCTGCAGTCCCTCGACCCGGGCTCTGCGTTCCGGCTGTCCCTCGACCCGGTATCTGCGTACCTGCTGTCCCTCGACACGGGCTCTGAATTCCTGTCTCTCCCACGAACCGGGCTCTGCGTTCCTGTCCCTCCCTCGACCCGGGCTCTGCGCTCCTGCTGTCCCTCGACCCGGGCTCTGCGTTCCTGCTGTCCCTCGACCCGGGCTCTGCGTTCCTGTCTCTCCCTCGACCCGGGCTCTGCGTTCCTGTCTCTCCTTAGTCCCGGGCTCTGCGTTCCTGCTGACCCTCGACCCGGGCTCTGTGTTCCTGCTCTCCCTCGACCCGGGCTCTGCGTTCCTGTCTCTCCCTCGAACTGGGCTCTGCGTTCCTGTCTCTCCCCCGACCCGGGCTCTGCGTTCCGGCTGTCCCTCGACACGGGCACTGCGTTCCTGCTGTCCCTCGACACGGGCACTGCGTTCCTGCTGTCCCTTGACACGGGCTCTGCGTTCCTGTCTCTCCCTCGACACGGGCACTGCGTTCCTGCTGTCCCTCGACACGGGCACTGCGTTCCTGCTGTCCGTCGACCCGGGCTCTGCGTTCCTGTCTCTCCCTCGAACTGGGCTCTGCGTTCCTGTCTCTCCCCCGACCCGGGCTCTGCGTTCCGGCTGTCCCTCGACACGGGCACTGCGTTCCTGCTGTCCCTCGACCCGGGCTCTGCGTTCCTGTCTCTCCCTCGACCCGGGCTCTGCGTTCCTGTCTCTCCCTCGACCTGGGCTCTGAGTTCCTGTCTCTCCTTCGACCTGGGCTCTGGGTTCCTGTCTCTCCCTCGGCACGGGCTCTGCGTTCCTGCTCTCATTCGACCCGGGCTCTGCGTTCCTGCTCTCCCTCGACCCGGGCTCTGTGTTCCAGCTCTCCCTTGAACTAGGCTCTGCGTTCCTGATGTCCCTCGACCCGGGCTCTGCATTCCTGTCTCTCCTTAGACCCGGGCTCTGTGTTCCTGTCTCTCCCTCGACCCGGGCTCTGTGTTCCTGTCTCTCCCTCGACTCGGGCTCTGCGTTCCTGTCTCTCCTTAGACCCGGGCTCCGCGTTCCTGCTGACCCTCGACCCGGGCTCTGCTTCCCTGCTGTCCCTCGACCCGTGCTCTGCGTTCCTGTCTCTCCCTCGACCCGGGCTCTGCGTTCCTGTCTCTCCCTCGACCCGGTATCTGCGTTCCTGCTGTCCGTCGACCCGGGCTCTGCGTTCCTGCTGTCACACGACCCGGGCTCTGCGTTCCTGTCTCTCTCTCGACCCGGGCTCTGCGTTCCTGCTGTCCCTCGACCCGGGCACTGCGTTCCTGCTGTCCCTCGACCCAGGCCCTGCGTTCCTGCACTCCCTCGACCCGGGCCCTGCGTTCCTGCTGTCCCTCGACCCGGGCTCTGCGTTCCTGCTCTCCCTCTACCCGGGCTCTGCGTTCCTGCACTCCCTCTACCCCCGCTCTACGTTAATGCTGTCCCTCGACCTGGGCTCTGCGTTCCTGCTGTCCCTCGACCTGGGCTCTGCGTTCCTGTCTCTCCCCCGACCCGGGCTCTGCGTTCCGGCTGTCCCTCGACACGGGCACTGCGTTCCTGCTGTCCCTCGACACGGGCACTGCGTTCCTGCTGTCCCTTGACACGGGCTCTGCGTTCCTGTCTCTCCCTCGACACGGGCACTGCGTTCCTGCTGTCCCTCGACACGGGCACTGCGTTCCTGCTGTCCGTCGACACGGGCACTGCGTTCCTGCTCTCCCTCGACCCGGGCACTGCGTTCCTGCTGTCCCTCGACCCGTGCTCTGCGTTCCGGCTGTCCCTCGACCCGGGCTCTGTGTTCATGCTGTCCCTCGACGCGGGCTCTGCGTTCCTGCAGTCCCTCGACCCGGGCTCTGCGTTCCTGCTGTCCCTCGACACGGGCTCTGCGTTCCTGTCTCTCCCACGAACCGGGCTCTGCGTTCCTGTCCCTCCCTCGACCCGGGCTCTGCGCTCCTGCTGTCCCTCGACCCGGGCTCTGCGTTCCTGCTGTCCCTCGACCCGGGCTCTGCGTTCCTGCTGTCACTCGACCCGGGCTCTGCGTTCCTGTCTCTCCCTCGACCCGGGCTCTGCGTTCCTTTCTCTCCCTCGACCTGGGCTCTGAGTTCCTGTCTCTCCTTCGACCTGGGCTCTGGGTCCCTGTCTCTCCCTCGACACGGGCTCTGCGTTCCTGCTCTCAATCGACCCGGGCTCTGCGTTCCTGCTGTCACTCGACCCGGGCTCTGCGTTCCTGTCTCTCCCTCGACCCGGGCTCTGCGTTCCTGTCTCTCCCTCGACCTGGGCTCTGAGTTCCTGTCTCTCCTTCGACCTGGGCTCTGGGTTCCTGTCTCTCCCTCGGCACGGGCTCTGCGTTCCTGCTCTCATTCGACCCGGGCTCTGCGTTCCTGCTCTCCCTCGACCCGGGCTCTGTGTTCCAGCTCTCCCTTGAACTAGGCTCTGCGTTCCTGATGTCCCTCGACCCGGGCTCTGCATTCCTGTCTCTCCTTAGACCCGGGCTCTGTGTTCCTGTCTCTCCCTCGACCCGGGCTCTGTGTTCCTGTCTCTCCCTCGACTCGGGCTCTGCGTTCCTGTCTCTCCTTAGACCCGGGCTCCGCGTTCCTGCTGACCCTCGACCCGGGCTCTGCTTCCCTGCTGTCCCTCGACCCGTGCTCTGCGTTCCTGTCTCTCCCTCGACCCGGGCTCTGCGTTCCTGTCTCTCCCTCGACCCGGTATCTGCGTTCCTGCTGTCCGTCGACCCGGGCTCTGCGTTCCTGCTGTCACACGACCCGGGCTCTGCGTTCCTGTCTCTCTCTCGACCCGGGCTCTGCGTTCCTGCTGTCCCTCGACCCGGGCTCTGCGTTCCTGCTCTCCCTCTACCCGGGCTCTGCGTTCCTGCACTCCCTCTACCCGGGCTCTACGTTAATGCTGTCCCTCGACCTGGGCTCTGCGTTCCTGCTGTCCCTCGACCTGGGCTCTGCATTCCTGTCTCTCCCTCGACCCGGGCTCTGCGTTCCTACTGTCCCTCGACCCAGGCTCTGCGTTCCTGTCTCTCCCTCAACCCGGGCTCTGCGTTCCTGCTCTCGGCCGACCCGGGCTGTGCGTACCTGTCTCTCCTTCGACCCGGGCTCTGCGTTCCTGTCTCTCCCTCGACCCGGGCTCTGCGTTCCTGTCTCTCCCTTGACCTGGGCTCTGCGTTCCTGTCTCTCCCACGAACCGGGCTCTGCGTTCCTGTCTCTCCCTCGACCCGGGCTCTGCGTTCCTGTCTCTCCCTCGACCCGGGCTCTGCGTTCCTGTCCCTCCCTCGACCCGGGTTCTGCGCTCCTGCTGTCCCTCGACACGGGCTCTGCGTTCCTGCTGTCCCTCGACCCGGTCTCTGGGTTCCTGTCTCTCCCTCGACCCGGGCTCTGCGTTCCTGTCTCTCCGTAGACCCGGGCTCTGAGTTCCTGCTGTCCCTCGACCCGGGCTCTGCGTTCCTGCACTCCCTCGACCCGGGCCCTGCGTTCCTGCTGTCCCTCGACACGGGCTCTGCGTTCCTGCTCTCCCTCGACCCGGGCTGCGTTCCTGCTGTCCCTCGACCCGGGCTCTGCGTTCCTGCTGTCCCTCGACCCGGGCTCTGCGTTCCTGCTGTCACTCGACCCGGGCTCTGCGTTCCTGTCTCTCCCTCGACCCGGGCTCTGCGTTCCTTTCTCTCCCTCGACCTGGGCTCTGAGTTCCTGTCTCTCCTTCGACCTGGGCTCTGGGTCCCTGTCTCTCCCTCGACACGGGCTCTGCGTTCCTGCTCTCAATCGACCCGGGCTCTGCGTTCCTGCTGTCACTCGACCCGGGCTCTGCGTTCCTGTCTCTCCCTCGACCCGGGCTCTGCGTTCCTGTCTCTCCCTCGACCTGGGCTCTGAGTTCCTGTCTCTCCTTCGACCTGGGCTCTGGGTTCCTGTCTCTCCCTCGGCACGGGCTCTGCGTTCCTGCTCTCATTCGACCCGGGCTCTGCGTTCCTGCTCTCCCTCGACCCGGGCTCTGTGTTCCAGCTCTCCCTTGAACTAGGCTCTGCGTTCCTGATGTCCCTCGACCCGGGCTCTGCATTCCTGTCTCTCCTTAGACCCGGGCTCTGTGTTCCTGTCTCTCCCTCGACCCGGGCTCTGTGTTCCTGTCTCTCCCTCGACTCGGGCTCTGCGTTCCTGTCTCTCCTTAGACCCGGGCTCCGCGTTCCTGCTGACCCTCGACCCGGGCTCTGCTTCCCTGCTGTCCCTCGACCCGTGCTCTGCGTTCCTGTCTCTCCCTCGACCCGGGCTCTGCGTTCCTGTCTCTCCCTCGACCCGGTATCTGCGTTCCTGCTGTCCGTCGACCCGGGCTCTGCGTTCCTGCTGTCACACGACCCGGGCTCTGCGTTCCTGTCTCTCTCTCGACCCGGGCTCTGCGTTCCTGCTGTCCCTCGACCCGGGCACTGCGTTCCTGCTGTCCCTCGACCCAGGCCCTGCGTTCCTGCACTCCCTCGACCCGGGCCCTGCGTTCCTGCTGTCCCTCGACCCGGGCTCTGCGTTCCTGCTCTCCCTCTACCCGGGCTCTGCGTTCCTGCACTCCCTCTACCCCCGCTCTACGTTAATGCTGTCCCTCGACCTGGGCTCTGCGTTCCTGCTGTCCCTCGACCTGGGCTCTGCGTTCCTGTCTCTCCCCCGACCCGGGCTCTGCGTTCCGGCTGTCCCTCGACACGGGCACTGCGTTCCTGCTGTCCCTCGACACGGGCACTGCGTTCCTGCTGTCCCTTGACACGGGCTCTGCGTTCCTGTCTCTCCCTCGACACGGGCACTGCGTTCCTGCTGTCCCTCGACACGGGCACTGCGTTCCTGCTGTCCGTCGACACGGGCACTGCGTTCCTGCTCTCCCTCGACCCGGGCACTGCGTTCCTGCTGTCCCTCGACCCGTGCTCTGCGTTCCGGCTGTCCCTCGACCCGGGCTCTGTGTTCATGCTGTCCCTCGACGCGGGCTCTGCGTTCCTGCAGTCCCTCGACCCGGGCTCTGCGTTCCTGCTGTCCCTCGACACGGGCTCTGCGTTCCTGTCTCTCCCACGAACCGGGCTCTGCGTTCCTGTCCCTCCCTCGACCCGGGCTCTGCGCTCCTGCTGTCCCTCGACCCGGGCTCTGCGTTCCTGCTGTCCCTCGACCCGGGCTCTGCGTTCCTGCTGTCACTCGACCCGGGCTCTGCGTTCCTGTCTCTCCCTCGACCCGGGCTCTGCGTTCCTTTCTCTCCCTCGACCTGGGCTCTGAGTTCCTGTCTCTCCTTCGACCTGGGCTCTGGGTCCCTGTCTCTCCCTCGACACGGGCTCTGCGTTCCTGCTCTCAATCGACCCGGGCTCTGCGTTCCTGCTGTCACTCGACCCGGGCTCTGCGTTCCTGTCTCTCCCTCGACCCGGGCTCTGCGTTCCTGTCTCTCCCTCGACCTGGGCTCTGAGTTCCTGTCTCTCCTTCGACCTGGGCTCTGGGTTCCTGTCTCTCCCTCGGCACGGGCTCTGCGTTCCTGCTCTCATTCGACCCGGGCTCTGCGTTCCTGCTCTCCCTCGACCCGGGCTCTGTGTTCCAGCTCTCCCTTGAACTAGGCTCTGCGTTCCTGATGTCCCTCGACCCGGGCTCTGCATTCCTGTCTCTCCTTAGACCCGGGCTCTGTGTTCCTGTCTCTCCCTCGACCCGGGCTCTGTGTTCCTGTCTCTCCCTCGACTCGGGCTCTGCGTTCCTGTCTCTCCTTAGACCCGGGCTCCGCGTTCCTGCTGACCCTCGACCCGGGCTCTGCTTCCCTGCTGTCCCTCGACCCGTGCTCTGCGTTCCTGTCTCTCCCTCGACCCGGGCTCTGCGTTCCTGTCTCTCCCTCGACCCGGTATCTGCGTTCCTGCTGTCCGTCGACCCGGGCTCTGCGTTCCTGCTGTCACACGACCCGGGCTCTGCGTTCCTGTCTCTCTCTCGACCCGGGCTCTGCGTTCCTGCTGTCCCTCGACCCGGGCTCTGCGTTCCTGCTCTCCCTCTACCCGGGCTCTGCGTTCCTGCACTCCCTCTACCCGGGCTCTACGTTAATGCTGTCCCTCGACCTGGGCTCTGCGTTCCTGCTGTCCCTCGACCTGGGCTCTGCATTCCTGTCTCTCCCTCGACCCGGGCTCTGCGTTCCTACTGTCCCTCGACCCAGGCTCTGCGTTCCTGTCTCTCCCTCAACCCGGGCTCTGCGTTCCTGCTCTCGGCCGACCCGGGCTGTGCGTACCTGTCTCTCCTTCGACCCGGGCTCTGCGTTCCTGTCTCTCCCTCGACCCGGGCTCTGCGTTCCTGTCTCTCCCTTGACCTGGGCTCTGCGTTCCTGTCTCTCCCACGAACCGGGCTCTGCGTTCCTGTCTCTCCCTCGACCCGGGCTCTGCGTTCCTGTCTCTCCCTCGACCCGGGCTCTGCGTTCCTGTCCCTCCCTCGACCCGGGTTCTGCGCTCCTGCTGTCCCTCGACACGGGCTCTGCGTTCCTGCTGTCCCTCGACCCGGTCTCTGGGTTCCTGTCTCTCCCTCGACCCGGGCTCTGCGTTCCTGTCTCTCCTTAGACCCGGGCTCTGAGTTCCTGCTGTCCCTCGACCCGGGCTCTGCGTTCCTGCACTCCCTCGACCCGGGCCCTGCGTTCCTGCTGTCCCTCGACACGGGCTCTGCGTTCCTGCTCTCCCTCGACCCGGGCTGCGTTCCTGCTGTCCCTCGACCCGGGCTCTGCGTTCCTGCTGTCCCTCGACCCAGGCTCTGCATTCCTGCACTCCCTCGACCCGGGCCCTGCGTTCCTGCTGTCCCTCGACCCGGGCTCTGCGTTCCTACTGTCCCTCGACCCGGTCTCTGCGTTCCTGTCTCTCCCTCGACCCGGGCTCTGCGTTCCTGTCTCTCCTTCGACCTGGGCTCTGGGTTCCTGTCTCTCCCTCGACCCGGGCTCTGCGTTCCAGTCTCTCCCTCGACCCGGGATCTGCGTTCCTACTGTCCCTCGACCCGGGCTCTGCGTTCCTGTCTCTCCCTCGACCCGGGCTCTGCGTTCCTCTCTCCTTCGACCCGGGCTCTGCGTTCCTGTCTCTCCCTCGACATGGGCTCTGCGTTCCTGTCTCTCCCTCGACCCGGGCTCTGCGTTCCTGTCTCTCCCTCGACCCGGGCTCTGCGTTCCAGTCCCTCCCTCGACCCGGGCTCTGCGTTCCTACTGTCCCTCGACCCGGTCTCTGCGTTCCTGTCTCTCCCTCGACCTGAGCTCTGAGTTCCTGTCTCTCCTTCGACCTGGGCTCTGGGTTCCTGTCTCTCCCTCGACCCGGGCTCTGCGTTCCTGCTGTCCGTCGACCCGGGCTCTGCGTTCCTGCTGTCACTCGACCCGGGCTCTGCGTTCCTGTCTCTCCCTCGACCCGGTCTCTGCGTTCCTGCTGTCCCTCGACCCGGGCTCTGCGTTCCTGCTGTCCCTCGACCCGGGCTCTGCGTTCCTGCTCTCCCTCGACCCGGGCTCTGCGTTCCTGTCTCTCCCTCGACCCGGGGTCTGCGTTCCTGCTCTCCCTCGACCCGGGCTCTGCGTTCCTGTCTCTCCCTCGACCCGGGCTCTGCATTCCTGTCACTCCCTCTACCCGGGCTCTGCGTTCCTGATGTCCCTCGACCCGGGCTCTGCATTCCTGTCTCTCCTTAGACCCGGGCTCTGTGTTCCTGTCTCTCCCTCGACCCGGGCTCTGTGTTCCTGTCTCTCCCTCGACTCGGGCTCTGCGTTCCTGTCTCTCCTTAGACCCGGGCTCCGCGTTCCTGCTGACCCTCGACCCGGGCTCTGCTTCCCTGCTGTCCCTCGACCCGTGCTCTGCGTTCCTGTCTCTCCCTCGACCCGGGCTCTGCGTTCCTGTCTCTCCCTCGACCCGGTATCTGCGTTCCTGCTGTCCGTCGACCCGGGCTCTGCGTTCCTGCTGTCACACGACCCGGGCTCTGCGTTCCTGTCTCTCTCTCGACCCGGGCTCTGCGTTCCTGCTGTCCCTCGACCCGGGCACTGCGTTCCTGCTGTCCCTCGACCCAGGCCCTGCGTTCCTGCACTCCCTCGACCCGGGCCCTGCGTTCCTGCTGTCCCTCGACCCGGGCTCTGCGTTCCTGCTCTCCCTCTACCCGGGCTCTGCGTTCCTGCACTCCCTCTACCCGGGCTCTACGTTAATGCTGTCCCTCGACCTGGGCTCTGCGTTCCTGCTGTCCCTCGACCTGGGCTCTGCATTCCTGTCTCTCCCTCGACCCGGGCTCTGCGTTCCTACTGTCCCTCGACCCAGGCTCTGCGTTCCTGTCTCTCCCTCAACCCGGGCTCTGCGTTCCTGCTCTCGGCCGACCCGGGCTGTGCGTACCTGTCTCTCCTTCGACCCGGGCTCTGCGTTCCTGTCTCTCCCTCGACCCGGGCTCTGCGTTCCTGTCTCTCCCTTGACCTGGGCTCTGCGTTCCTGTCTCTCCCACGAACCGGGCTCTGCGTTCCTGTCTCTCCCTCGACCCGGGCTCTGCGTTCCTGTCTCTCCCTCGACCCGGGCTCTGCGTTCCTGTCCCTCCCTCGACCCGGGTTCTGCGCTCCTGCTGTCCCTCGACACGGGCTCTGCGTTCCTGCTGTCCCTCGACCCGGTCTCTGGGTTCCTGTCTCTCCCTCGACCCGGGCTCTGCGTTCCTGTCTCTCCTTAGACCCGGGCTCTGCGTTCCTACTGTCCCTCGACCCGGGCTCTGCGTTCCTGCACTCCCTCGACCAGGGCCCTGCGTTCCTGCTCTCCCTCGGCCGGGCTCTGCGTTCCTGCTGTCCCTCGACCCGGGCTCTGCGTTCCTGCTGTCCCTCGACCCAGGCTCTGCATTCCTGCACTCCCTCGACCCGGGCCCTGCGTTCCTGCTGTCCCTCGACCCGGGCTCTGCGTTCCTACTGTCCCTCGACCCGGTCTCTGCGTTCCTGTCTCTCCCTCGACCCGGGCTCTGCGTTCCTGCTCTCCCTCGACCCGGGCTCTGCGTTCCTGTCTCTCCCTCGACCCGGGCTCTGCTTTCCTGTCTCTCCCTCTACCCGGGCTCTGCATTCCTGCTGTCCCGCGACGCGGGCTCTGCGTTCCTGCTCTCCCTCGACCCGGGCTCTGCTTCCCTGCTGTCCCTCGACCCGTGCTCTGCGTTCCTGTCTCTCCCTCGACCCGGGCTCTGCGTTCCTGTCCCTCCCTCGACCCGGGTTCTGCGCTCCTGCTGTCCCTCGACACGGGCTCTGCGTTCCTGCTGTCCCTCGACCCGGTCTCTGGGTTCCTGTCTCTCCCTCGACCCGGGCTCTGCGTTCCTGCTCTCCCTCGACCCAGGCTCTGGGTTCCTGTCTCTCCCTCGACCCGGGCTCTGCATTCCTCTCTCTCCCTCGACCTGGGCTCTGCGTTCCTGTCTCTCCCTCGACCAGGGCTCTGGGTTCCTGTCTCTCCCTCGACCCAGGCTCTGCATTCCTCTCTCTCCCTCGACCTGGGCTCTGGGTTCCTGTCTCTCCCTCGACCCAGGCTCTGCGTTCCTGTCTCTCCCTCGACCCGGGCTCAGCGTTCCTGTCTCTCCTTCGACCCGGGCTCTGCGTTCCTGTCTCTCCCTCGACCCGGGCTCTGCGTTCCTGCTGTCCCTCGACCCGGGCTCTGCATTCCTGCTGTCCCTCGACCCAGGCTCTGCGTTCCTGCAGTCCCTCGACCCGGGCTCTGCGTTCCTGCTGTCCCTCGACACGGGCTCTGCGTTCCTGTCTCTCCCACGAACCGGGCTCTGCGTTCCTGTCCCTCCATCGACCCGGGCTCTGCGCTCCTGCTGTCCCTCGACCCGGGCTCTGCGTTCCTGCTGTCCCTCGACCCGGGCTCTGCGTTCCTGCTGTCACTCGACCCGGGCTCTGCGTTCCTGTCTCTCCCTCGACCCGGGCTCTGCGTTCCTGTCTCTCCCTCAACCTGGGCTCTGAGTTCCTGTCTCTCCTTCGACCTGGGCTCTGGGTTCCTGTCTCTCCCTCGACACGGGCTCTGTGTTCCTGCTCTCATTCGACCCGGGCTCTGCGTTCCTGCTCTCCCTCGACCCGGGCTCTGTGTTCCAGCTCTCCCTTGAACTAGGCTCTGCGTTCCTGATGTCCCTCGACCCGGGCTCTGCATTCCTGTCTCTCCTTAGACCCGGGCTCTGTGTTCCTGTCTCTCCCTCGACCCGGGCTCTGTGTTCCTGTCTCTCCCTCGACTCGGGCTCTGCGTTCCTGTCTCTCCTTAGACCCGGGCTCCGCGTTCCTGCTGACCCTCGACCCGGGCTCTGCTTCCCTGCTGTCCCTCGACCCGTGCTCTGCGTTCCTGTCTCTCCCTCGACCCGGGCTCTGCGTTCCTGTCTCTCCCTCGACCCGGTATCTGCGTTCCTGCTGTCCGTCGACCCGGGCTCTGCGTTCCTGCTGTCACACGACCCGGGCTCTGCGTTCCTGTCTCTCTCTCGACCCGGGCTCTGCGTTCCTGCTGTCCCTCGACCCGGGCACTGCGTTCCTGCTGTCCCTCAACCCAGGCCCTGCGTTCCTGCACTCCCTCGACCCGGGCCCTGCGTTCCTGCTGTCCCTCGACCCGGGCTCTGCGTTCCTGCTCTCCCTCTACCCGGGCTCTGCGTTCCTGCACTCCCTCTACCCGGGCTCTACGTTAATGCTGTCCCTCGACCTGGGCTCTGCGTTCCTGCTGTCCCTCGACCTGGGCTCTGCATTCCTGTCTCTCCCTCGACCCGGGCTCTGCGTTCCTACTGTCCCTCGACCCAGGCTCTGCGTTCCTGTCTCTCCCTCAACCCGGGCTCTGCGTTCCTGCTCTCGGCCGACCCGGGCTGTGCGTACCTGTCTCTCCTTCGACCCGGGCTCTGCGTTCCTGTCTCTCCCTCGACCCGGGCTCTGCGTTCCTGTCTCTCCCTTGACCTGGGCTCTGCGTTCCTGTCTCTCCCACGAACAGGGCTCTGCGTTCCTGTCTCTCCCTCGACCCGGGCTCTGCGTTCCTGTCTCTCCCTCGACCCGGGCTCTGCGTTCCTGTCCCTCCCTCGACCCGGGTTCTGCGCTCCTGCTGTCCCTCGACACGGGCTCTGCGTTCCTGCTGTCCCTCGACCCGGTCTCTGGGTTCCTGTCTCTCCCTCGACCCGGGCTCTGCGTTCCTGTCTCTACTTAGACCCGGGCTCTGCGTTCCTACTGTCCCTCGACCCGGGCTCTGCGTTCCTGCACTCCCTCGACCAGGGCCCTGCGTTCCTGCTGTCCCTCGACACGGGCTCTGCGTTCCTGCTCTCCCTCGGCCGGGCTCTGCGTTCCTGCTGTCCCTCGACCCGGGCTCTGCGTTCCTGCTGTCCCTCGACCCAGGCTCTGCATTCCTGCACTCCCTCGACCCGGGCCCTGCGTTCCTGCTGTCCCTCGACCCGGGCTCTGCGTTCCTACTGTCCCTCGACCCGGTCTCTGCGTACCTGTCTCTCCCTCGACCCGGGCTCTGCGTTCCTGCTCTCCCTCGACCCGGGCTCTGCGTTCCTGTCTCTCCCTCGACCCGGGCTCTGCGTTCCTGTCTCTCCCTCTACCCGGGCTCTGCATTCCTGCTGTCCCGCGACGCGTGCTCTGCGTTCCTGCTCTCCCTCGACCCGGGCTCTGCTTCCCTGCTGTCCCTCGACCCGTGCTCTGCGTTGCTGTCTCTCCCTCGACCCGGGCTCTGCGTTCCTGTCCCTCCCTCGACCCGGGTTCTGCGCTCCTGCTGTCCCTCGACCCGGGCTCTGCGTTCCTGCTGTCCCTCGACCCGGTCTCTGGGTTCCTGTCTCTCCCTCGACCCGGGCTCTGCGTTCCTGTCTCTCCTTAGACCCGGGCTCTGCGTTCCTGCTCTCCCTCGAACTGGGCTCTGCGTTCCTGCTGTCCCTCGACCCGGGCTCTGCGTTCCGGCTGTCCCTCGACACGGGCTCTGTGTTCCTGCTCTCCCTCGACCCGGGCTCTGCGTTCCGGCTGTCCCTCGACCCGGGCTCTGTGTTCCTGCTGTCCCTCGACGCGGGCTCTGCGTTCCTGCTGTCCCTCGACCCGTGCTCTGCGTTCCTGCTGTCCCTCGACACGTGCTCTGCGTTCCGGCTGTCCCTCGACCCGGGCTCTGCGTTCCTGCTGTCCGTCGACACGGGCTCTGCGTTCCTGCTGTCCGTCGACCCGGGCTCTGCGTTCCTGCTCTCCCTCGACCTGGACACTGCGTTCCTGCTGTCCCTCGACCCGTGCTCTGCGTTCCGGCTGTCCCTCGACCCGGGCTCTGTGTTCCTGCTGTCCCTCGACGCGGGCTCTGCGTTCCTGCAGTCCCTCGACCCGGGCTCTGCGTTCCTGCTGTCCCTCGACCCGGTATCTGCGTTCCTGCTGTCCCTCGACACGGGCTCTGAGTTCCTGTCTCTCCCACGAACCGGGCTCTGCGTTCCTGTCCCTCCCTCGACCCGGGCTCTGCGCTCCTGCTGTCCCTCGACCCGGGCTCTGCGTTCCTGCTGTCCCTCGACCCGGGCTCTGCGTTCCTGCTGTCACTCGACCCGGGCTCTGCGTTCCTGTCTCTCCCTCGACCCGGGCTCTGCGTTCCTGTGTCTCCCTCGACCTGGGCTCTGAGTTCCTGTCTCTCCCTCGACCCGGGCTCTGCGTTCCTGCTCTCAATCGACCCGGGCTCTGCGTTCCTGCTGTCCCTCGACCCGGGCTCTGTGTTCCAGCTCTCCCTTGAACAAGGCTCTGCGTTCCTGATGTCCCTCGACCCGGGCTCTGCATTCCTGTCTCTCCTTAGACCCGGGCTCTGTGTTCCTGTCTCTCCCTCGACCCGGGCTCTGTGTTCCTGTCTCTCCCTCGACCCGGGCTCTGCGTTCCTGTCTCTCCTTAGACCCGGGCTCTGCGTTCCTGCTGTCCCTCGACCCGGGCTCTGCTTCCCTGCTGTCCCTCGACCCGGGCACTGCGTTCCTGCACTCCCTCGACCCGGGCCCTGCGTTCCTGCTGTCCCTCGACACGGGCTCTGCGTTCCTCCTCTCCCTCGACCCGGGCTCTGCGTTCCTGTCTCTCCCTCGACCCGGGCTCTGCGTTCCTGCTCTCCCTCGACCCGGGCTCTGCGTTCCTGTCTCTCCCTCGACCCGGGCTCTGCATTCCTGTCTCTCCCTCTACCCGGGCTCTGCATTCCTGCTCTCCCTCGACCCGGGCTCTGCGTTCCTCTCTCTCCCTCGACCCGGGCTCTGCGTTCCTGTCTCTCCCGCGACCTGGGCTCTGCGTTCCTGCTCTCCCTCTACCCGGGCTCTGCGTTCCTGCTGTCCCTCGACCTGGGCTCTGCGTTCCTGCTGTCCCTCGACCCAGGCTCTGCGTTCCTGTCTCTCCCTCAACCCGGGCTCTGCGTTCCTGCTCTCGGCCGACCCGGGCTGTGCGTACCTGTCTCTCCTTCGACCCGGGCTCTGCGTTCCTGTCTCTCCCTCGACCCGGGCTCTGCGTTCCTGTCTCTCCCTTGACCTGGGCTCTGCGTTCCTGTCTCTCCCACGAACCAGGCTCTGCGTTCCTGTCTCTCCCTCGACCCGGGCTCTGCGTTCCTGTCTCTCCCTCGACCCGGGCTCTGCGTTCCTCTCTCCTTCGACCCGGGCTCTGCGTTCCTGTCTCTCCCTCGACATGTGCTCTGCGTTCCTGTCTCTCCCTCGACCCGGGCTCTGCGTTCCTGTCTCTCCCTCGACCCGGGCTCTGCGTTCCAGTCTCTCCCTCGACCCGGGCTCTGCGTTCCTGTCTCTCCCTCGACCCGGGATCTGCGTTCCTGTCTCTCCCTCGACCTGGGCTCTGGGTTCCTGTCTCTCCTTTGCCCGGGCTCTGCGTTCCTGCTCTCCCTCGACCCGGGCTCTGCGTTCCTGTCTCTCCCTCGACCCGGGCTCTGCGTTCCAGTCTCTCCCTCTACCCGGGCTCTGCGTTCCAGTCTCTCCCTCGTCCCGGGATCTGCATTCCTGTCTCTCCCTCGACCTGGGCTCTGGGTTCCTGTCTCTCCCTTCCCGGGCTCTGCGTTCCTGCTCTCCCTCGACCCAGGCTCTGGGTTCCTGTCTCTCCCTCGACCCGGGCTCTGCATTCCTCTCTCTCCCTCGACCTGGGCTCTGCGTTCCTGTCTCTCCCTCGACCAGGGCTCTGGGTTCCTGTCTCTCCCTCGACCCAGGCTCTGCATTCCTCTCTCTCCCTCGACCTGGGCTCTGGGTTCCTGTCTCTCCCTCGACCCAGGCTCTGCGTTCCTGTCTCTCCCTCGACCCGGGCTCAGCGTTCCTGTCTCTCCTTCGACCCGGGCTCTAAGTTCCTCTCTCTCCCTCGACCCGGGCTCTGCGTTCCTGATGTCCCTCGACCCGGGCTCTGCATTCCTGTCTCTCCTTAGACCCGGGCTCTGTGTTCCTGTCTCTCCCTCGACCCGGGCTCTGTGTTCCTGTCTCTCCCTCGACCCGGGCTCTGCGTTCCTGTCTCTCCTTAGACCCGGGCTCTGCGTTCCTGCTGTCCCTCGACCCGGGCTCTGCTTCCCTGCTGTCCCTCGACCCGGGCACTGCGTTCCTGCACTCCCTCGACCCGGGCCCTGCGTTCCTGCTGTCCCTCGACACGGGCTCTGCGTTCCTCCTCTCCCTCGACCCGGGCTCTGCGTTCCTGTCTCTCCCTCGACCCGGGCTCTGCGTTCCTGCTCTCCCTCGACCCGGGCTCTGCTTTCCTGTCTCTCCCTCGACCCGGGCTCTGCATTCCTGTCTCTCCCTCTACCCGGGCTCTGCATTCCTGCTCTCCCTCGACCCGGGCTCTGCGTTCCTCTCTCTCCCTCGACCCGGGCTCTGCGTTCCTGTCTCTCCCGCGACCTGGGCTCTGCGTTCCTGCTCTCCCTCTACCCGGGCTCTGCGTTCCTGCTGTCCCTCGACCTGGGCTCTGCGTTCCTGCTGTCCCTCGACCCAGGCTCTGCGTTCCTGTCTCTCCCTCAACCCGGGCTCTGCGTTCCTGCTCTCGGCCGACCCGGGCTGTGCGTACCTGTCTCTCCTTCGACCCGGGCTCTGCGTTCCTGTCTCTCCCTCGACCCGGGCTCTGCGTTCCTGTCTCTCCCTTGACCTGGGCTCTGCGTTCCTGTCTCTCCCACGAACCAGGCTCTGCGTTCCTGTCTCTCCCTCGACCCGGGCTCTGCGTTCCTGTCTCTCCCTCGACCCGGGCTCTGCGTTCCTCTCTCCTTCGACCCGGGCTCTGCGTTCCTGTCTCTCCCTCGACATGTGCTCTGCGTTCCTGTCTCTCCCTCGACCCGGGCTCTGCGTTCCTGTCTCTCCCTCGACCCGGGCTCTGCGTTCCAGTCTCTCCCTCGACCCGGGCTCTGCGTTCCTGTCTCTCCCTCGACCCGGGATCTGCGTTCCTGTCTCTCCCTCGACCTGGGCTCTGGGTTCCTGTCTCTCCTTTGCCCGGGCTCTGCGTTCCTGCTCTCCCTCGACCCGGGCTCTGCGTTCCAGTCTCTCCCTCGTCCCGGGATCTGCATTCCTGTCTCTCCCTCGACCTGGGCTCTGGGTTCCTGTCTCTCCCTTCCCGGGCTCTGCGTTCCTGCTCTCCCTCGACCCAGGCTCTGGGTTCCTGTCTCTCCCTCGACCCGGGCTCTGCATTCCTCTCTCTCCCTCGACCTGGGCTCTGCGTTCCTGTCTCTCCCTCGACCAGGGCTCTGGGTTCCTGTCTCTCCCTCGACCCAGGCTCTGCATTCCTCTCTCTCCCTCGACCTGGGCTCTGGGTTCCTGTCTCTCCCTCGACCCAGGCTCTGCGTTCCTGTCTCTCCCTCGACCCGGGCTCAGCGTTCCTGTCTCTCCTTCGACCCGGGCTCTAAGTTCCTCTCTCTCCCTCGACCCGGGCTCTGCGTTCCTGCTGTCCCTCGACCCGGGCTCTGCGTTCCTGCTGTCCCTCGACCCAGGCTCTGCGTTCCTGCACTCCCTCCACCCGGGCCCTGCGTTCCTGCTGTCCCTCGATCCGGGCTCTGCGTTCCTGCTCTCCCTCGACCCGGGCTCTGCGTTCCTGCTGTCCCTCGACCCGGGCTCTGCGTTCCTGCTGTCCCTCGACCCAGGCTCTGCGTTCCTGCACTCCCTCGACCCGGGCCCTGCGTTCCTGCTGTCCCTCGACCCGGGCTCTGCGTTCCTACTGTCCCTCGACCCGGTCTCTGCGTTCCTGTCTCTCCCCCGACCCGGGCTCTGCGTTCCTGCTCTCCCTCGACCCGGGCTCTGCGTTCCCGTCTCTCCCTCGACCCGGGCTCTGCGTTCCTGTCTCTCCCTCTATCCGGGCTCTGCATTCCTGCTGTCCCTCGAACTGGGCTCTGCGTTCCTGCTGTCCGTCGACCCGGGCTCTGCGTTCCTGCTGTCACTCGACCCGGGCTCTGCGTTCCTGTCTCTCCCTCGACCCGGTCTCTGCGTTCCTGCTGTCCCTTGACCCGGGCTCTGCATTCCTGTCTCTCCTTAGACCCGGGCTCTGTGTTCCTGTCTCTCCCTCGACCCGGGCTCTGTGTTCCTGTCTCTCCCTCGACCCGGGCTCTGCGTTCCTGTCTCTCCTTAGACCCGGGCTCTGCGTTCCTGCTGACCCTCGACCCGGGCTCTGCTTCCCTGCTGTCCCTCGACCCGGGCACTGCGTTCCGGCACTCCCTCGACCCGGGCCCTGCGTTCCTGCTGTCCCTCGACACGGGCTCTGCGTTCCTGCTCTCCCTCGACCCGGGCTCTGCGTTCCTGCTGTCACACGACCCGGGCTCTGCGTTCCTGTCTCTCTCTCGACCCGGGCTCTGCGTTCCTGCTGTCCCTCGACCCGGGCACTGCGTTCCTGCTGTCCCTCGACCCAGGCCCTGCGTTCCTGCACTCCCTCGACCCGGGCCCTGCGTTCCTGCTGTCCCTCGACCCGGGCTCTGCGTTCCTGCTCTCCCTCTACCCGGGCTCTGCGTTCCTGCTGTCCCTCGACCTGGGCTCTGCGTTCCTGCTGTCCCTCGACCTGGGCTCTGCATTCCTGTCTCTCCCTCGACCCGGGCTCTGCGTTCCTACTGTCCCTCGACCCAGGCTCTGCGTTCCTGTCTCTCCCTCAACCCGGGCTCTGCGTTCCTGCTCTCGGCCGACCCGGGCTGTGCGTACCTGTCTCTCCTTCGACCCGGGCTCTGCGTTCCTGTCTCTCCCTCGACCCGGGCTCTGCGTTCCTGTCTCTCCCTTGACCTGGGCTCTGCGTTCCTGTCTCTCCCACGAACCGGGCTCTGCGTTCCTGTCTCTCCCTTGACCTGGGCTCTGCGTTCCAGTCTCTCCCTCGACCCGGGCTCTGCGTTCCTGTCTCTCCCTCGACCCGGGCTCTGCGTTCCTGCTGCCCCTCGACCCGGGCTCTGCGTTCCTGCTGTCCCTCGACCCAGGCTCTGCGTTCCTGCACTCCCTCGACCCGGGCCCTGCGTTCCTGCTGTCCCTCGACCCGGGCTCTGTGTTCCTGTCTCTCCCTCGACCCGGGCTCTGCGTTCCTGTCTCTCCTTAGACCCGGGCTCTGCGTTCCTGCTGACCCTCGACCCGGGCTCTGCTTCCCTGCTGTCCCTCGACCCGGGCACTGCGTTCCTGCACTCCCTCGACCCGGGCCCTGCGTTCCTGCTGTCCCTCGACACGGGCTCTGCGTTCCTGCTCTCCCTCGACCCGGGCTCTGCGTTCCTGCTGTCACACGACCCGGGCTCTGCGTTCCTGTCTCTCTCTCGACCCGGGCTCTGCATTCCTGCTGTCCCTCGACCCGGGCACTGCGTTCCTGCTGTCCCTCGACCCAGGCCCTGCGTTCCTGCACTCCCTCAACCCGGGCCCTGCGTTCCTGCTGTCCCTCGACCCGGGCTCTGCGTTCCTGCTCTCCCTCTACCCGGGCTCTGCGTTCCTGCTGTCCCTCGACCTGGGCTCTGCGTTCCTGCTGTCCCTCGACCTGGGCTCTGCATTCCTGTCTCTCCCTCGACCCGGGCTCTGCGTTCCTACTGTCCCTCGACCCAGGCTCTGCGTTCCTGTCTCTCCCTCAACCCGGGCTCTGCGTTCCTGCTCTCGGCCGACCCGGGCTGTGCGTACCTGTCTCTCCTTCGACCCGGGCTCTGCGTTCCTGTCTCTCCCTCGACCCGGGCTCTGCGTTCCTGTCTCTCCCTTGACCTGGGCTCTGCGTTCCTGTCTCTCCCACGAACCGGGCTCTGCGTTCCTGTCTCTCCCTTGACCTGGGCTCTGCGTTCCAGTCTCTCCCTCGGCCCGGGCTCTGCGTTCCTGTCTCTCCCTCGACCCGGGCTCTGCGTTCCTGCTGCCCCTCGACCCGGGCTCTGCGTTCCTGCTGTCCCTCGACCCAGGCTCTGCGTTCCTGCACTCCCTCGACCCGGGCCCTGCGTTCCTGCTGTCCCTCGACCCGGGCTCTGCGTTCCTGCTCTCCCTCGACCCGGGCTCTGCGTTCCTGCTGTCCCTCGACCCGGGCTCTGCGTTCCTGCTGTCCCTCGACCCAGGCTCTGCATTCCTGCACTCCCTCGACCCGGTCTCTGCGTTCCTGTCTCTCCCTCGACCCGGGCTCTGCGTTCCTGCTCTCCCTCGACCCGGGCTCTGCGTTCCTGTCTCTCCCTCGACCCGGGCTCTGCGTTCCTGTCTCTCCCTCTACCCGGGCTCTGCATTCCTGCTGTCCTGCGACGCGGGCTCTGCGTTCCTGCTCTCCCTCGACCCGGGCTCTGCTTCCCTGCTGTCCCTCGACCCGTGCTCTGCGTTCCTGTCTCTCCCTCGACCCGGGCTCTGCGTTCCTGTCCCTCCCTCGACCCGGGTTCTGCGCTCCTGCTGTCCCTCGACACGGGCTCTGCGTTCCTGCTGTCCCTCGACCCGGGCTCTGCGTTCCTGACTCTCCCTCGACCCGGGCTCTGCGTTCCTGTCTCTCCTTAGACCCGGGCTCTGCGTTCCTGCTGACCCTTTACCCGGGCTCTGTGTTCCTGCTCTCCCTCGAACTGGGCTCTGCGTTCCTGCTGTCCCTCGACCCGGGCTCTGCGTTCCTGCTGTCCCTCGACACGGGCACTGCGTTCCTGCTGTCCGTCGACACGGGCACTGCGTTCCTGCTCTCCCTCGACCCGGACACTGCGTTCCTGCTGTCCCTCGACCCGTGCTCTGCGTTCCGGCTGTCCCTCGACCCGGGCTCTGTGTTCCTGCTGTCCCTCGACGCGGGCTCTGCGTTCCTGCTGTCCCTCGACCCGGGCCCTGCGTTCCTGTCTCTCCCTCGACCCGGGCTCTGCGTTCCTGCTGTCCCTCGACCCGGTATCTGCGTTCCTGCTGTCCCTCGACACGGGCTCTGCGTTCCTGTCTCTCCCACGAACCGGGCTCTGCGTTCCTGTCCCTCCCTCGACCCGGGCTCTGCGCTCCTACTGTCCCTCGACCCGGGCTCTGCGTTCCTGCTGTCCCTCGACCTGGGCTCTGCGTTCCTGCTGTCACTCGACCCGGGCTCTGCGTTCCTGTCTCTCCCTCAACCCGGGCTCTGCGTTCCTGTGTCTCCCTCGACCTGGGCTCTGAGTTCCTGTCTCTCCCTCGACCCGGGCTCTGCGTTCCTGCTCTCAATCGACCCGGGCTCTGCGTTCCTGCTGTCCCTCGACCCGGGCTCTGTGTTCCAGCTCTCCCTTGAACAAGGCTCTGCGTTCCTGATGTCCCTCGACCCGGGCTCTGCATTCCTGTCTCTCCTTAGACCCGGGCTCTGTGTTCCTGTCTCTCCCTCGACCCGGGCTCTGTGTTCCTGTCTCTCCCTCGACCCGGGCTCTGCGTTCCTGTCTCTCCTTAGACCCGGGCTCTGCGTTCCTGCTGACCCTCGACCCGGGCTCTGCTTCCCTGCTGTCCCTCGACCCGGGCACTGCGTTCCTGTACTCCCTCGACCCGGGCCCTGCGTTCCTGCTGTCCCTCGACACGGGCTCTGCGTTCCTGCTCTCCCTCGACCCGGGCTCTGCGTTCCTGTCTCTCCCTCGACCCGGGCTCTGCGTTCCTGCTCTCCCTCGACCCGGGCTCTGCGTTCCTGTCTCTCCCTCGACCCGGGCTCTGCATTCCTGTCTCTCCCTCTACCCGGGCTCTGCATTCCTGCTCTCCCTCGACCCGGGCTCTGCGTTCCTCTCTCTCCCTCGACCCGGGCTCTGCGGTCCTGTCTCTCCCGCGACCTGGGCTCTGCGTTCCTGCTCTCCCTCTACCCGGGCTCTGCGTTCCTGCTGTCCCTCGACCTGGGCTCTGCGTTCCTGCTGTCCCTCGACCCAGGCTCTGCGTTCCTGTCTCTCCCTCAACCCGGGCTCTGCGTTCCTGCTCTCGGCCGACCCGGGCTGTGCGTACCTGTCTCTCCTTCGACCCGGGCTCTGCGTTCCTGTCTCTCCCACGAACCGGGCTCTGCGTTCCTGTCTCTCCCTCGACCCGGGCTCTGCGTTCCTGTCTCTCCCTCGACCCGGGCTCTGCGTTCCTCTCTCCTTCGACCCGGGCTCTGCGTTCCTGACTCTCCCTCGACATGTGCTCTGCGTTCCTGTCTCTCCCTCGACCCGGGCTCTGCGTTCCTGTCTCTCCCTCGACCCGGGCTCTGCGTTCCAGTCTCTCCCTCGACACGGGCTCTGCGTTCCTGTCTCTCCCTCGAACCGGGATCTGCGTTCCTGTCTCTCCCTCGACCTGGGCTCTGGGTTCCTGTCTCTCCTTTCCCCGGGCTCTGCGTTCCTGCTCTCCCTCGACCCGGGCTCTGCGTTCCTGTCTCTCCCTCGACCCGGGCTCTGCGTTCCAGTCTCTCCCTCTACCCGGGCTCTGCGTTCCTGTCTCTCCCTCGTCCCGGGATCTGCATTCCTGTCTCTCCCTCGACCTGGGCTCTGGGTTCCTGTCTCTCCCTTCCCGGGCTCTGCGTTCCTGCTCTCCCTCGACCCAGGCTCTGGGTTCCTGTCTCTCCCTCGACCCGGGCTCTGCATTCCTCTCTCTCCCTCGACCTGGGCTCTGCGTTCCTGTCTCTCCCTCGACCAGGGCACTGGGTTCCTGTCTCTCCCTCGACCCAGGCTCTGCATTCCTCTCTCTCCCTCGACCTGGGCTCTGGGTTCCTGTCTCTCCCTCGACCCAGGCTCTGCGTTCCTGTCTCTCCCTCGACCCGGGCTCAGCGTTCCTGTCTCTCCTTCGACCCGGGCTCTACGTTCCTGTCTCTCCCTCGACCCGGGCTCTGCGTTCCTGCTGTCCCTCGACCCGGGCTCTGCGTTCCTGCTGTCTCTCGACCCGGGCCCTGCGTTCCTGCTGTCCCTCGACCCGGGCTCTGCGTTCCTGCTCTCCCTCGACCCGGGCTCTGCGTTCCTGCTGTCCCTCGACCCGGGCTCTGCGTTCCTGCTGTCCCTCGACCCAGGCTCTGCGTTCCTGCACTCCCTCGACCCGGGCCCTGCGTTCCTGCTGTCCCTCGACCCGGGCTCTGCGTTCCTACTGTCCCTCGACCCGGTCTCTGCGTTCCTGTCTCTCCCTCGACCCGGGCTCTGCGTTCCTGCTCTCCCTCGACCCGGGCTCTGCGTTCCCGTCTCTCCCTCGACCCGGGCTCTGCGTTCCTGTCTCTCCCTCTATCCGGGCTCTGCATTCCTGCTGTCCCGCGACCTGGGCTCTGCGTTCCTGCTGTCCCTCGACCCGTGCTCTGCGTTCCGTCTGTCCCTCGACACGGGCACTGCGTTCCTGCTCTCCCTCGACCCGGGCTCTGCGTTCCTGTCTCTCCCTCGACCCGGGCTCTGCGTTCCTGTCTCTCCCTCGACCCGGGCTCTGTGTTCCTGCTCTCCCTCGAACTGGGCTCTGCGTTCCTGCTGTCCGTCGACCCGGGCTCTGCGTTCCTGCTGTCACTCGACCCGGGCTCTGCGTTCCTGTCTCTCCCTCGACCCGGTCTCTGCGTTCCTGCTGTCCCTCGACCCGGGCTCTGCATTCCTGCTGTCCCTCGACACGGGCACTGCGTTCCTGCTCTCCCTCGACCCGGGCTCTGCGTTCCTGTCTCTCCCACGAACCGGGCTCTGCGTTCCTGTCCCTCCCTCGACCCGGGCTCTGCGCTCCTGCTGTCACTCGACCTGTGCTCTGCGTTCCTGTCTCTCCCTCGACACGGACCCTGCGTTCCTGTCTCTCCCTCGACCCAGGCTCTGCGTTCCTGCTGTCCCTCGACCCGGGCTCTGCGTTCCTGCTCTCCCTCGACCCGGGCTCTGTGTTCCTGTCTCTCCCTCGACCCGGGCTCTGCGTTCCTGTCTCTCCCTCGACCCGGGCTCTGAGTTCCTGTCTCTCCTTCGACCTGGGCTCTGGGTTCCTGTCTCTCCCTCGACCCGGGCTCTGCGTTCCTGCTCTCAATCGACCCGGGCTCTGCGTTCCTGCTGTCCCTCGACCCGGGCTCTGTGTTCCAGCTCTCCCTCGAACTAGGCTCTGCGTTCCTGATGTCCCTCGACCCGGGCTCTGCATTCCTGTCTCTCCTTAGACCCGGGCTCTGTGTTCCTGTCTCTCCCTCGACCCGGGCTCTGTGTTCCTGTCTCTCCCTCGACCCGGGCTCTGTGTTCCTGTCTCTCCCTCGACCCGGGCTCTGCGTTCCTGTCTCTCCTTAGACCCGGGCTCTGCGTTCCTGCGGTCCCTCGACCCGGGCTCTGCTTCCCTGCTGTCCCTCGACCCGTGCTCTGCGTTCCTGTCTCTCCCTCGACCCGGGCTCTGCTTTCCTGCTGTCCGTCGACCCGGGCTCTGCGTTCCTGCTGTCCCTCGACCCGGGCTCTGTGTTCCTGCTGTCCGTCGACCCGGGCTCTGCGTTCCTGCTGTCACTCGACCCGGGCTCTGCGTTCCTGTCTCTCCCTCGACCCGGTCTCTGCGTTCCTGCTGTCCCTCGACCCGGTCTCTGCGTTCCTGCTGTCCCTCGACCCACGCTCTGCGTTCCTGCACTGCCTCGACCCGGGCCCTGCGTTCCTGCTGTCCCTCGACCCGGGCTCTGCGTTCCTGCTCTCCCTCGACCCGGGCTCTGCGTTCCTGTCTCTCCCTCGACCCGGGCTCTGCGTTCCTGCTCTCCCTCGACCTGGGCTCTGCGTTCCTGTCTCTCCCTCGACCCGGGCTCTGCAATCCTGTCTCTCCCTCTACCCGGGCTCTGCATTCCTGCTCTCCCTCGACCCGGGCTCTGCGTTCCTCTCTCTCCCTCGACCCGGGCTCTGCGTTCCTGCTGTCCCTCGACCCGGGCTCTGCGTTCCGGCTCTCCCTCGACCCGGGCTCTGCGTTCCTGTCTCTCCCGCGACCTGGGCTCTGCGTTCCTGCTCTCCCTTTACCCGGGCTCTGCGTTCCTGCTGTCCCTCGACCTGGGCTCTGCGTTCCTGCTGTCCCTCGACCTGGGCTCTGCATTCCTGTCTCTCCCTCGACCCGGGCTCTGCGTTCCTGCTCTCGGCCGACCCGGGCTGTGCGTACCTGTCTCTCCTTCGACCCGGGCTCTGCGTTCCTGTCTCTCCCTCAACCCGGGCTCTGCGTTCCTGCTCTCGGCCGACCCCGGCTGTGCGTACCTGTCTCTCCTTCGACCCGGGCTCTGCGTTCCTGTCTCTCCCTCGACCCGGGCTCTGCGTTCCTGTCTCTCCCTTGACCTGGGCTCTGCGTTCCTGTCTCTCCCACGAAACGGGCTCTGCGTTCCTGTCTCTCCCTCGACCCGGGCTCTGCGTTCCTGTCTCTCCCTCGACCCGGGCTCTGCGTTCCTGTCTCTCCCTCGACATGGGCTCTGCGTTCCTGTCTCTCCCTCGACCCGGGCTCTGCGTTCCTGTCCCTCCCTCGACCCGGGCTCAGCGTTCCAGTCTCTCCCTCGACCCGGGCTCTGCGTTCATGTCTCTCCCTCGACCCGGGATCTGCGTTCCTGTCTCTCCCTCGACCCGGGCTCTGCATTCCTCTCTCTCCCTCGACCTGGGCTCTGCGTTCCTGTCTCTCCCTCGACCCGGGCTCTGCGTTCCTGCTGCCCCTCGACCCGGGCTCTGCGTTCCTGCTGTCCCTTGACCCAGGCTCTGCGTTCCTGCACTCCCTCGACCCGGGCCCTGCGTTCCTGCTGTCCCTCGACCCGGGCTCTGCGTTCCTGCTCTCCCTCGACCCGGGTTCTGCGTTCCTGCTGTCCCTCGACCCGGGCTCTGTGTTCCTGCTGTCCCTCGACCCAGGCTCTGCATTCCTGCACTCCCTCGACCCGGGCCCTGCGTTCCTGCTGTCCCTCGACCCGGGCTCTGCGTTCCTACTGTCCCTCGACCCGGTCTCTGCGTTCCTGCTCTCCCTCGACCCGGGCTCTGCGTTCCTGCTCTCCCTCGACCCGGGCTCTGCGTTCATGTCTCTCCCTCGACCCGGGCTCTGCGTTCCTGTCTCTCCCTCTACCCGGGCTCTGCATTCCTGCTGTCCCGCGTCCCGGGCTCTGCGTTCCTGTCTCTCCTTCGACCCTGGCTCTGCGTTCCTGTCTCTCCCTCGACCTGGGCTCTGCGTTCCTGTCTCTCCCTCAACCCGGTGTCTGCGTTCCTGCTGTCCGTCGATCCGGGCTCTGCGTTCCTGCTGTCCGTCGACCCGGGCTCTGCGTTCCTGCTGTCACTCGACCCGGGCTCAGCGTTCCTGTCTCTCCCTCGACCCGGTCTCTGCGTTCCTGCTCTCCCTCGAACTGGGCTCTGCATTCCTGCTGTCCCTCGACCCGGGCACTGCGTTCCTGCTGTCCCTCGACACGGACACTGCGTTCCTGCTCTCCCTCGACCCGGGCTCTGCGTTCCTGTCTCTCCCACGAACCGGGCTCTGCGTTCCTGTCCCTCCCTCGACCAGGGCTCTGCGCTCCTGCTGTCCCTCGACCCGGGCTCTGCGTTCCTGCTGTCCCTCGACCCAGGCTCTGCGTTCCTGCTGTCACTCGACCTGGGCTCTGCGTTCCTGTCTCTCCCTCGACACGGACCCTGCGTTCCTGTCTCTCCCTCGACCCAGGCTCTGCGTTCCTGCTCTCCCTCGACCCGGGCTCTGTGTTCCTGTCTCTCCCTCGACCCGGGCTCTGCGTTCCTGTCTCTCCCTCGACCTGGGCTCTGAGTTCCTGTCTCTCCTTCGACCTGGGCTCTGGGTTCCTGTCTCTCCCTCGACCCGGGCTCTGCGTTCCTGCTCTCAATCGACCCGGGCTCTGCGTTCCTGCTGTCCCTCGACCCGGGCTCTGTGTTCCAGCTCTCCCTCGAACTAGGCTCTGCGTTCCTGATGTCCCTCGACCCGGGCTCTGCATTCCTGTCTCTCCTTAGACCCGGGCTCTGTGTTCCTGTCTCTCCCTCGACCCGGGCTCTGTGTTCCTGTCTCTCCCTCGACCCGTGCTCTGCGTTCCTGTCTCTCCCTCGACCTGGGCTCTGCGTTCCTGTCTCTCCCTCAACCCGGCTCTGCGTTCCTGTCTCTCCCTCGACCCGGTCTCTGCGTTCCTGCTGTCCCTCGACCCGGGCTCTGCGTTCCTGCTGTCCCTCGACCCGGGCTCTGCGTTCCTGCTCTCCCTCGACCCGGGCTCTGCGTTCCTGTCTCTCCCTCGACCCGGGCTCTGCGTTCCTGCTCTCCCTCGACCCGGGCTCTGCGTTCCTGTCTCTCCCTCGACCCGGGCTCTGCATTCCTGTCTCTCCCTCTACCCGGGCTCTGCGTTCCGGCTCTCCCTCGACCCGGGCTCTGCGTTCCTGTCTCTCCCGCGACCTGGGCTCTGCGTTCCTGCTCTCCCTCTACCCGGGCTCTGCGTTCCTGCTGTCCCTCGACCTGGGCTCTGCGTTCCTGCTGTCCCTCGACCTGGGCTCTGCATTCCTGTCTCTCCCTCGACCCGGGCTCTGCGTTCCTACTGTCCCTCGACCCAGGCTCTGCGTTCCTGTCTCTCCCTCAACCCGGGCTCTGCGTTCCTGCTCTCGGCCGACCCGGGCTGTGCGTACCTGTCTCTCCTTCGACCCGGGCTCTGCGTTCCTGTCTCTCCCTCGACCCGGGCTCTGCGTTCCTGCTCTCCCTCGACCCGGGCTCTGCGTTCCTGTCTCTCCCTCGACCCGGGCTCTGCGTTCCTGCTCTCCCTCGACCCGGGCTCTGCGTTCCTGTCTCTCCCTCGACCCGGGCTCTGCATTCCTGTCTCTCCCTCTACCCGGGCTCTGCATTCCTGCTCTCCCTCGACCCGGGCTCTGCGTTCCTCTCTCTCCCTCGATCCGGGCTCTGCGTTCCTGCTGTCCCTCGACCCGGGTTCTGCGTTCCGGCTCTCCCTCGACCCGGGCTCTGCGTTCCTGTCTCTCCCGCGACCTGGGCTCTGCGTTCCTGCTCTCCCTCTACCCGGGCTCTGCGTTCCTGCTGTCCCTCGACCTGGGCTCTGCGTTCCTGCTGTCCCTCGACCTGGGCTCTGCATTCCTGTCTCTCCCTCGACCCGGGCTCTGCGTTCCTACTGTCCCTCGACCCAGGCTCTGCGTTCCTGTCTCTCCCTCAACCCGGGCTCTGCGTTCCTGCTCTCGGCCGACCCGGGCTGTGCGTACCTGTCTCTCCTTCGACCCGGGCTCTGCGTTCCTGTCTCTCCCTCGACCCGGGCTCTGCGTTCCTGCTCTCCCTCGACCCGGGCTCTGCGTTCCTGTCTCTCCCTCGACCCGGGCTCTGCGTTCCTGCTCTCCCTCGACCCGGGCTCTGCGTTCCTGTCTCTCCCTCGACCCGGGCTCTGCATTCCTGTCTCTCCCTCTACCCGGGCTCTGCATTCCTGCTCTCCCTCGACCCGGGCTCTGCGTTCCTCTCTCTCCCTCGATCCGGGCTCTGCGTTCCTGCTGTCCCTCGACCCGGGTTCTGCGTTCCGGCTCTCCCTCGACCCGGGCTCTGCGTTCCTGTCTCTCCCGCGACCTGGGCTCTGCGTTCCTGCTCTCCCTCTACCCGGGCTCTGCGTTCCTGCTGTCCCTCGACCTGGGCTCTGCGTTCCTGCTGTCCCTCTACCTGGGCTCTGCATTCCTGTCTCTCCCTCGACCCGGGCTCTGCGTTCCTACTGTCCCTCGACCCAGGCTCTGCGTTCCTGTCTCTCCCTCAACCCGGGCTCTGCGTTCCTGCTCTCGGCCGACCCGGGCTGTGCGTACCTGTCTCTCCGTCGACCCGGGTTCTGCGTTCCTGTCTCTCCCTCGACCCGGGCTCTGCGTTCCTGTCTCTCCCTTGACCTGGGCTCTGCGTTCCTGTCTCTCCCACGAACCGGGCTCTGCGTTCCTGTCTCTCCCTCGACCCGGGCTCTGCATTCCTCTCTCTCCCTCGACCTGGGCTCTGCATTCCTGTCTCTCCCTCGACCAGGGCTCTGGGTTCCTGTCTCTCCCTCGACCCAGGCTCTGCATTCCTCTCTCTCCCTCGACCTGGGCTCTGGGTTCCTGTCTCTCCCTCGACCCAGGCTCTGCGTTCCTGTCTCTCCCTCGACCCGGGCTCAGCGTTCCTGTCTCTCCTTCGACCCGGGCTCTGCGTTCCTGTCTCTCCCTCGACCCGGGCTCTGCGTTCCTGCTGTCCCTCGACCCGGGCTCTGCGTTCCTGCTGTCCCTCGACCCGGGCTCTGCGTTCCTGCACTCCCTCGACCTGGGCCCTGCGTTCCTGCTGTCCCTCGACCCGGGCTCTGCGTTCCTGCTCTCCCTCGACCCGGGCTCTGCGTTCCTGCTCTCCCTCGACCCGGGCTCTGCGTTCCTGCTGTCCCTCGACCCGGGCTCTGCGTTCCTGCTGTCCCTCGACCCGGGCTCTGCATTCCTCTCTCTCCCTCGACCTGGGCTCTGCATTCCTGTCTCTCCCTCGACCAGGGCTCTGGGTTCCTGTCTCTCCCTCGACCCAGGCTCTGCATTCCTCTCTCTCCCTCGACCTGGGCTCTGGGTTCCTGTCTCTCCCTCGACCCAGGCTCTGCGTTCCTGTCTCTCCCTCGACCCGGGCTCAGCGTTCCTGTCTCTCCTTCGACCCGGGCTCTGCGTTCCTGTCTCTCCCTCGACCCGGGCTCTGCGTTCCTGCTGTCCCTCGACCCGGGCTCTGCGTTCCTGCTGTCCCTCGACCCGGGCTCTGCGTTCCTGCACTCCCTCGACCTGGGCCCTGCGTTCCTGCTGTCCCTCGACCCGGGCTCTGCGTTCCTGCTCTCCCTCGACCCGGGCTCTGCGTTCCTGCTCTCCCTCGACCCGGGCTCTGCGTTCCTGCTGTCCCTCGACCCGGGCTCTGCGTTCCTGCACTCCCTCGACCTGGGCCCTGCGTTCCTGCTGTCCCTCGACCCGGGCTCTGCGTTCCTGCTCTCCCTCGACCCGGGCTCTGCGTTCCTGCTCTCCCTCGACCCGGACTCTGTGTTCCTGCTGTCCCTCGACCCGGGCTCTGCGTTCCTGCACTCCCTCGACCCGGGCCCTGCGTTCCTGCTGTCCCTCGACCCGGGCTCTGCGTTCCCACTGTCCCTCGACCCGGTCTCTGCGTTCCTGCTCTCGGCCGACCCGGGCTGTGCGTACCTGTCTCTCCTTCGACCCGGGCTCTGCGTTCCTGTCTCTCCCTTGACCTGGGCTCTGCGTTCCTGTCTCTCCCACGAACCGGGCTCTGGGTTCCTGTCTCTCCCTCGACCCGGGCTCAGCGTTCCTGTCTCTCCTTCGACCCGGGCTCTGCGTTCCTGTCTCTCCCTCGACCCGGGCTCTGCGTTCCTGCTGTCCCTCGACCAGGGCTCTGCGTTCCTGCTGTCCCTCGACCCAGGCTCTGCGTTCCTGCACTCCCTCGACCCGGGCCCTGCGTTCCTGCTGTCCCTCGACCCGGGCTCTGTGTTCCTGTCTCTCCCTTGACCTGGGCTCTGCGTTCCTGTCTCTCCCACGAACCGGGCTCTGGGTTCCTGTCTCTCCCTCGACCTGGGCTCTGCGTTCCTGTCTCTCCCTCGACCCGGGCTCAGCGTTCCTGTCTCTCCTTCGACCCGGGCTCTGCGTTCCTGTCTCTCCCTCGACCCGGGCTCTGCGTTCCTGCTGTCCCTCGACCCGGGCTCTGCGTTCCTGCTGTCCCTCGACCCGGGCCCTGCGTTCCTGTCTCTCCCTCGACCCGGGCTCTGCGTTCCTGTCTCTCCCTCGCCCCGGGCTCTGCGTTCCTGCTCTCCCTCGACCCGGGCTCTGCGTTCCTGCTCTCCCTCGACCCGGGCTCTACGTTAATGCTGTCCCTCGACCCGGGCTCTGCGTTCCTGCTGTCCCTCGACCTGGGCTCTGCATTCCTGTCTCTCCCTCGACCCGGGCTCTGCGTTCCTACTGTCCCTCGACCCAGGCTCTGCGTTCCTGTCTCTCCCTCAACCCGGGCTCTGCGTTCCTGCTCTCAGCCGACCCGGGCTGTGCGTACCTGTCTCTCCTTCGACCCGGGCTCTGCGTTCCTGTCTCTCCCTCGACCCGGGCTCTGCGTTCCTGTCTCTCCCTCGACCCGGGCTCTGCGTTCCTGTCTCTCCCTCGACCCGGGCCCTGCCTTCCTGTCTCTCCCTCGACCCGGGCTCTGCGTTCCTGTCTCTCCCTCGACATGGGCTCAGCGTTGCTGTCTCTCCTTCGACCCGGGCTCTGCGTTCCTGTCTCTCCCTCGACCCGGGCTCAGCGTTCCTGCTGTCCCTCGACCCGGGCCCTGCGTTCCTGTCTCTCCCTCAGCCTGGGCTCTGCGTTCCTGCTGTCCCTCGACCCGGGCCCTGCGTTCCTGTCTCTCCCTCGACCCGGGCTCTGCATTCCTGCTGTCCCTCGAACCTGGCCCTGCGTTCCTGCTCTCCCTCGACCCGGGCTCTGCGTTCCTGCTGTCCCTCGACCCGGGCTCTGCGATCCTGCTGTCACTCGACCCGGGCTCTGCGTTCCTGTCTCTCCCTCGACCCGGGCTCAGCGTTCCTGCTGTCCCTCGACCCGGGCCCTGCGTTCCTGTCTCTCCCTCAGCCTGGGCTCTGCGTTCCTGCTGTCCCTCGACCCGGGCCCTGCGTTCCTGTCTCTCCCTCGACCCGGGCTCTGCGTTCCTGCTGTCCCTCGAACCTGGCCCTGCGTTCCTGCTGTCACTCGACCCGGGCTCTGCGTTCCTGCTGTCCCTCGACCCGGGCTCTGCGATCCTGCACTCCATCGACCCGGGCCCCGCGTTCCTGCTGTCCCTCGACCAAGGAGACATCTGAGCTTCATGTCCTCGTCAAGCCCTGGAATCCCGCGTCCTGCCCCCACGTCCAGTCCTGTTGCCTTGCTACGTCGAGTTCTCGCCCGGATCCGGAATCCGAGCCCGAGTCAAGACCCAGGTTCCGGGTCCCTGTTCAGTCTCTGCCTCAGCGTCCTTGTCCATGTTCCTAGATTCTAGTTCCTCGTCCAGTCCCACTTTCCTACTCTAGTCCTAGCCCAGGCCCTGTCTCCTTGTCTTGTCCAGCATCGTTTCTTCCCCACTTCCCTTGCTTTCTTGATGCACCTAGTGCTCTCCCTAGTACCTCAGTGTCTGTGTCTTGTGTTTGAGTCCGTTCCCAGTGACAGTCCCTGTCCCTCGATTCCCTATAAACTGCCTACACTGGGGGAGTTTACGTCACCCTATTAAACTACTAACCAGCATGTCTTTGGGACGTGGGATGAAATCAGAGGTGTGGCCGGAGACATACATGGTCATGGGAAGACTATGCAAACTCCATACAGACTGCACCGGAGGTCAGTTTGAACCTGGATTGCTGGAGCCACAGTGGTTCTACCAGCAATGCCATGGTTCCAACTCCACCTCTGACCTGAAACATTGACTATTTCTCATCCGTAGATGCTGCCTGACCTGCTGGGTATTCCTACCACTTCCTTTTTATTATTTTGGATTCCTTCTAGCTGCATCAGAATCATGTCTCTCAATGATATTCCTTTTAAAATGTACTCACCAGTTAAAGTTATTATACTGAGGAAAAGGAGGAGCTTGTTCAACCTCTCAAGTCCATTCCACTTACCAGTGACCCCGTATGCTTAAGTCCTCAACACAGCTCGATCAATCTCAGATTATAAATCAACAAATGTCTGGCATTGGTTACTGTTGGTGAAAGGGAGGTCCACACCGCTCCTGATGAAAAGCCTCTACCCAAAACATTGACCAGCCCTGAGCCTCTGCAGACACTACTCATCCTGGTGAATTCCTCTAGCTGGTTTTGTTTTCCTGTCCTGACCTCTGTGTCGTGACACCTCCTGATTCTACTCTACCAGGCTGCTGACTTCCCAACACATCTGCTCCACCATTCCATCATGGCTGATCCCGGATCCCACTCAACCTCATACACCTCCCTTCTCGCCATATCCTTTGATGCCCTGACCAATAAGGAAACTATCAGCTTTCACCTTAAATATACCCATGGACTCCTCACAGACTAAAAAAATTCCTCTTTACCTCTGTTATAAAAGGTCACCCCTCAATTTTGAGGCTGTGCCCTCTAGTTCTGAATATCCCCTCCATCCTTTCCACATCCACCCTATCTAGCCCTTTCACCATTCAGTAGGTGTCTGTGAGATCCCCCTCACACTCTTCCAAAATGCAGTGAGTACAGGCCCAAAGCTGTTGAACGCTCCTCATATTCATTCCCAGAATCATCCTCCTGAGCCTCCTCTGGACTATCTCCAATGACAACACACTCTTTTTGAGAAGTTGGCAATACTCTAAGTGCGGCCTGACTCGTGCTTTATAAAGCTTTAGCATTATCTCCCTACTTTTATATTCAATCCCCTTGAAATAAATGCCAACATTGCATTTGCTCTCTTCACGGCTTAGGGAAGTCCCTCTGCACCTCTGATGTTTGAATTTTCTCCCCATTTACATAATAGTCTGCACCATTGTTCCTTTCACCAAAATGCATTATCATACTTTTCCCAACACATATTCCATCTGACATTTTTTTGCCCATTTTTCCAATTTGTCAAAGTCCTGCTGCAATCGTATCAGTTCCTCAGCACTACCTACCCTCTGACTATCTTCATATCATCCGCAATCTTTGCCACAAAGCTATTAATTCCATTATCTGACAAACAACGTGAATTATTGTGGTCCCAATACTGACCTCTGAGGAACACCACTAGTCACTGGCAGTCAACCAGAAGAGGCCCCTTTATTCCCACTCAGTCCTGCCTGTCAGCCATTCCTCTATCCATGTCATTATCTTTCCTGTAATGCCATAGGATATTAGCTTGCTAAGCAGCATCTTGTCAAATGCCTTCTGAAAATCCAAATAAATGACATCCACTGTCTCTCCTTTGTCCACCTTGCTCAATAGTTCCTCGAAGAACTCTAACAAATCTGTCAGGCAAGATTTCCCTTTGTAGAAACCATGCTGACTTTGACTTCTTTTATCATTAGTCTCCAAGTACCTCAAAACCTCATCCTTAATAATAGACTCCAACACGTTCCCAACCACTGAGGTTAGACTACCTGGCCTATAATTTCCTTTATTTTGCTTTCCTCCCTTAAAGAGTGGAGTGACATTTGCAACCTCCAGTGCTCCGGGACCATTGCAGAATCAAGTGATTCTTGAAAGATTGTGACCAATGCATCTGTTATCTCTTCAGCAACCTCTCTCAGGACTCTGGCATGTTGTCTACCTGGCCCAGGTGACTTACCCACCTTAAGACCTCTGACTTTGCCTAGCACTTTTTCCTTTGCAATGAGAGCAAAGGCACTCACTCCTGCTCCAACACTCACAGACCTCTGGCACACTGCTAATGTCTTCCACAGTTAACTGCACATTTCTCACCCATATAAGACCATAAAACATAGGAGCAGAATTAGGCCATTCAGTCCACTGAGTTTGCTCTGCCATTCGATCATAACTGATCCCAGATCCCACTCAAACCCACAACCTCTCCTCACAGTATGACACTTCCAATCATTTTCCACATTTTTTCCAATATTTGACTGGGTTGTTTCTGGTGCTGAACTTCACCTGGAGAGGGGTATTTTACAACAACCTACACTCTACCCTCTCTCCTGTCTGCACCCCAATGGAACACATATCCCCTGTACGTGCCCCCTTCCTTTCCTTCTCTCTTACAGAGACCTCTCCAAAGAGACACTGGATCCCTTCCCTGTAGAAATGAGATCATCTACATTTTCTGCCTAACATTTTGCCCCTTGCTTACACCTGTGGCTTCATCTTCAACCCAGTTTCCACATCTTCAGAAGTTCCTGACGTTTCAGCCCAGCTTTCACAAACACAGCATGGTCTTTGAAGCATGCTTGTGCACAGCAAGCACCCATAATAACACTGATATTAACTAGGAGATAAACGTTGTGCAGAACAACTGAGATGAAGTTAAGCTGTTTTTAAAAAGGGTTTTCCAGATATTGTTTGCATCCACCAGACAGAAGAAGGAGCCTCACCCCAACGTCTCATCTAAAAGACCCTCATCACTGCCCAGCAATTCTAGCCTAGATTTTTTGTTCTCCTAATCATTAGAATAGGAATTGAACTCTGATTTAGACACAAAAGTGGCTTCTCAGAATCTCAGTCCAGTTTATTATCATAAAACTTGTTGTTTTTCAACAGAAAGAAAAATTACTATGAACTAGAAAAACAAATAATGTAAAAAAGGAATAACAATATAGTGTTCATGGGTTCATAGACCACTCACTGATAGTGCAGGGGTAGAAGCCATTTCTGAATCATTGAGTATAGATCATCAGTCTCCTGTACTTCTTTTTTGATGGTAGAAATGAGAAGGAATGTCTCAGATGGTGAGGGTCTTTAGTAATGGACACCACTGCCTCTCGAAAATATTCTTGCTGGTGGGAGGGTTGTGGCCATGATGGAGCTACCTGAGTCTACAGCCCTGTGCAGCCTCTTGTGATCCTGGGCATTGGAGACTCTATATCAGGCTGCAATGCAACCAGTCAGAATGCTCTCATCTACAGAAACATGCAAATCTTCAGCAATATACCAAATCTCCTCAAACTCCAAACAAAGTAGAGCCACTGGTGTGTCTTCATCAGGTGCAAGGTTTTGCAGTTTGGTGGGACCAACCGGAGCAGGTCTTACACAGTGAACTGCAGGCTTTGAGGAGTGTGGTAGAACAAAGGGATTTAGGAAAACAGGCCCATGATTCATTGAAAGTGGCATCACAAGTAGACACGGTTGTAAAGAAAGCTTTTGGCATATTAGCTTTCATATATCAAAGTATTGAGTACAGGAGATGGAATGTTATGTTGAAGTTGTAGAGGCCTAATTGGGAATATTGTGTGTAGTTTTGGTCACCCACCTACAGGAAAGATGTAAATAAGGTTAAGGAGTACGGAGAAAATTTACAAGGATGTTGCCAGGGCTGGAAAGATTGAGACTGTATTGAGACTGTTCAGACTGTATTCCTTAGGATGTAGAAGATTGAGAAGAAATCTGATAGAGGTATGCAAAATTATGAGGGGTATTGATAGAGTAAATGCAAGCAGGCTTTTCCACTGAGGGTGTCATGGGTTAAGGGTAAAAGGTGAGAAGTTTAAGGGGAACATGAGGGAAACTTCTTCACTCAGATGGTTGTGAGAGTGTGGAATTAGTTGCCAGCAGAAGTAGTGCATGTGAACTTGATTTCAATGTTTAGGAGAAGTTTGGATGGATATGTGGACGGTATGGGGTTTGGAGGGCTATGGTCCTGTGCACGTTGATAGGAGTGGGCAGTTTAAATGGTTTAGACCTGGACTAAATGGGCTGAAGGGCCTGTTTCTGTGCTGTGCTTCTCTACCACTGCAGCAATGTGTTGGCCCCGAGAGGTCTTGACAGTCAGCAACTTGAAGCTGCTCACCCTTTCCACCACTGATCCCTCATTGAGGATTGGGGTGTCTTCTCCTAACTTTCCCTTCCTGAAGTTCTCAGACAACTCCTCGGGTCTTGCTGGTACTCAGTGCAAGGTTATTGTTGCAACACCACTCAACCTATCTCACTCCTGTACACATCATCATCACATCTGAAATTTTACCAGCAACAGTATTAATGGATGGTGCTTGAGCTGTGCTTAGCCACATAGATGTGGGTCCTTGAGGTGCATTTCACTATTTATTTACAAATCCCTCCACACTCTCCCCCACCCTGTCCCAACAGTTTCTTCTCACAATTCCTCTAGTTTTGTGATTCCCCTCCATTTCAGGTTCACCTGATTCCTCAACAGACTGCAGTTGCTGGAATTTGGAGTAAAACATAAGATGCTGGAGGAACTCGGCAGATTAGACAGCATCAGTGGAGATAAATGTACAGTTGACATTCCAGGTTGAGACCCTTCACCAGTCCAAAGAACGTCAATGATTCAAAAACTGCTCCTCCTCCTCTGTCACATTTTTGAATGGGTCCATGTAGCTATGAACATTACCTGGTTTGATGTTGTCTGGCTTGCTGAGTTCCTCTGCCATTTTGTGTGTTATTCCAGCTTTATCTAATTTGCCAAAAGGCCTTCATGGTTTCAGCTGCTAAGCCTTGTACTCTAGAAATCTCTGCCCACAACCTCCAGAAAACTTCACTAAACCAATCCTTTGGTCATCAAATATCTGCTCATACGACCCTGTATCCTTCGTTGCTTTGAACAGCCCCCGAAATGCCTTAGTAAATTTTCCGTATTTAACGCTCTCTTTAAATACGAGTTCTCATTGGGCTGGCTAGAGATTTCTGCTGATTATGATGCCCTGGTGCATTTGTGTCACCAGGGAACACAAATTACATTCTGACCAT